>NC_142501.1:198075287-198393787 GCF_057876585.1 Rhinolophus sinicus
ATGAATTAAAAATATCTGCATGTTCTGGTGGAAGGATTGGCTCTGAGTCAAGATACCTGGCATGGAGGCCACGTTCTCCAATCTAATGTGAAACCTTGAGCTCTTTGCCTATTGTCCTTGGACTTTGTATTTCTAATTCAGTGTTGATGTTGGATTACGTGTGTGTGTGTGTATGTGTGTGTGTTTTTAAAGCACATTACTATTGAAATGCTCATATATACATACACACATATATGTACATGTACATATATGCATATGTAATGTATGTGTATACATGTTCAAGAATAGGTTTATTTTTTTCCCTCATGGATGATGTGGATTCAAGATACTATGAATCACATACAGCTGCCCATGGAGTGAACAATAAGGACAAAAAAGAGAAAACACACAAACGGAAAGTCCTGGTACTGACCTAGAATGATAACATGACAACTACCACCTGAACTTGAGGTCTCATACAAGTAGCTCTTTCTGTCCTTTTGTACATGGAGACACCTCTCAAGATTGGGTAATAATGTCTGACTTCAGACACAGCATTCACACCACAGGTCTGACCCACAGAACTGGAGGTGGGCTAGCTCCCCCATTTGAGCGTCCCAAAGGGCCTCTCAGTGCCTCTTCCAGGTCCTGTGGGTGGTGATTCCCATGTGCTGTGTGATGCCTGGCGCTCCCAGGTCAAGGGGGGAAGAAGGAGAAAACAAATATTAGAGGACAGCAAGCAGTTTCTTCCACACGGAGAAGTAACATCTTTTAGGGAAGATCTCTAGCTGGTGGGGGTTAGGCTGCCCTGTGAAGAGATCAAGAAAGGCAAGGTGAAAGAGTCTCCATGGGGAAACCCATCCTAACTGAAAAGAAGCAACTAGAAAGCAATGAATAGCAGTGAAAAGTAGTGGTCCTTAACCTTTTGACCAGCCCACGTGCTGCCATCTAGGTCTAGACACATCACTGATCATCTTTCATACATCCGCCCTGCGCGCTCCCTGAAGCAAAGGAAGCCCTTTCAGGTTTGTATTCAGAGTCACTTCTCTGTGGACCCCTCGCTGGAAAGCCTGCTCTACGGATCCAGTCGCGCCGTTGAAGGCAGCTCAGCCCAGGAAGGCTGCTGGCGCCATCTAGCGCTCAAACGGAGAACTGGCTCGGCGCGCACCGCTGAACGAGCTCTCCAGCCCACATCTATCTGCCTTTTCAAAATTTACTTCACAGCTTGCCAGTTTGCAAATATTGGGAAATCACTTTGTCTTGTAATCTTCAGGGAGTACACCTCCTGAGCCGACTGCCAGGAGCGTCCCTCAAAAGCTGCCAGACGATTACCTAACCCCAGGGGGCTCCTCGCAGATTGCACATTCTGGGAGAGTAAGACTCACCACCATCTGCACAGAATCATAGGAAACTTGGCATCCAAATTTCATCTTCAGCATCGCTTAGGGGCTACCTGAGCTTTTCCTAAGAGAAAAATCTCTCTCCTGAGGTATGAAAACATCTGCTTCCCAGAGTTCCCGACCGCCACTATCTCTAAATGACTATTTCAAAACCAGTTGTGGGTTCACATTTAAAATTGAGAGCCATGTTTTCTTTCTCCTTGTAGGGGAGAAGAGGGTAGCTGTTTAAGGCTTTCCACCCTCTGTTTCTTAAGACACTGAAATCAGGCTCAATCTTAAAAAATGAATTTTCAGCTGCAGCTGCCAGAAAAGGACTTTGATTTATTTATAATCAGCTGATGTCATTCAACAGGAAAGAATAATAACAGCACGAGAAATAAACTTGAGCACTGAGTTAGGGAGCAAGATTTGGGAACCCACAGTTGTTTTTCATTCTTGTTGTTCTGAAATAGATGAGAAATAAAGACAATAGGCAAGAGCCGAGTGTGGCATGAATGAATTCGCAAATATCAAAATAAATTTTTCTGACACTGCTTCTGGGAAAGAAATAGATTTTTTTTTTCTTTTCTGTCAAAGACTCTTGCTGTTTTGACCATCAGAAATGTGTCGGAAACATCTTTCCCTAATGACTTAGTGATTTCATTTTGTCCTAAGGCCAGTCTCACAGTAGCTCCTGTGACTCTCCCACCTCCCCCCTGCCCCAGAGGCAAAGGGAGGTATAGGTAGGTGAAGAGGGAGAGACTTCCCTCTCCCCTTTTCCAACATCAGGAACGTGCCGAAGGTGCTAGAAGCTATTTTGCTTATCAGTTTAGGTTGGGTTTTGACAGGCCCCTTTTACTTTCCCATCAGCTTCTCAATTCAGGCAGTTTCACAGCGTCTTTTCTGCTGCTCAGCTGAGTTCTGGCAGCAGGGTTGTTCCATGCAGCCAGAGGCTGAGGAGCAGCTCAATTGCTAAGCGCTTCTCTTTGACTGCAGCCCAGACCTGTTCTGGAGGTTGTGCTGCAAATCCCGGAACAGCCCAGAGTTAACAGGACAATCCGCGCAGTCTGAAGGGGGGAAGTGTGTCCTGGTTAATTATTCAGTACAGTTGGGTGGGTGCGAGCTGTTTATATATGTACTTACCTGCAGTGAATTGGAATATAGTAAAGTCAGGTTCATTCATTCATTTAACAAGTGTTTATTGAGAGCCACGCTAAAGCTCTGCTGAATGCAAGTAGCTGACTAAACAGAACTACACTGGAGGGGAAGAGAGTTCCAGGCAGAGGAAGCAGCAAGTCCAACATCTAGGTCACACGGTTGGCCTGTCCAGGGAAGAGCAGGGAGGCAGGTAGAGCTGGAGGCAGGCAGGGAGGGACACGGAGGTAGGAAATGATTCTTGGAGGTAGGAGCCAGGGCTGGAAGGCCACATCATGTACAGCTTGCTAGACCACAGAGTAGATGTGGGATTTTAGTCTAGTTAGGATAGGAGCTACTACAGAGCCTGAAGACCATGTTGCTTTAAGCCCTACCAGGACCTTAAAATGCACGGCTTCTAGGATGAAACCCCCTCCTTAGTATGGCACCCAACTGGCTCCATCTCTGGGGTCTCTTCCTACCCACCCACCCCCATCTCCACACATACTGGACATAGAGCTCTTATAGCAATATCCCTTTCTCTGCCTGGCAAACTCCTACCGACCCTTCAAGACCCAGTGTTTGTCACTGCCCCCATCCCGCCTGCCTTGACTTCCCAGACTGTGAATTCTCCTCTTTGCCCCAGAGCATCGTGAACACACTCCTATTGTACAGAATCCATGCCACCTCTTTTAAGAGACCTCCTGCCCTCCAAGACTGGAGGGAGGGAACTGGGTGCCAGCCTGGGTCCAAGCAAGCAGAGTAGGTTCAGTAAGGGCTCAGTAGGTGAATAAGCAATGAATGAGTAAAGGAGTTGTTGGGGAAAGTTAACACTTGACTTCCCGTCAGCCATCCACCTGGCAGAGTGAAGGGGTGGACCAGAGCTTAGGCCGGATCCAGCTGCCTGGGTTTACATCTAGCCTCCCCCAACTACTCCCCAGGGGACTCTGGGCAAAGGGCTGTGCCTGGACGTTTTTATTTATAAAATGGGGATGATAACAATGCCACCCCCTGTCCCGTGAGCTGTTGAGAGGATTTAATTAATTAATGCATAAAAATACTTAGGACCGTGCCTATCCAGCAGTAATCATTCAGAAAATGGTAGTGTTATTATGTTGGCTGTTGCTGTTGCAAGGGAAGGCCGCTGCAGGAAGCAGGGAGCGGAAATCCTGGAGAGAGATGAGCGGGGCGACTTTGTCCCAGCTTTGCCTGGGGCAGTCTGGAGAACAACCCGTGCCATTCATAAAAGGCATGTGTCAGAGGTGCTAGAAGAAACCCTATTTCCATTCACCTCCCTTACTGTAATACCAAAGTCGAAATTGCTTTTTATTTCCAAACTCTTCTTTACCTTCTTGGGGTCAATGACTCTCCTCTTTGCCTAAGGAAGAAGCTGAGTTAGAGAGGCAGAGGTGGGGAAGTGGAATGAGGTGGGGCTTGGAGCCGCAAGACCCGGGTTGGAGTTTTCGCTCTGCCACCTGTCAGCTCAGTGGTCTTGGGGAGCAGGTTTCTTCTGAGCCTTGAGTTCCTCGGTTGTAGAGAGAAGCTGATGGCTTGAGCCCTGCCTCTGCGAGCTGTGGTTATGTAAGGGCAGTGGTTCCATGTTCAGGCTGTTCTGGCTCAAAGTCTGCCTTCTGTTAGCTGTTGATCGGGGTGAGTTATCCATTCTCTCTGTGCCTTAGTTTCCACAACTGAAAAATGGGTAATAATAGCTCCTACCCTGTTATGGGCTGAATTGTTTCCCTCCAAATTCATATCTTTGAATAAGTCTTAACCTCTAGTACATCAAAATGTGACTGTGTTTGGAGATAGGTGTTTAAGGAGGGAATTAAGGTAAAACAAGGTCATTGGGGTGGGCCCTAACCCAATATGGCAGGTGTCCTTAAAAGAAGAGGAAATTAGGGAACACACACAGAAGGAAGGCCCTGAGAAGACACAGGGAGAAGGAGGCCATCTACAAATTAAGGAGAGAAGTCTCAGGAAGAACCAGCCCTGCCAACACCTTGATCTGGGACTTGCAGCCTCCAGAATACTGAGAAAATAAATTTCTGTCGTTCAAGCCACCCCGTTCGTAGTGCTTTTCTATGGCAGCCCGAGCAGATTACGATTTACCCCATGAGGTGGTTGTGAGGTTACATGAGGTGCTTTGAATAGGCCCAGGCACGCAGCAAGGGCGCCAGGCACACCAGCTCTGCTCCTCATGAAAAAGGACCTGGTGCACACAGGGGTCAGTGGAGACGTGACTCATTGGAGGGGGGACCCCTTCTCTTGATTCACCGCAGACCCAATGAGCCTTTCAGGATTTATTGTTTGCCCACTGTGTGCCAGACCTCACATGGGAAGATGGTCTCCCTGCCTTCATGGAACTTGCCGTCTAATCTGCAGAAAGAGAGAGAACAAGGGAACCATGGAATAAATAAATCCTTACCAAAGGAACCAGGGCAAAACACGAAGTGGCAGCTGTGTGATAGAGAAAGTGGCGTCCGGCAAGGGCTGAGAAGGTGCTCAGGAGCCAGCAGTGGCTGACCTGGGGGAGAATGATGGAGCAGCGCTTTAAAAGCCTGAGGTGGGCAGGAGCTGGAAACAGGCCACAGTCAGTAAGGAGTCAGAATCCCCTCCTTCCTCCCTTTTTTAAGGGCGTGGACAGCGGAGCAGCAGCCTGGGTTTGAGCTCCAAATGTGCCTCGGTTTCCTTATTAATAAACGGGGGTGGGGGGGCAGGGGGCTCATAGCAGTAGTCTCCATGGGGTTGTGAGGCTCACACTGTGTATATACTTAGTACAGTGCCTAGCACATGGGATGAGCTCTAAGCATCACTGTGTATTATCATTGCTTCATAACAATAATAAGCAACGTTTCCTTACTCTGCCAGGCATCTAAACACTGTACTTGGAATACCTCATTTAGTCTTCATAACAGCCTCAGGAGACCAGAACTGTCATAATGTCCCTTTTACAGGTGGGGAACAGGCATGTGGACACTGTGTCCAAGGTCACATAACAAAATAATGGCCAAGTCAGGATGGTTACCCGAGGCCGCTGGGCCCCAGAGAATAACACCTCTGACAAATAGCGCCCCCTCCCCAGGCTGCCCACGCCTGCTCTCCATCTGCAGGGGGAACCAAACCCTTCTCCTCCTGAGGCCTAGCAGGAGGCAAAGCTGAATTTTAAATTTCTAGTGAGTTCAGAGTCTCTGTACCCTGCCTCGTTGGTCTCTGTGGAAAGCGGTTGATATATTTTATTCTTGCACTGCTGATGGGGCAAAGCCCAGAGGAGCAGAACAGGAGGTATTTCCTCCTCGTGCTCACTGAGAAGAGAATCCAGCGCTTAATAGATTTCCTCATTACAGTTTTGGTGACGCACCATTTCTTTCCACTAAGAAGAGGAGAGACTGTGGGTGCCTGCGTGCAGCCAGGATGTCTTTGCAGACAGCTTCTAATAATGCCATAAAATCAGTAGCAGGGCAGGCCTGGCGCAGGGTGCAGTGACGCACATCAGGGCGAGTCGTGGCTGGCAGAACCCATTCCACATCTGTCCCCTGACAGCTCCAACTGCGGGGCTCCCCAGGGCTTTCTGCATGGCTCTTATGATCAAGCCCATCCCTGAGCACTTCTGTAAAGAAGGCCAACTTTGTCTTGCAGCCTCCGTCTCCACTCTCTTTGCTGTCTCAGTTAGGATGACTTGGTTGTGTTACCCTAAAACTAAAAGGCCTTTCAAAATGAGAGACAACTAGCATGTCTTTGAGATCAAAGAAGAGCTATTTGGGATGCACAGATTCGGGCAGAAAAACAAATAGTGTTCTGACTAGGAGACAAAGGCAAGGGGTAGCTGTCAGAGAGGGAAGGGGAACAATGACATCAATAGAAGGCAGGCATTTCTATTGGTGCTGATAACATAAACTAGTGACACTAATTCTAAACAATGTGTTTAGTTTTCAGTCCAGTAGTGAGAACATCTGCTTTCTTGTTATCCTTGCAAGCAGTTCTTTCGGACACGATGTGACTTTAGGCCCAGTCCAAAGGTTATTTTGCCCTGTCTTAACATTCCAAAGATGTGAGGTGTAGACATGCAAGGCAGTACCTCTGGCATGGCAGCTCCCGCTCCATTTTAAAGTGGCTCCATTTACCCTTTTTTTTTTTTTTTGACTGTTGTGAACAGTAGAGATCCAGCACAACAGTGGCTGACAGAGTACAGCTGTTTATTTCTCCCTTACATGATAGCCAGGAAGTCAGAAGTCCAGGGCCGGTGTGGTGCTTGGCCAAGCCCCCAAGGACCCAGGCTCCTTCGAGTTAATCCTCTAAATCCTGCAGGGCCACGCTCATCCCCATGGCACAACATCATAGCTAGAGCTCCAGACGTCACACTCATGTCAGTGGTAGGTAGGAGAAGAAGGCAGAGAAAAAGGTCCTCATCAACCATCTTCTAAGGAAGCTTCTTAAAAAAGCCACGTGACCATTGTCTTTATTTCCCATTTAATCACATTTTGCACATACGCAGCTGCAAAGCACACTGGGAAATGGAATCTTTATGTGAGATGGGCAGGGCCTGGCTAAAAATTGTGGGATCTCTTGTTATGGAAGAAGGTGAAAATGGATATAATGTCGGTGCTATATACCAATCTCAACCACACCTCCTTTCCACCAAACTTCCCAACAGAAGCTCATTTTCTGTAATGTGCTAGGCATCACGGACTTTCCTATAAGCTAAATCACTTGGCCATTGAAGAAAAAGCGTAGAGTGGTCGGGAAGCGTTGTGTTTCTAATCCTGACTTCGCCATGTACCGGCGGTGATACCTTGGGCAAGTAACTGAACCTCAGTTTTCTAATAAAAGGAATGGGGATTGTGATACATGTGTCATAAGGGTGTCACGAGGATTACATTAGAGGGTAGGTATACCTCCTGGTACACAGTGTGTGTCCCCGGCTTTGCCAAGCTACCAAGTCTCTCAGAGCCTTAGATTTTTCACTGATAAAATGTAGATCTGCTTTATAAGTTGGCAGTGACATTTAAATTTAACACAATGCTTAGCTCTTAAAAAACATGACAATCGGGGGCTGCTCTTATGAGGCCTCTTAAAATTCCTGCAAGATGTCAAAAAAAGAAAGTAAAAGAATGTTAGAAGAAGATTTCTATGTTAGGTACAAAACTGGTTAATGTTTTGCATGGAAATGAAGCCACAGGTTATCTTTTCTACCAGGATGAAAACACCTCCATCTCTATGGGGCAAAAATCTGCTAGTTAACAAGTACCATACAGCATCTGCGCTGTATCCAACAGTAAACAGCAAAGTCAAGCACAGGTAGGTTTTCCTAAAGAAATAAATGATCCTTGATGAGCCCTGGATGCTGCTGCATGACATGGAAAGGGTATGCAGTCATTTTCTTGCTTTATTTCCAGATTTTGGAAAATTTTTTTTAGCAAAAGTAATTCTCAATTATTGAAGAGACAGCTGCGGTGCTAATTCCTTAATGGTAACCGGAAGAGAATAAGAAATGGCTCCTGCCCTCCAGGTTCTCCCTGTCTGGTGTGTGTGAGTGTATGTGTGTGTGTGTGTGGTGGAGTAAGGCAGGTGAACAGTTGACTTTACTATGTGAGCACAGAGTTGGCTATCCCACCCTAGGAAGACATCCAGGAAAGCAGAAATGTGAGGAGTCAGGTAGAAAACGGGGAGAGGAACTTTCCAGACCAAAAGGTCCCTGAGAAATGGCACAGGGGTGGGGGTGGGGACCGGCACAGCGAAGCAGGACTCTGGTGTTATTACAGATGAGAGGTTAATTCACTTGTTCAAAGTCCAATGGGTAGTAAGTAGAAGAACTGGCTTTTACAAAGTCCGCTCTGTCTCCACACCACCTCTCCTCTTATTGCTTTTTGAAATCTGCCCTCAAGGGATCAAAGGTCTGAGCTTAGTCATTTGCGCGTTAGTATTAATTTAAACCAGTACGTTGCTTCTCCTGGGGCGGTTTTGACTTTTAGGTGGCTTCTTTCTGAAATGAAATGAGAGGTGTTGACCTGCATTAAAGGAATGCTAGCATCCCTGAAATCCGGTACCCCCAGAGAGTCAGGCTGAAGCCATCAGCCCCAAGGAGCCAGGAGACAACATGTCTGCTTTATCACCCAGATGGCGGCTCCTCTTACAAGCCCGTTAGTTTTGATGAGAAAATGTTGGCTTCCAGGCCCACTGATGGAGGTAACAGGATCCTCTGACACATTCGGACTTATAAAATCAGATGTGGTTTAATTGCCTGAAAAGAAGTTATTTCAAGACAGGCCCTGGCCTTGCTGGAGCCTGAGATCCTTGGTGATGCAAGGGGGTCGGGGAGAACAAGAGAAACTCAGAGAGCTCTCATCATTCCACACCTAAAATTGTTCATTAGTGAAATCCCTGATGCACATAGCTGGGAAGAAAATATTGTTTCACTTCCTCGGCATTTAAGTAATTCATAATCAGATGTAACCAATGCACTTCTGTAGTATCGACACCAAATCAGGCAGGTCTCCTGACTTTGCAAACAGGCCTTTCTCGTTGCCAACCCTCCTTCCGCTGCTCACATAGCCCGTCCTCTGCCTCTCTGAGCTAGAAGACTCCTCTTTCTTTCCCCCACCTTCCAAAATCCTGGAAAGTCCAGCTGGGTCCAACCATAGCCGTCCTGTGCTTCTCACTTCCCAGAGCAGGAGACAGTGTTGTTTCTGTCTGTCCAGCAGCTTTTTTGCTCATCCATTCATTTGACGGATATTGATTGAGAGTCATGTTCTGTGCCAGACAATTGGCAATATGGCAATGAATGAAATGGCCACGATTTCCTGCTTTCATGGAGCGTAGGTTCTAGCAGCAAAACTCTTCTTCCTCCACTCCAATCAGCTTACTGTGAACGGCCCCTTTACATTCAGTTATGCATTTATTCCGTTGACAGGTATTAGTGAGGCAGGTACTAATGTGTGCCAGGCACTGTTATAGGCAATGGGGCTGCAACAGGGAATGCAAGAGACAAAGGGTTTGCCCTCTTGGAGTTTACATTGTCAAGTAGTCAGAAATTCGGGTAAAAGCGATAAAGCAGATGTGAGGGTGATGGCATTAATTTAGATACTGTGATCAGGGAAGCTCTTTCTAATATAGTGAGTGACATTCAAGCAAAGACTTGAAGGAAGCAATGCCAAGTGAACGGACGACTCCAGAGCCTGCGGATGAGGCTCCAGAGGGGCCCTGCACAAGTCTCGGGGCTGATCCCCCCCCACCCAGCTGTTCTCCGAGACGGGTGGGGCAGCTTCCAGGAGCTTGTCTGATGGACGAAGAAACTGGGTTTCAGAGAAATGAACTGAGGTGAAGTCTGAAGCCAGGGCGTCCTTTTGGAGCACTGCAGGGTTGTTTCAGAGCACCTGGTTTACAAAGAGGCCCAGCGCTCTTGACCCAAGGGCTCAACCTTCCTTTTCTCCTGCTCGCTGCACGTGCTGAGAACGGTGGGCATAGAACTGAGGTCTGCTCTTGGGAGTTATGTGTGACTTTCGGCAAGCTGCTTAATTAACCTCTCTGGCCCTCTATGTTCTCGTCTGTAAACTGGGGATATTAATAGAACCCACTTCCTAGGGTGGAGGTGAGGATTACATGATCGACAAAGCCCCTGCCCAGGAAATGGCACATACGCGTCCCTAGCAGTACAGACACTGGCTGAGGCACTGGTGGTGTGGAATTCTGTCCCCAGAAAAAGGTATGTTGAAGTGCTAAGTCCGGAACCTGTATATGCGACTGTATTTGGAAATAGGGTCTTTGCAGAGGTAATTAAGTTAAAATGAGGGCAGATTCAATTAGGGCGGACCCTCACACAATATGATTGGTGTTTGTATAAGAAGAAAAGAGACATACAGACAAACAGGATGAACCCCATGTGACCACAAGACAGAGATTGAAGTGATGTGTCTACAAGCCAAAGCACACCAAGGATTTCCGGCACCCAGAAGCTAACAGAAGGACTTGGAACAGATACTCCGGCAGAGCATGACCCTGTGGACCACTTGATTTTGGGCTTCTGGCCCCCAGAGCTGTGAGAGAATAAATTTCTGTTGTTTTAAGCCACCCAGTTGGTTGTACTTTGTTAAAGCAACCACAGGAAGCTAATACAGGTGACATGAGACATCTCTGGAAGAGCTGAGTATCTAGATGGGAACCAGGGCTCGGAGTCCTGGCACCTGTTTTTTAGGATCAGATCCTTAAGAATCTGCTGATGCCTGCAGCTCTGGGGCCAGAGGATCAAATCCTGGGGGCCTGGTTTTGAAGTAGAGAGAGAAAGCTGGAGAAGACACGATTTTAATCCTAAACCAGGGCACCTTCAGCCTGTGCCTTCAGCCCTATGACTCCAGAGGGGTATCTTGGGGTTCAATCTGAATACCGGGCTACCCCAGACTTCCCGACTCAGAGAAAAATCAGAGTTCCCGAGCTGTTCTGGACATCACGCCAGCACTCATGAAGCCATCTGTTGGAATACAGATGAACTCTGAAGCATGGGCCTTCCCTAGCTCTTAGATGAAACTTGGACTGTAAAATGCGAGGGAGAAAGAATCAGAACATTCTGGCCAGGGTTTGGGCCAACATTCCCGAGGACTGAGTCAAGATGGGAACAGATTCCGGGGCCCCCCAGCAGTCTGCAAGCTCTCTGTAAAAATATCAACACAGGCCAAAATTAAATTGCATGGGTGGGTGCAGTATCGTTTCCTCATGGCGATTTAGAATGATATGTCTTGGGGGTGGGATGGACCTTAAATATCAGCTCATGTTGTACGGCTGTTGGAAGCAAGGGCTTTGGAGGCAGATGGAGCTGGGTTCAAGTCCCCTCTCTTTGATTCTGGGGAGTGCCGGCTCCAAGCTCTGTGACCATAGGCTTCTCTCCTTCTCTGTATAACGGGGAACAGGTGCTAACATCCTAGGCTCTCAGGATGCATGGCGTCGTGCCTGACTCATCACAACTACTGAGAAAGTGCTAACTCCTGTTATTTATTCCAAGTCTCTGGCAGGGCTGTGTTTCCCTCTAGGAAGAGCCCTATCGCTTTGTTCACATGTGTCCAGCCCATGCCTCTCTGAATACCTGTTAGAACATTCTTTGCTACAGTAAGGTGGTTCCATGTAGGGAGGCTCCCTTGTCTGAGACGTGCTCTGTTTACAGACAGGCCGTATGGTCATATGGCCCTGGGCCCTGGGCCTGCATTCAAATCCCGTGTCTCCCCTTTAGGAGCTTTATGCCCTTGAGCAGATGACTCAACCTGTCAGTTAACTGATTAAGGGTCACGCTGGTCACATGATTTAGCTGTTCAGTTCCTCAGCGTCCTCATGTGGGAGATGATAATGATGAGGATGAGGATGAGGAGGAGGATGGTGGTACCTACCTGCCACAACTGTCATAAGATTGGATAGATAACATACAGAAGGCACTTAGTTAAACGAGAGCCTGATGTATAGCAGGTGCTCAATAATTAGCTTTTATGTAACGTTCATCCCTTAGTTTGATCCTATCACGTCCCTCCCCCAGTTCCTTTTTAATCTCAGTAAACTGCATCTCAGTCCACCCAGGGACCCATCAAAACATGAGTCCCAGCTGTGGAATCAGGGTCACCCCACGGCCATGTAACCTGTGCTCTTGCTTGGGGTCTCACCTTGCTTCAATGCTCTACAATCTCCGTCTTGAAGTTCTTAATAATTCCTGAATGAGGGGCCCCAACATTTCACTTTACGTGGGACCCCACAAATTATGTAGCTGGTCCTGCCTGGAATATTGGCACCGCTGGCCTCTGGCCTTCATGCGGAAGTGCAGCTAGACAGGGCTGATTCTCACTCTGGCCCCCTCTGCCCTTGCATGGAACAGAATTGGTGAGTCTGGGGCTTGGTTGTCCGGTGCACCCCTCCTCTGTTCTCCTCATTCACCCATCCACTCCCCATCCCTTGGTCTCCACTCGCTCCTCCAAGTCTTCCTGCTTGGCAGTGGAGCTCAGAGCTGTGCCCCGGCCTGGATCCCACGCACCAGGCCTGTCAGGAGGGGCGTGCTCTCTCCTTTGGGGGCCTCACTTTCCTTTCCCCATGAAGATGGTAGCGCTTCACATTGGTCGGCTTGCAGTGGTGAACATGAATACTGTCTGGCAGAGTAGAAATCATAGTGGTCATGATGATTGTAGAGGAAGAATTCTGGTTTTCTAGCCTGGAAGTGGGTTGTGAGAGAAGCGGGCTTTCTGAGAGAGGAGATCTTGAGTGAAAGAGTCATTGGGTATCGGGCTTTGCTTCACTCATTAAGGAAGTCAAAAATGATCTATTCTTGTGAATTACACTGGAGAGTTTGCCCACTCGTCATTTCCCCAGGGTCTGTCATTGTCTTGCATCTCTTGTCTCTAAGAAGAGAAGAAAACTGGGTTAGTTCTCAGCAAACATGATGACCACCAGGAAATTTTTGGTCCTGCGGGTCACATAAAAAAAGTCTGCAGGAGAAGCAAATGGATTGAAGATGAAACAAGGCAGCGTGTTCTGTCAGGTGCAGTAAAAGAGCTTAAGGGATCTGTGCTTGGAGGAGGCTCACATCCCACCAAATGGTTCCCCCTGGAAGAAAGACACCAGCTAGACAACCAGGGAAAGCAGCCTGCGGCTCTAAAGCAAAACTGGGGATAGGAAGGAAACACTTTGCAGCTGCCAGAATGAGAAGAGCAACGCTTAGCCCTGGGCCTGGGGGATCCCTGAGGCTGGGGCTCAGTCACTGTAAAGAGAGGAAATAAGGCCTTGGAATTCCATTCATGCTGCTTAAATGTAAGGCCCCCACAGAGCCCAAGACTCCTAAGACCAGCAGAGGGGGCGCTGGGCTAATCTTCCATTTCACACTGAGCGAGCTGGCTTTCCCCTGGAAGAACCATCCCCAAGACACCCTCTTGGATGCGACTCCTCTAATGGAGCAGGGGCAAAGCCTCCCCCAGTTTCCCCTGGTAACCAGAGACTCCGGGGGGTATGGTCCTGAGGGCATCTCTGAATGACAGTGCAGCTGGAAGGGCAGGGGTGTCCCGGATTCCTGGGGCTGCTCCAACCACTGCAATCTGGTCCGTGACTCAGAAAGCCTGGAGGCCGGGAAGAGGTCTTTGTGGCTTAGTGACAGTCTGCAAAGTTGCTGTCTCAAATTTGCTCCTCCAGAACCCAGGCACTTCACCAGCTAGGCCCTAGAGACTGGGAGGCCTGTTGTTGCTGGAATGTTTACGAAGCCCCAAGCAGGGCCACTACAGAGAGCCAGAGAGGCAGCTGTTCTAACCACACCACACCCAGGGATGTGAAACCCCGGCTGGATCCAGGAGGTGGGGGGGACGGGACATCCCCCAAGGTTAATCCTTGGGATGGGGCTTTAAATGGGCAAGCTCTGATTGGGGCTCAGGAAGGCCGTGGAGACCTCACTCTGCGGGATGGTAGGGTGGGAGAAGTGATGGCCAGAGGAGACTGGGCTTGGCCAAGGGGCATAAGCTTGAATCCTCACCTTGCCACCTACGTTCTGGCCCAGCCTGGCCTGGAACTTCCCCCTCTCGTGGCCCAGTTCCTCGTTTCTAACTCTGAGGGCCTGGAGCAGTCTCCTGCGGAAGGTCTGATTTTCTGATGATTTGAGTTTACGACAGTGTCCTGAGCTGGCTTTGCAGAGAGCATGTGGGGAAGGAGGAAGCCGTAGAAAGCTGACTGGTGATTTCCCCAGAGAGTCTGGGGGCTGTTGGGAAAGCTCCTGCCAGGATAGGCAGCCCAGGCCCCACTTGGCAGCTGTCTCATAAGATTAGCTGAAATTTTGCATCGAGCTCATTAGAATTACCTGTAAACCGGTGGCTTTCACAACTGAGTGTCCTGGGGAGGGGAGGTTGCAAAGGCAGCTCAGCATGGCAGGAAGCCCCACATCTAAAGGCTGAGCTGATACTAAAAAGAGGCTGTAGAAGCATATTTAATGGCACGTAAAAATGTTCGGTGATAAGGTGAAAAAAGCAGGTTATAAAAAGCAGCATATGTAGGACAATGCTCTTATTATGGGGAAGAAATATTTCCCTCTAAATGTAGACACACACACACACACACACACACACACACACACACACACACAGAAAAGCCCTAAAATATAAGGAGTGATTATCTCCGAGTGTTGGGATTTCCTGTAGTTTTTATTTTATTTTGTTGTGCTTTCCGTATTTCTAAATCTTCTGTAACCATTAAAAAAAGAAAAAAATTTTTTTCCACAGAAAGCTTGAGGCAGTAACCCTGTCAAAAAACACATAATTGGCCTCATATCTACAGCCTTTCCCCAGGGAAGGTCCTGCCCACAGTCTGACTGAGGGACCACTTCCTTGGTGGCCATGTCTTAATTTATACAGACCCACAGAGGCTGCAGCATTTCTGCATTGGAGAGACTAAGCAGACAATCGGATTGGGAAGGAGCAGTGGAAGTTACATCTAAAATAAACTCAAGGAAACATCCATTGTCCCTAGAAAAGAATGGGGGAGGGGCTAAAACTGCCACAACCCTGTCCTCCAGGTTGGCCATTAAACCTTCTGGCACCTTCCTGGCATTTCCCACCCTCAGCACAGCTGATGGGACCAGCCACGGTTTAGCTGACACTAGTACATCCAATCCATGGGCTGGCCAGTGCCCCACGCATTAAAGATGAGCTGGGCCATCAGATTCCCTCTTCTGGGATTTGAACTGAGAACTTAGAAAAGAGCGAGGCAGTTAGCAGTGGGAATGGGACATGAAAGGATGTAACACATGGTAGAGTGAGGGCCGTGGCAATGCTCCTGGGTTCGAGTTAGGAGACTGGGGGCCCTGCCAGCTTAGGCACACAGCCTCCCAGACAGGATCTAACTCAGCTCTCACACTCAGTTGAAACTTTTCCTCTCCTGGGTGTCTTGTCTCAGCCTCACCTCACTATCTGTGCCTCGGCCATCTCTTGTTACCCATGTCTGGTCCTTTGAGGTCCCCACCCAAGACCTCAGCCCCAAGGTCCAGGTCACGGCTGACTGAGGTAGCAGGTCCTCTGCTGACCAGCTGCCATCTCTGGGTACTCATCTCTCTTGTGTTGGGTTTCCAGGGCCTGGAGCCCCACCCCTGGCCCCCTGGACTCCGGGCTCTGACCTGACGTGGGCCAAGCTATCCTTGCGGCACTGACCGGGTGGGAGCCTATCCCTTGTGCTTGCCCCAGGGCCAGCTCGCTCTGGGCTCAGCTCATCCATCTGGGCTGCTGCTTCCTCTGTGAATCCTGTGATGTTCTAGCTATTCATTTAAAAGCCCCGCAAGACATTGAAAGGGAACACCTTATATTTAAATTTCAGAAAGGGACCCTCCTTACCCTTTGATGTTCACAACACAAACAGATCTTCAAAGGGTGTAATACTTACTTCAGCACCCCAGCTCCTCAAAAGAAAAAATGCTCCACTGCTGAAATGCATCATTTCTAATTAGAGCCTTTGCCAGGCTGCGGATACTGTGGAAATGCCCCTCCCATCTCTTCCCTCAACCCTCCCTCCCCTCTCGCCTCAGAGGCTCACCACCCCCATTTCACCTTTAGTCTAATCTCCCCACTCCCTGCCTCTCCTTCCATGACACCCACTCCCTGAGATGACACAGCTAGGACCCTTAGGAAACAGAGTCGCCTTCCAACTCTGGGATGGAGGTGCATGGGGCTATTTTTTTCTTTTAAACTATTTCTAACATATTTCCAAGTCTCAGCAGGGACATTTTCTGCACTGCCTAGGGCATTTCCAGGCTGGCTCATCTCCTACATTAGTCAGGATATGATAGGCTCTGCTGCTACAACAGGTGCATCCCCAAATCTCAGAGAAACCCAATAAAGGTTTCTTCTCCCTAAGGTGAAATCCGATGCAGTCTGAGCATTCCTCCTCCATCTTGATGCTGCACCGTCTTGCGACTGTGGTCTCCAACGTCCTGAGTCACTGTGTGAGAGGAAGAGAGGGGTGGAGGAGGCATACTGGCTCCTAAACTCTTGGGCCAGTAAGTGACACATGTCATCTCTGCTCCCAATGCATTGGCTGGAGGTAGTGTGGCCCCAAGCTGACTGTAGGAAGCAGGTGGAATTTGGGGTGAGCACCAACTGCTATGTCTTTCTTTCCCAGTTGGTGGGGCTCAGGGAACATACATTGCTGTTGTGATGTTACCCTGGACGCCCCAGGAAGACCAGTCTTGTGGGAAGGGGGGGTGGAGTGCTGTTAATTCTGCACTTACCCCTCCAGATCTATACTCTGTGCTTCTGAGAACTGGAATCTGCTGGATTCCTCTGCTCTTGGACTTTAGTCAGTGGAAAATGAGCACTGGGAAATCACCAGCAGGAATGGGAAGTTCCCACGGGAAATCAGGAAGCTGGAGGAGCAGGAGCGAGCAGGTGCTGTTACTTCCACTCTCTCCCTGCTGGACCTTGGTTCGGCAGCAACTGCTTCTTCTCCCTACAGCTACTGGGTGGGGAAGGTGGCCTCATTCCCTACAATGCTCATCAGATTCCACTTCTTCCCCTAGTCCCTCTGGCGTCCTGCTGTTGCTGGCCCCTGGGTGCTTCGTCACCCTTTATTAGTTACCTTAACTCTGCCCACACCTCTGAAAATAGCATCTTTGTCCAAGCATCCGTTTCCAATAAAGAAACAGGAGAAGTAAGTTGCCTAAGATGACACAGCTCTGAATGGTAGCACTTGGATTTGAACCCAGGCAGTCTAGTTCTTGCTTTTAACATCTACCCTACAATCCTCATTCCAACCCACAGGTTAGAGAATAGATTCTCGCATGCGTTAGAACAATTAGCCCCACCCACAGAGGTCTTTGGAGGTGGTTCCTGAAGAAGAGAGGTATGACTGAGGTGAATATCCCACAAACCTAAAATCCTTCAAGGCTCAAGACCTGCTATAGACTCGACATAGCCTGCTTAAAATAGAGGAATAAATGCATGGCTCTTTGTGTGTTTTTTTGTTGTTTTTCTTTAAAATTATAATTTTAAAATAGGTAATACACGCATATTGTCTAAAATTCAAAAAATATAACAGGGTATATGGGATACCAGTGAATTTCTCTTCTACCCTGGCCCAGTCACCAGTTTCTCTTCTGTAAAGCGACCCTGATTTCTTTTGTGTCCTTCCTGAGGAAGGTAGATGTATCCCCTGCCCTCACCCCCTTTTGTTTTTACCCAAATGGTAGCATGCTAAGCCCATTATTCTGTTTCTTGCTTTATCACTAAAAATATATCCTGGAGATCATTACAGCCCCGAACATGTTCTCCTTTCCTCTCCTTATTCTTCTCCTCTTTCCCTTGTGGAGAAATATATTTATTAACTGACATGAAAGGGACCATATTGCCTGTTATCTGACACCATCTTCAGAATGACCAGCTTTTAGAAGTCACCACCACTTCCCCACTCATTGTTTGTTTTTTAAAGTTTCAAACAAAAATAGGGACCCTAGTGCAACAGAGCCCCATATACTCATCACCCAGGTGCAATGAGTATCAAGAGTCTGTGACACTGACTTTACCTTTTTTCATTTAAAAGTTCTCTTTGCTTTTCTTTCTTGGCTGATGTCTCCCAACGCAAACCCAGGGCATCAGGTGATTTCACCCCTGCATTCTTCGATATGCAGTTCTAAAACATGTCAACACCGTTTCCACATAACCACAAAGCACGACTGCACCTAACAAAATCAGCAGTAAATCTCTGATGTTGTCTTACTCGTATGCCTAGCCCATAAGCAAATTCCCCAATTGTCTCAAAAGTGTCCCTTTTATAGTTAGTTTGTTCAAAAAGATCCCTATATTACATTTGGTTGTTACGGCTCTTCATTCTCTTCTAATCTTTTATTATTATTATTATTCTCTTTTAATCTTGAATACTCCTACCGCCATCTTTATTTCACACCACTAACTTGTAGAAATGGGGTCAGTTGTCCTGTAAAATGACCCACATTCTGAATTTGTTTCTCTGCTTCCTAGTGGTGCCATTGAAGCCATTTTACTTGTTCTTCTATCCCTCCATGATTCCTGTAAACGGAAGTTACCTCTAGGGGCACGACTGGCATTTGTGGTAGGAACACATCCTAGTGCTGCTGTGAGCTGCAAATTGTTTCACATCGGGAGACACACCATGTCTTACTTTCAGTGACACTAAGATTGATCATTGATTTAGGTAGTGACAGCCTGATTCCTCCGTGGTCAAGTTCCCCACTAATCTTTCACCTAATGAGTTCATCCGTTGATGACCATTGTGAATCAATTACTTCCCCAGGAGTTACGAAGTGATGATTTTCTAATTATCTCATTCCTTCCACATTTATCAGGAAGAATTCTTCTGCCTGTTTTTAAAGAGCCACTGAGCTGACCTTATACACAAGTCTTGCTCTGAAAGACTTAAGACTATTTCTGCAACTCAAATTCACTCCTAAAGACCTCATTTCTCTTTCATTAAGGAAATTCCAAAGACTGTAACTTTGAACCAGAAAGCAAGCCCGAGAGGGGAATTCTAAAAATTATTTCCCCAGGGTGACATCACTGGTACCTGGCTGTCCAAGGTGCCTGGTCATTTGGGCACTTGTAAAATTCTCATTACAACAGAAATCAGTCACATTGCTTTACTACCATACCCTCATAGACACACACACACACACAGAAATATTGTAAACCAGATCAAGAATTAAATCCTAATGCAGGATTTACTGTATGCAGTGTTCTTTCAAAAACCTACATGCCTAGTTTCTGCCTCGGGAGCATCCACCTTGAGAGAGGCCAGGTCAGAGTGGTGATGTGACATCCTGCTCAGAGTTCTAGGAAGATTTTGGTCAGGAAAAAGACACCGCCTGATACAGTCTGCTCTTTTCCAGAGAACTCTAAGAATGAGGCTTTGAGGAAATCTATATTTTAACAACCCTCTTGCTCACAACCTTTCCTGGGTCTGTCAGAGCAAGGTCACTGGTTCTCCTTTGCTGCACTGCTATCACACGGATGAGAGTAATTGCCCACGGATCACCTTTGGCTGAAAGGAAACAGGTTTTGGGACGCCCCCTGCCGTGGTTGCCCTCACTCGTATTTGTCTACATGACACTTCTTTGCTCATCTCTGAGCTGCTTGCTTGGGATTAGCCTGACCTATCAAAAAAAAAAAAAATCAATCTCAGAAACAAATCAATTCCAAATCCAATAAAATCAGAGATTGCAAGAGCTGGAAAGGGGCGTGTGGGGACATCTAGGCCATCAGACTCAGAATTCTTGAGCTAAAAGGCATCTTAGCTTATCATCAATTCTCTATTTACAGATGATGGAAACTGAAACTTAGAGGATGGAGTGACTTACCCAGGATCCCATGACAAAGTTAAGACTGAAAACCAGGTCTTCCCACTTGAAACTTATGAACGCCCCCTCCCCATATTTGACACATTAGGAGAAAGAGGTTTGGAGGCGGTCATGTCACTTGTTCAAGGTCAAAGAGTTAGGCACTAAGAGCCTACTGTGTGCTAGGTACCATGCCAGACATGTAATTATACCACACTGCTTCTGGAATGAGTGACTGTGTCTGTACCATTATATTTCATATACTATGCAGCTGTTTCCCACAGGGAAGCTCATCTGGTGGTGTGCATATTCAGCCGTTCGTCATTGCAGCTAAGTTATCTTCTAATGGGTGAAATTCACTCACTGTGCTTTTATAGGTCACTATATGACATGACAAAAGTGTGGAACTGGGGGCTAGAGGCCCAGGTTCTGGCTCTGGCCCTTCACCCCCTTTGCCTTTACTGGCATCAGATGCCTCTTGTGTAAAATGAAGAGGTTGGATTAGTTGAGTGGTTTCCAACTGTCCTTACACCTAAAGCCTCTACTTAGATTCCTTCAAACATCAGTGACTTTGATGAATTAATAAGTTGTCCCTCCTCTTTGTAAAAATGAATCATAGATCCATACTATTATATAATAGATTTGATCAGAATAATATGCCACAAAAAGGAGAGATGCCTCTAGCCCCCAAAATGAATGTTAACTTTTAGCCTACATGGTTTTGTCATTGGTAAATGGATGGTTTCTCTCGGGCTAGCAGAAATTGAGAGTAGTTCTTAGATCTCCCCTCTTACCTTGATTGAACTCCATCCATAACCCACCCCAAGGAGTCTTGAGATCCACTGGGATAAAAGCTCACTACAGTCCTCTGGTTCCAAAATTCTTAAGGGGGTGAATCCTGTATCTTCCTCAGGGGTAAATATTGAGGTTTCATCTACTGGTTAATCCCAAAGCTTGTTTTTAAGAAGGTGGCTTGCAGCCATAATACTTCAAACGACATCCTTGTTTCAGGGTGTGCCTTTAGCCTAAAGGAACCTACACTAAGTCAGTCCCTGAAACAAGGATGTAGGGAGGTGTCATTTATTTGGGATGTGATGTGAGAGGGGCAAGTGGGATGGGGTGAAATAGAAAGCCAATTACGGGGTGTTAGTGAGTAGACTGCTGATGTGCACAACTGGGGCTCAGTCCATGGAGGGCCAAGAAAGCTGGCATGTTTCTCTACCAACTCCCATCCCCTACTGGTTGGGGGCTGCTCCCTGGGTTAATTCCCTGGCAATTCTGCCTCGCACCATGAATGCACGTCAGACACCCAGGAGGCATCTGCTTGTTGGGAACTGTCTGTAGGTGACCTCTAGGGTAGGTGGAGGGGTTTTCAGTGGGACATCAACAGCTTTCCAGAGAGGCTAAATAGAAAGCATCTCACTGTTAAAGTCACAACAAATATCCATTCATTCAACAAGTGTTGATTGCTGGGCACTGTTCTAGGTGCTTGGATACATCAGTGAAGAAAGGGACATGGATTTCCGCTTTTGTGGAGTGTATATTCCAATAGGACAAGAAGGAAATATACATGAAAAATAAGTGCATTATACACAGTGTTACAGAATAATATTCACAGTAAATATGTAAACTATACAGAGTTAGAGGAGGGTGAAAGGGTTTGGGGTGCCAGGTTTGGTGTGGAGATTAGGGGACCCTCTCTGAGGAAAGCTCTGAAGGAGGTCATGGAAGGAGCCCCGGGGAAATCTGTGGGGGAAAATTCGAGATGGGGGGAACAAACTCCTTGAGGTGGAAACATGAGCAGGGCCGATGCATTCCATGAGTAGTGGGTAGGCCATTCCGCCTGGAACGGAGATAACAGGAGAGAAAGTAAGAGGACAGAAGGTCAGAGGTCAGATCACAGAGGATGGCCTGGGCCTTTGGCTTTTATTGCAAGGACAAAGGAGACACTGGAGGCTTCTGAGGGAAAGAGGGACATGCCCTGCCTTGTGTTCTAACAGGATCACTCTGACCAGTGTGTGGAGAACAGCCTGAAGTGAGGTCTGTCAGTTACCCACGCTGCATAACTAATCCCCACAAACTTAGCAGCTAAAAACACAAACATACTGTCTTAGTTTCCTGGGTCAGAGGTCCGGGTGTGGGTCAGCTGGGTCCTCTGCTCAGGGTCTCCCCAGGCTGAAAATCATGGTGTCAGCTGGGGCTCCGATCTCATCTGAGGCTCAGGGTCCTCTCCCCAGGCTCACTGGCTGTTGGCAGAATTCAGATCCTTGTGGTTGCAGGACTGAGATCCCATTTTCTTGCCAGCTCTCGGCTGGGCACGGCTCTTAGCTCCTAGAGGCCACTCTCAGGTCCTTGCCACGTGGCCCTCTCCACAGACAGTTAACAACATGGCTGCTTCTTCAAAGCCAGAAGAAAATCTCTCTTTCCACCTCAAATTTCATCCTCTAGGAAGGACCCAGTCCCTCTGAAGGGCTCACCTGATTAGGTAAGGACCAACCAAGGTATCCCTCCCAGTCAGTTGATTAGGAACCTAGTCATGGGGTGACATCCCTCATATTTACAAGTCCTGCACACACTCAGAGGAGGGGAGTCTTCAGGGCCATCTTAGAATTCTGCCTACCACAGGCGACAAGGATAGAAGCCGAGTTCTGTCAGGAGGTTGTTGTCATAACCCCGACAAGAGCAGACAGTGGCTTAGACATGGTGGTAACTGGAAGGGATGGGAAGGGTCAGAGCCTGGAGTTATTGGGATGGTAGAGTCCATCGGTTTCCTGTCCGTTGACTGTCAGGAGAGAGAGAGAGAGAGAGAGAGAGGAGGCAAGGACGATGCCAGGGATCTTGGCCTGAGCTGAAGGTGGGAGAGTTGTCACCTGCTGGTGATAAAAATCACCATCCAAGGTAGCCATGCCCCTTGATGCCAAGTGAGTGGTGTGAAGCAGTAAGAAGCCAAAGGGAAAAGTGATGCCCTCCAATGGCAAGGTCAGGGAAGCCTTGGAGGTGGGTACAGCATTTAAGGCATGTCTGGAAATAACTGTAGACTTTAAATAGATGAAGAGAAGAAAAGAGGGTATGCCACAGGACCGAAGACGGGCAGAGGGCTGGAGAAGGGCAGAGAAGGGCACTAAGGGTATTTCAAGGGCCATGGGTGGATTAGCTGGGCTGCACTGGAGGGTCATGTGGGTGAGCAATATGGGAAGGCAGGCAGAGTAAATCGAGGAGAAAATTCAGCCTCAAGCTAAGGCCATGATTCTATAGCAGCACAAAGAGATTTTGTTTTAGAGAAATATTCACAAAAGATGATAGGACAACATTCAGCAGATGTTTATAGTGCAACTACTATATTAGTTGGCTAGGGCTGCTGGAGTGAGGCACCACAGGCTGGGTGGCTTAAACAACAGAAATTTATTTTCTCACAGTTCTGGAGGCTAGAGGCCCAAGATCAAGTTTATTGGCAAGGTTAGTTTCTTCTGAGGTTTCTCTCCTTGGCTTAGAGATGGCTGTCTTCTTCCCGCGTCTCCCCATGGTCTTCCCCATGTGCACGTCTGTGTCTTAAGTTCCTTTTCTTAGAAGGATGACAGTTATATTGGATGAGAGTCTACCCTACTGTCCTGATTTTATTTTAATCACCTCTCTACAGACCCCGTCTCCAAAGAATCACATTCTGAGGTGTGGGGTGTTAGGACTTCCACAAACAAATTTTGAGGGGACATAATTCAGTCATGACACCTACGGTGTTTGTACAATTGTGTCAGGCATCCTAGAGACTAGAGAAGAACTACCCTCACTTCCCACCCCTTTACTGGAAACACATTCAAAAGGCCAGGGCCTTGGGGACCGGCTATACCAAGTTCTCTGACACCCACTCACGGCAATTACCCTCATCATGACTGCAAACCACTCTGTTTGGCAAGAGCTGGTGCAAAGTTAATGAAGAGCAAAAATGGACTGAGGAGTCACATGTTTAGTTAGTGAAGAAACAGGAGTGACCCTTCGGGGCTTCTCAGTCCACCCCTCACCTGTTCCCCAGAGCCGCAGACCAAACTTTCCAAGGCGGGGACCAGCAAAAACCCAAGTCCTTGCTCTCTTGATGAAAACAAAACAAATAACAGCTTTGTGTTTGGGTATTTTATGCCTGTAATGTGAATCCACAGGGAGGGGGAGCACAAATAAAAATTTAAAAATAGCCATTTTAGAAAGCAGATTTTGCTTATTCTGCAAGATCAATCACCATTTTCCGAGTGACTTCAAAACCAGACATCGGTTATATTTTGTCTGAACACAAATGTCTTCATTTGAGCTTCTCAGAGGAGTTTACCCCTTTGGGTTTTCACTCAGCTCAGTAAGGGCAGCAAGCTGCATGCCCTACGCATGTTTACCCAACAGTCCAGCATCTCATTTATGAGGCTTAAATGGCTCTGCTGTATTCCAGGGCACATACACTTAGCAGGGAAGTTCAGAAGCTGGCAACTCACATTTGCAGAAATTGATTCCACATCTGCCTTAAGTAAACTGCTCCCTCTGATACAAGCATGCTTGCTTTTGTTCTCTCCCTTTGCGAGTCAGCGTATACTATTAGAGGTTGAAAAATAAAGGGGCTATTTTAGAAAAGAAAAAACAAGCTAAAGGTCAGCTTGAGGTTCTGAATACTGGTGTGGGTTACTGTTCCTTCTTTGAAGGAAACTGAATAACTTTGCTAAGTAATAAGACATTTCAACCCTAGCACATTTGCTCATGTTGCACAATCCTTTCGTGTGAAAATCCTGTTAGAGTAAAAGTCTCAACCAACAGAAATATCGGGAAAACTCATCTATCTAGAACAATGCAGAAAGCAAATACATACCAAAAAAACCCAAAAAAAACACCCCTCCGGGCAGCCAAAATGTCACAAAGCCCTTGCAATTTATCCATACCAGAGCTGCTCAATCCACATGAAAGGGTTTACTTTCATTTGATGCCAGATTCCAGAATTTTGGCTAACTGCTTTCCAATCTCACCAGAGACAAGAAGCAGCATATCTGAGACGAAGCCCTCGCCTGCTCCTTGCAGCTGTGAGGGAGGGTAGAGATAAGAAAAACAGAGAAGTCAAAAATCTCATAAGCACAGCAAGTAAACACTGACCCTCCCCTCAGCCCCTTAGACACAACTTCACAATAAGCCCAAATCATAAAGAGGGGCTGAATTATGTTGCACACCCTTTATTTAAGGTGAAATGACATATGGAATACACATCAGAAAAATTATTAAAATATAAAATTGAGGTCCTTATCAAGACTCTTGGTGGCACCTGAAAAAAGACCCAACCTAAACTGGTACAAAAAGTGAATTTATTAACATAATTTCTTAGTCCAGAGATATCCTTGCTTTAGACACAAGTGAATCTGGGAGGTATGAACATTTTCAGGACCTGACTTCTATCTCGTCTCCTTCTGTGATGGTGTTAGTCTCAGACCAGCTCTGCCCTCATGGTGGCAAGACGGCTGCCAATAGCTCCAAATCTGGTGAAAAGGAGATGCTCTTCCGTCTGACCACACACGTCAACGGGCAAAATTAACTCTGGCTAAGCCTGATTAGCTTGGTTTGGGTCACATACCCATCTTGAATCCAAACTCCCTGTGGCCAGGAGTTTGCATGTTCTGATTGGCCAAACTCGGATGACATGCCTATTCCTAGGTCATGGGGTGACGTGAGCTCCACCAAAGGCAGGAAGACAGAATGGGAGAGTGATGGGAGGGAATAGGTAAAACCTGTAACTATCTAAGCTATCCAGCAGGACTCTTCCTTGAGGGCTCTGGGTATAATTACTTTTTACATTCACAAATGATTATGTCCCATGACTTTCAGATTTTTAAAAGTGATTGTGACAATATAAAATGATTGTGATTCTGGAATTTTCAATTACATGACTGACTTCCCTTTTTGCGCCATTTGGGGTTGGGTTTTCTGTCACTTGCAACCAAAATGGTCTGGACAAAGCACCCCCCCTTTTTTTTTGCATTTTGTTTTAATCATATATGGTTACAGAGAGAACCCCAGGAAGAGGAGACTGCTGCAGACTGTTCCCCAACTCTTATAAGGAGCAAACTCCTTCTTTCTCCCCAGTATGTTCAGATGATCAGAGTTTGGGAAACATCACCTAGCAGTCTAAGCGAGGAGTGATGGGAGATCACTTTGCTTCCAGGGAGCTCCTGTCGCGGGCAGGGTGACCTCGCTGCCACTGGCTGGCTGAGAACCCCCGCTCCAGGGAAGAGAGCTGCAGAGTTACCGGGCGCCCTCTTCAGGCATATATTCACAGGAAGAGCACAGCAGGCTCCCTGGGGGTGCTGCCCCTATCTTCCCACGCACAAGGGTTGCCAACGAGCTGTGTATTTTGTCACCAACAGGCAGAACAAACTGCACAAGGCCTCCTGCACTCAGCAGGTGCGAGGTGAAGTCTAGGAGAGTGAACCGCCCGTCCCTGGCGTCCCACCCAGGCTTGGCCCAGCACCCAGGACTGCTGAGCCTGGAACTGGCGAGGGCTGAGAACACACGCTCAGATCCGTCCTCCAGGTCAGTGCTTTTCAAACTACCTGGCGTGAAGCCCAGATGTTTCTAACACCCAATCCATTACGGACCTGTACAATACGATAACATTAATTTTATTAGAAATTTTAAAATGCAAAACGTACAAAATGCAAGCTCAATTTTGTTTGAAATCAGATTCAAAAGATACAAACTACTCTGTGGAACTGCTGTTAACTTTTTAAATGCTTATTCTTTGTTTCTGTTCTTACCTCACTTGGACAGGTAACACAGCCTCACACTGCTCGGGGGAGACTGCTCAGGCTGCATTTTTAAAGTTTTCAGATCACTTCCTGCGTACAATACTTCATGTCTCTAAATTAAGTAAAACTTATCAGCTTGACTTGCCCACCACATGGTCCAAACTACCATTCCCTTCATTTGTTCCGTCACTCGTGCTTTCGATTGACTATTGGATCCATCCAGACACTGACTGAGTGCCTACACCCTGCGAAGCCCAGGCCAGAGGTGCACACAGGACAGGCAAAGCCCATGGTGCAGGTCTCCTGCCACACCTGCATCTGAGCCAAACCATCTCTCAAATACCTGCTTAGCTTTGCTGGCTTCATACCTTTGTCACTCACTGCATGTCTGAATCCCAGACATTTTTCATAGCTCTGTTCAAATGTCATCTACTCCATCAAGGATAATCATTATCAGCTATCATTAATAATAATCCGCTATCTCATTCATCTGGTCCCTGCCATGGTCCAGATGTTTGCTAGACACCTTCCATACGGTGTTCCTCATTTCCCCAACAACCCTACAGGGGAAGCTTTGCCATCCCTCTCTAAACCCAGGCTCCTCCCACAGAACAACAGTGTTCTCTGGAAAGTTTCCTGACACCACACACAATCACATAGAACTTCTTTTGCTTTTAAAGCCGGTCTTTACACCTCTTTTTAAAATGAAGCTATGGCATACATTTAGAGAAGCACAGGAATGTACGCAGCTCAGTGAATATCCAGAAACTCAATACACCGATGTAACCTGCGCCCAGATCAAGCAGAATATAGCAGCACATTGAAGACCCCCTGGGCCCCTTCCAGACCCCCTGGGCCCCTGACTACCCCTGCCCTTTCCTAAGAGCAGCACTATCCTGACTTCTGTGTGGCTTAGTTCACCCTGTTTTTATTCTTTAACTAAATGGAATCTAAAGAGCATTACTCTTGCAACTGGCTGCACTCATTCAGCATTGTTTGGGAGAGTCACTGTATTGCTCATTTTCATTGCTGTATCGTGTTCCACCATGTGGCTATCATCGTTCATTTATTCATTGTACCATAGACGGGCATTTGAGTAATTTCCGTGGCTGCTGTGAACAGGCTAGTACACGTCTTCTGGTGAACTTATGGATGCATTCCTGCCAAATTAGTAACGAGGAGTAGAACTGTGGGGACACAGGCTTTGCACATCGCCAGCCTCAGTAGATACTCTGAACCTTTTTAAAGGCATTTTTAATAGTCCATATTATTTTGTGAATTTACTGCCGTTTCCTTACTAGATTATAAGTGGTCTTTCAAGTGAATAAATACTGTTTATGCCCTGACTCATTTTAAAACGAGGGGTCTAACGTACAATAGCAGATAGAAAGCTGAAGTGACAAAGCAAATAAGAATATGAAGGTCGGGGGAAAAGGATGAAGTAAATACAATGGTCCAAATACATTTCACAAAGTCTTAGGTACTTTTAAAAAAGCTGGACAACACATGTGGTTGAGCTTCCTATCAGCCAATACAAAGAGGGAAACAAGTGGCATAAATCATTTTTCACAGGATAAATGTACAAACTATTCAGCAGTGTGGCTATTTCTGGTTCTGAGACTTAAAAAATGTCAACCCAAGTCTTCCTTAAACAGAATGTAGTTTGACATCGAAAATAAAGGATCCGACAACTTCATTTCAGTAACGACAGTAACGACAGTAAGAAATATTATCAGTTTCTCCCCGTTCCTTATAATCTCCTGCAATATGGACATGCCAAAGCACAGTTCCCTACAGTAATCTTTGAGGAAACTTATGAAACCAGATACACATTTCTCAAAATGTCTGACTAAATCCAAGGTGGAAGAAAAACCCCAACACAAAGTGTGGTCCAAGAAATTCTAGGGGTCTCTGAGAGCTTTTCAGGGGCTCAGCACTGTCAAAACTATTTCTACAATACTAAAACTAGAGCTGTTTTGGTCTTTTTTTACTCTCACTTTCTCATGAACGTGTACAGTGTAGTTTTCCATAGGCCACGTGACAAGATCAAACGCAGAAGCTAATGTGAGAACCTAGCTGTCTTCCACTAAGCCGAACACTAATGAAATTTGCAAATTTTATTTTTGTCTTGGAAAATATTTTTCATACAAAAATGTAATACTAACCTAGTAGTTTTGTTACTGATATTCTTAAATAAATATTAAAACATTTTTTTAAATTACTAATACAGTATCTATAGCTATAATCCACATAAAGAGAAACACTTTGGAATTCTCAAAAATCTAAAGAGTGTTAAAGGGTCCTGGGACCAAACAATTGGAGAATCACCAGTCTAGAGGAAGATTTCCCCAAAAGAATATTGTTGGCCCCTAGTCCCATAAGAGAATCCATGAAAAATGATGTGATCAAATACATTTGGGAAATGTTATGCCTCCTTTGGAAATCATCAAATCAGAAGCAAACAAACCTAATGTTAACTCTGTATTTCCTAAACGTATTTGACTGAGATCCCCTCTTTTGAGTGCTTCCCTGGTGGCACACCTGGGATGGATAAACCGCAAGGCCCTCAGGCAGCCCTTATCAGTAGCATCTCTTACAACCCGGCTTTTGTCAAGTGTGTGCAGCAGAGCCTGATGTTACATCTCTTGACAACGTTTAGAGGGATCCTTCTATATACATCAAGGCAGCGGAGCAGAACAGAGGGCCCCTTTATCTCTGCAAAGAGATGCACCAAGGTTCGGGGTCAAGGCCAGGACAAAGATCCCACTCAGGAGACCACACTGAGTCTGTTCCATCTGACAAACAGGCAATGGAGGCCCCAGAGTTCTCCTTGATGTCACTCAAACAGTCCTTTCAGCCTGGATATCTTCCAAAGCAGATGGTACACACGCTTGCCTCAGTCATAAAGAAATCTCAATTAAGTACCCACAGGACATCTGACTTTAAGTTACACAACTTCCTGGTGCCCCTCCAAGAAAAATAGTGGTCAAATGTACCCCGAATGAATCAACTTCTTTTATTGGGTTATTAATGATCAGTCACTTAAATGTTAGGGAATGCCTACCAAAAGTGATGCCTTTGGTTTTGGAACAATCCTATTTCTTTTTGACAGTAATTACATAACTGTGCCAGTTGTCTGTTAAGCAAACTCCCAGTTCACAGTAATAAAATTGTCATCAGGCAGCCCATTTAAAGAAGGACAGTTCCCACAGAAGGAAAAGCTCAAGGAGTTCATCACCACCAAACCAGATTATAAGAAATGTTAAAGGGACTTCTTTAAGAAGGAAAAAAAGATAAAAAATATGAAGAAAATGGCAATAACTACATACCTATCAACAATTACTTTCAATGTAAATGGATTAAACGCTCCAATCAAAAGACATAGGGTGGCTGAATGATTAAGAAAACAAGACTAGGGGCTGGCCTGGTGGCTCAGGTGGTTGGAGCGTCACACTCCTAACGCTGAGGTCGCCAATTCGATTCCCACATGGCTAGTGAGCTGCACCCTCTACAGCTAAGATTGTGAACAACAGCTCTCCCTGAAGCTGGGCTGCCCTGAGCAGCCGGAGGTTGGCGTAAGCTGCCGTGGGCTGCTGTGTGCTGCTATTAGTGGCTGGCAGCCGGCAAGAGCTTCTGTGAGCGGTACCGACTACCTCGGTGGGGGGGGTGGAGCACAAGGCTCATAATACCAGCATGGGCCAGGGAGCTGTGTCCTACACAACTAGACTGAGAAACAACGGCTTGAGCAGGAGTGGGGGGGGGGGGGGGGGTGGAGGCAGAAGGGAAAAAAAGAAAAGAAGACTTTTACATACGTCCCTACAAGAGACTCACATAAGATCGAAAGACACACACAGACTGAAAGTAAAGGGATAGAAAAAGATTATTTCATGAAAATGAAAACAAACAAACAAAGAAAACCGAGGTAGCAACACTTATATCAGACAAAATGGACTTTAAAACAAAGGCTGTGTAATAAGAGACAAAGGGCCCAGTAATTCCACTTCTGGTTATTTATCCAAAGAAACTCAAAACGCTAATATGAAAAGACATATGCATTCATATGTTTACTGCAGCATTACTTACAATAGCCAAGATATGGAAGCAACCTAAGTGTCGATCAATAGATAAATGGATAAAGAAGTTGTACATATATACAATGGAATATTACTCAGCCAAAAAAAGGAATGAAATCTTACCATCTGCAATAACGTGGATGGACAGAGGGTATTATGCTAATTGAAGTAAGTCAAACAGAGAAGACAAATACCATGATTTCACTTATATGTGGAATCTAAAAAACAAGAGAAACAAACGAAACAGAAACAGACTCATAGATACAGAGAACATTTCGATGGTTGCCAGATGGAAATGGGGTTAGAGGGATGGGTGAAAAAGGGGGATTAAAAAGTACAAATTGGTATTTACAAAATAGTCAAGGGGATGTAAAGTACAGCATAGGGAACATAGTCAATAATATGGTAATAACTATGTATAGTGCCAGGTGGGTACTAGATTTGTCGGGGTTGAACACTTTGTAAGTTAAATAAATGTCTAATCACAACGTTGTACACCTGAAACTAGCATAATATTGTATGTTTACTGTAATTTAAAAATAAAAAAATTAGGGGCCAGACAGCACTAGAGAGAGAAATAAGTATTCTCACTCTCTGCAGCATCTAGTGAGGCACCTGGTAGAGAATTCCATTCAATAAATGTTTGTCTCAACAAATCTCCTTACCTTTAAAATTTTTACTTGAATCTATGCTGACAAACACCACACAGTCAAATACCTAGTCAAATATAGCCTGGTCGAGTAGTACTTCTTGGTATAATTTAATGAGTTTATAAGAAAGCATTTACAAAAAACTTACACTGTTGTGAAGTAAAAAGAACTCACTTTAATATACACATTTTCACTTCTCTTAATTCAACATTGATTTCTACTATGCATGCATTCCCATTTAGTTTGACTTGCTTCATATTTGTTTATTCCCAACATGCAGCAACCTTCAATGAGACAGTAGTTCACCTAAACTGTTTTTCTTAAAGATTACAATGAGCCTTGTCCTCGAAGCATTTTATGAACTTCAACATGTTCAACGAGCCCTATGAGGCTGCTCAGCATGGTGATTGTTCCCTGAAATTTCCTATTTGGAAGATGGAAAAACAGACTAGGGATCTTCCCCAGTCTCCTGGTTGCTTATATTCATATCACGGCACAGTTGGGTAAGTAATAGAGACTGAATAATAAGAAAATCTCCAAACACAGCTGGGTGAGATGGCTTCATTTCTAGAAAGTACACCAAATCGTTATAACCTTCCTAATGGTGATTTGTTCCAGGGTTCTTTCGATACTTCGGAAGGGAAATACTAATCTGTGTGCACAGTACTCGTTTATGGTATTATTAGTTTTCTTCTCCAGCCATTGTTCAATGGTGAGGTGATTTATTGGACTTGCTGCAGAATCGGAAGCATGAAGATGTCTTTTACGATCTGACTCGGTGACGGCCTTCTCATTTCCTGCCAAATGGATCAGACCACACTTTCAACCCTACGAAAGAAACATGAATGAAAACAGGATTCGTTTTTAAACTTCCTACCATTTCCCTCCACCCCTAACAAATAAAATGACGTCAGCTTGAGTTGTGCCACTGACGTGCAATGTGACAGCAGGGCAAGCTGCCGGCGCCCTGGGATGGAAAGGCTGAAGCCATGGCAGCCAGGACAGACTTTTAAATGGCTCAGAAATTGCCCCTCAACAGGAAGATATGTATCTGGCCTAGTTAAAAAACAACTCAATAAAAAAGAATGTTGCCACAGATTACAAGATTTTGGGTTAATAAGCTGGAAACCTCTCATTCTCAGCCAACTTGGATCATCTCAACGTAACTAACCATCCAGCCATAAAGGGAACTTTTGAGCTTTTGTATAAAGCAGAATCCCACATCAATTAAAATAGCTCACAAGTAAATAGTATTTTCCCACGAGGGTAGTGTTTAAATGGGTGCTTGTAAATAAGTCTGCAAAACAGCTATTCACACTACATATTGAATTGCACGTTACATTTTTATGCCCACTTATCAAGTGCAAAAGAGGAACGTGCAAACTTGCAAAAAGTATTCTGGAGTAAAATATTAAAATGAAATCTTGGGGTGGCACCTATAAAGTGGCAACTGTTGTGAAATAAATAGCACAATCACAATCTAGCCTCTAAACTGAATCGATTTCTCCCATTGCAAAGCAGACATGCCTTCCCCCCACACACAACAGTACAAATGAGACTTTGTTTTGGTTTTTAAGTTTACCTGGTGGCTGTACATCTTCTTGAACAATACCAGCTCGATTTACGGCTTGTTCCTTCTCTGAGAAACACAACAGAAATGACTATTTAGCAAGGAGGGAGGGCAGTGGTGGTGGCAATCTTTGATTTTACATGGGACAATGACAGGAGACAATTAGAAACCAATATATATGTGAGTGCTATTAAATTCAGTAACACCATTACGCAAAGCTTTTAGGTTTGGAAGTTAGATCCTATAACCAAAAGACTGGGTACTTGCAGTAAAAGAAAGAAAGCCATACTTCAAAAGAAAAGCTCCCAACTAACATCTTTTCTGTGTGAACTCAGCATTTTTGAAAAGGCAACAAAACAACAGAAAAAGAACAATTTTGAAAGAACTGGTGGGCGTGATATTAAGAGGGGAAGGCTGCTGAATTGAAGGGACAAGTACAATTAACAAGAAAATGATGTAGTTTACATGTCTAAAATGTATTCCACTGAAGGACAAGGCCCAGAGCTAAATATGCTATGTTTTTGATAGGAAATAGAGCAGAAAATTAATCTTTGGGTGGGTGGCTTTCGTTTGGGTAATTGAAGTTTCCCTAATTGATTGCAGGTGCTGTGCCAATTAAAAAGCGTGTTTTAGCTACAGCAGCTTAGCGGATCTCTAGCAGATCTCTTTGGAGATGTCCAACAGGCAAGGGCCAAGAGAAATTGAGCATTTTATATCTGTGGACTTCAAGCACTCTGACACATCTTTCTAAGTGATTTAGAATAAACCCCAGGCCTGTGAAAACAAAGACTTATTATTTTAAGTATCTTGACAAACAAATGGCGGCTTTTCAGGAGAAGGACTTGGAGCCAAAGGATGTTTACTACTAAATTATAGTAATTAAATGTTGCAATCCGACCTTTGTTTTAATCAGGCTGACAGTGTTTCTTTAAATCCACATTTAGCTCTTATTTAATCTTAGGCCGCTTGCTTTATTCTGGCCTCTGGCTTCTCATAAAGTACACATGCATAAAGATACAAGAAATAGGGTTTTGCCAAATCGAATATTCATTGAATTTGCTTCTCCAGCAAAGTGACAGAAAGTCAATCCTAAGTGACCTACCTGATACTTTCATCAATGCTAAGTTTTGCTTTGGCAAATAAAACATTGAGCAATAGGGATTATGCGAATCTCGATAGCCAATTCTAAGAGAGACAGAGAGAAGACAGAGCATAATGAAGCCCATTACAGACAACAGCCGACTGCTCCCACTGGGCCCCTCTGAAAAGCCACAGGTGAACTGCAACCAAGATCCCCGGGACGGAGATATACCCAAGACCTCTTCCATCTAGAGCGGATGAGCACGGAGTCGCTAGGGTGTCGGGCTTTCTCAAAGAACTAAACACAAAAGGTGATCTCATTTCCCAGGACGTTCAAGTCCTGGAGAATGGAGCCCTACAACACACCATCAGCAAAGTATGGATGTGTCTCAAACATGCTCTTAGGAAACACCAATCACTGATTGTGCCAGGGACACAGAGAGATAATTTTCCACACCTAAAAGGTCCATTCTCCAGTATTATAGAAGAGGGAAGTTTTTTTTTTTTTTTTAAATAACTGATTGCCAGAAAGCATTCTAGACCTAGGGATGTAAGAAAATGAGACACCCTGGTGTACTGAACACATTCTACAGAGGCAGGTACTGCAGCGCCACAGCTGGCAGATGGCCAAACATCCAAGGAAGCTGACTTTCTGTGGCAAGGAGAGAATACCTAATGGGTTTGCACCTCTTGTAACGCAATGGAGAACTCAGTGAAGAGAAAGGAGTCCCTGCCTTCACACTTCCTTGCTAATTGCTAATGATGTTGGAGAGAGGCTGAGGGTTTATTTTAAATAGGCCATAATCTCCTATAATCCTTGTCCTTATGCAATCACTTTTTTCTTTTTTTTTGTGTGGCTTGGATAGGCGATTTAAACCGATTTGCTGAACCAGTTCCTACCGAGTGATAACCGGTATTAGCATCCCATCTACGTCCCCTAGTTCTTTAATCCATTAATGTTTTATAAATATTCTAAGGCCAAAGCAGTCTTACATAAATTCATGATATGACACAAAGACACTGTTTGTGAATGCGGAATATGCTAAAAGGAAAACAAACTGGTCCCTCAGGATTTAGCAAGTGCATCTTGATGAGGTTGACAGTGAGGTTTCTATTTTGTTATGATGAGAGAACTAGCAAATGTTTCTAAACCTCAGGAAAAGGACATCGCACGAGGGAGTCGCGGTGTGACTACCAAGAGATCAGGAGAAGCTAATTACTGACTTTTCAGTGGTAAGCGTGTTGCTATCAGGAGCACAATGATTCAAACGCAAATATGCGGCACTGGGCCTGGTGCTTTGCAAGGCTGGTTAGAAAAGTCCCCATTCCCGCGTCTCAGCAAGCCCGACTCTGCCCCCTGGTGCTAAGGCAGTGGTGTGATTTGTAGTTTTAATTGAGGATCATTATCTCCAGTCAGAGGGCCAAGGTCTGTTATTAAACTGGTGATGCACGCAGACCAGCAGACTTTTGCATGGTAGTAAAAGAATCCACCTAAGTCTTTGAAAATGAAAACGTATCTTTATATTTACGTCCATATTGTCCAGGTGTAGAAAATGACCTCAGGACTCCCCGCCCCCATCTCCTCCTGCCAATAAACAGTTAAAATAAAAGCAACTGGCAACCTCAGTAATTGTACAAATGGCAATATTTGAATATAGACTGGATATTAGATAACAGTATTGTATCGACATTAAAGTTCCTGGATTGGATAATTGCATTGTGATTATGTAAGAGAATGTCCCTATTCTCAGCAAACACATGTTGAAGTGTTTCGGAATGAAAGCTGACAATGTCTTCACCTTACCATTAAACGGTTCAGCCAGACAACAACCATAATTCTTATATGTATATACAATTATATATACACATATGTATCTATATGTGCACGTGTGTACAGATATGTTACATTTTACATATAGGGGGAGAAAGCAAATGCAGCAAAAGGTTGACTGGTAAATCTAGGTGAAGGTATACGGGGATTTATTACACAATTCTCATGTCTTTTCTGTTGGTTTGTTTCTTTTTTTTAATAATAAAAATACACAACTGCAAAACAAGTATAAGGATGTCCAACAACATTGTGACTGTTCCACGTTAATTACTTCAAAGTGGCTTTTTAAAAGTAGCAAAAGTAAAATTTAAAAAATGCTTTCTCAGGGCTCCCATTTGGGGCTGTGGCCGAGACACACATATCATCTAGGTGTACACCGGGGTAATCCAGAACCAGACACGCACTGGTGGCGAGTGGGAACCAGCAGCTGAGGGCGACCAAATGGCCACAGGAAGCAGTGGCCCCTCCCAATCCCGTAAACACTTGTGTTACCTCACCGGAGAGTCTAGTTGAATCCAGGAAGCTATGTAATGCCAGTGAGAAAATAAGATGTTAGTCTGTCTGTGCATCTTATTTGACTCTATGGTGAAAGGAATAAAAAGCATATTCTAAGCACCTGGCCTGTAACAGGGAAAATGCCCTTCTGGTAAGAATCATTTCCATATCAAGCGATTTCTTGTAACCCTATCCAGACTCTGTACAATAGACTTAGCTGGGAGCAGCAAGGAGCAGCAAACCACAAAACCGAGACGTAGGAGAGGTCCTCACAGCTCTTCCACAGAACCTTTCGTTTTGCTGTCAAACACTCCTTGCTGTCAGGTAAGATTAAGCAAAAGATAAGGTTGGGGAGCTTGGGTCTAGTGTCCATCCAGCAATTAATATGATAAATGACCTCGGACAAGTCACCTAAATGAGGACTTAAAGGAGCACAAGATTTCGGGCAAAAGTATGATTTTTATGCATCTGAACATCTAATTAATGTTAAAAAATGAACAGGATTGCAGAAAATGATCTTATTCGGTCTCATTTCACAGGTTGGCCTAAAACGCTTGTTGGTTTTAAAAGGCCATAGTCAGGATCACTGCCTAGTTTTCCGATACAAACACAGATTAGGCTTCAAGAACAGCCCCTGTACTCCTCCCTGCACCTGGGCTCTTCAGATAAGCCCTGCTGTGCCAACAGGGCGAGAGCTAAAAGCAGCACTGGGGATTCCTTCCGAAAGCACACTGGTCTCCACACTGCCGGTCTGGGATCACTGACCACCAACGCCAACTGCCATCTCCCCAGTGAGTGCCCATTTCGGTACCGAGACAGCACGTGTAGAACTGACCTTGTACTTTCTGCAATGCTGAGTCGAATCCGGCTGAGTTAGGACAAGAGCTGAGGATCACACTGTATGTCAACATGAAATCCAATGAGGAATCTCGTGAGAGGGGCTCGCCTGGTTTTAAAGCAGGGAAGATCCCTTTGGCTTTATTTTACCTAAGCAGCCTTCCTCTTTTCTGCTGACTTGTGGCTTATTCCAGAGAGGCCCTGGAACCTACCTGTCCCGACACCCGGACTGGCCAGCATGAGTCAGGCTGGCCCAGCTGAATGGCCCACTGACGTGAGCTCGAGCCCTGCGTGGCCTTGGCTCCTCCCTTGCCAGCCACTTCTCAAGGCCTGAGTGTGTGCCCTGCCCTTCCGAGAACTGTGGGCTTCTAGGTCTTCCCAGAATCCTGGGGAATACAAATGTGTGAGGGATGGTCAGAAGAGGAAGTCCCAAGAAGAGAGGCTAAGGGGAGTGGCTGAAAGGCAGGAGCCAAAGAGCACAGCCAGGAGGACTGGAGAAGGGGCTGGTCACAGAAGACCAGGGAAAAGAGGGTTTCAAGGAGGGAGGGGCTGGCCAGTGGTTGTGCCTGTCACTCACAGATGACAGGGCTTCTACATTAGAAAGAGAACAGAAGTCACCACCTGGAAGCACCACAATGTCCCAACATCAGACCTACTATAGCTGCAGCCATACCTGCCCGCCCTCCTGAGCTGGCGGCACAGGTGTCCTGCCTTGTGTCCAAGCCTCTCTTCTCCACCTGATCTCAAGATCTCACGCCACCTCCCACTCGACGGATGGTCTCTCTCCAGCATCCTTTGCTCAGAGACTCTCCTGGCTCTCCCAGCTCTCTAGGCCAAAATTAAAACAAGACTCCCCCTCACCTCTTGACGTGCTGCGAATACTTTGTCATTCTCCTCCCCGTATAGCCAAACAGCTTTGGTCAATTTAATACACCATTTACTCGTCAATCCACTGCAATCTGCTTTCTGCCCACTACCACACCGCTGAAAGCGTTAACAAAATGACCTATGACCTTTACCCTTGTTTGATAAAGGTAATGGATAGTTTCATTCTTATCTTCCTGCCTCCAAGAAGCCTAACCCTGCTTCTTTTCATGAAGAGTTGTCTTCATGGGACTTGTTTTAATCCTCTCTCTCTGGTTGCCCTTCTTGGTCTCCCCTGAGGGCCCCCCTCCCCCCGATTGCTTGCTCTTCACACAGTGTTCACCGCCAGCTCGTCTTCCAACGCGATGCTGCCTGGGAGCCCTGACCTCCCATGACTCTGATCCCCATCCAGTACTGATGACACTGCATCTCTAGCTCCAGCTCAGATCCAGGATCTCAGCCCCAGACTGGCGTATCCCACTGCCTACGGGAAACCTCCCCGAGCACATCGCCACACCTACAACTCAGTACGTCCCCAAGTGAACTAGTTCGTCCCCTCACCCCCAAAACTGCTTCCTTCTTGTCTCTTAGTAAATGACAAAGACCACCATTCATCTCCTCAGCTGCTGGAGCCAGATAATTGAGTGCCATTCTCCTCCCTGGCTCACTCTTACCATCTGACTCATCACTCACAACCCCCAATACTTCTTCCAGTCACATACCAACCTCTCCCCACCCTCCAGTGGCCACAGGAAGAACAGCCTTCCTGTACCTGGCCGTGCCTCCAGCCTTGACCTTTCCAGCCCCTCCTTCACATTACAGTGACGTCTGGAGAGTGAATCTCATCACCTCATTCTCCAGATTGAAATACGTCTGGGATCCTCCACTGGCTGGACTCTGAGGACAGCAGGGAGTTATTGAAGTATTTTAATCAAGTGAGATAATCAAATTCAAAGAACAAAGGGCATGACAATAAACTTTTCAACAGCCACAGCAGAAGACCCGGAGTTCTATATTTTTTCGGACAAAAACAATGAATTCTCCCGGTTACAAATTCTCACCAAAGAAATATTAACAGATGTATTTCAGAATGAAGAAAACTGAAACTAGAAAGGAGTTAGATGCAAGGACTGCTGAGTAAAGAATGTGGGTAAAGAGAAACAACCAATGACTGTATAAAACACGGTGGTTGAGGGAGTAATAAACGCCAAGCAGGACTGAACTTGAACTTATACCGGAGACGTGTGGGGCAGGCTAAGGCATTCTAGGGTCTTTGTCTGTTTCATAGGAGGGGAAAGCCATTGACTAACTTGAAACAATAATCATAAAGTAGCAAACATAGAATGTAAAACTTTCAAACTATGTAGGAGAGGGAGAAAAATAAAGAAGGCTTGAAGGCAGAAAAAGGAGCAAAAACGAAGTATAGAAATAAACTAATAGAAAACAAAAAATAAAATGGAGAAAAAAATGTCAATATTATCAGTAAACATAATAAATGAAAATGAACTCAATCCAACAGTTAGATGATCAGATTGGATTAAAAAATCCAGCTGAGGGTGGTTATAAGGCATAAGAGCAAAGAAAGGCTGACTATAAGAGGATTGATATACCAGGAAAATACTAACCAAAAGAGAGTCGGTAACTATAATATCAGATAAACTGGGGGAGGAATATTTGGGATAAAGAAGACCCCTCTATAATGATAATTAGAAACAATTCTCCAGAATATTCTAGATTGTGCGTACCTAATAACATGGCCTCAACATACCATGTTTCCCTGAAAATAAGACCTAGCCAGACAATCAGCTCTAATGCATCTTTTGGAGCAAAAATTAATATGAGACCCAGTATTATATTATATCGTATCATATTATAATAGACCAGGTCTTATAGTAAAATAAGACCTGTTTGTATTATATTATATGATGTCATATTTTATTATACCAGGTCTTATAGTAAAATAAGACCAGGTCTTATATTAATTTTTGCTCCAAAAGACACATTAGAGCTGATTGTCCAGCTAGGTCTTATTTTCGGGGAAACACGGTATCTAAATAACAGAATTAAGAAGCTTGATCTGTGATCAACATATATAGAACCTGTACCCAACAACCAGAGAACTTGTATACATCATTCCAAGCACACAGAAAACATTTGCAAAAATTGAACTCGTTTGTCCTTTTACCCCCAAATCTGCTTCCTGTACTAAGCCACAAAGCAAATCTTCACCAATATCAAAGAATCAAAATCATATAGTCCACATTCTTTGACTACAGATACAAATAAGGTGGAAATTAGCAAGAAAATAACCAGAAAGACCACCGTGGCTGCTGGTAGAGAATGGGTAGTAGGTGGGCCTGGTGGAAACAGGGAGACCAGCTCAGTGTCCAAGGGGTGGGCAGGGGAAGTGGTTAGGACAAAGGTGAAGTGAGACAGAGAAGTGCTGTCTTGCGTGGTCGGTCATGTACACTGGCACCTAACAGTGTCAGGTACAGAGGAATTACTAAAATTCAAAATTTTTTAAAAAATGAAAAGCTCAATAAATGCTAGTTGGATGTGCTGAAATGAACTGAAACCCCATCCTCCCAGCACAGTCATGAACACCTCACCTGCCTGCATCCCAGTTTACTGCCAGGCCAGCCAGCCCTGGGTCTGTCCACCTGCTTAAAACTCCTCGTCTCACATTCCTGCCCTTGTGGCTCCTTGTTTTTTAAAATGTTTTTTATGGGATGCCTAATATAAGACAATACTAGGTGTTTCCACACCTGTTATCTCAGTAAATACACCCCAAAATCTGTAAATTCAGTCCTATAAACTCCACTGCTACAGATGAGGAAACAGGCTGAGCTCAGAGAAGTACTTACCTTAAGGTCCTAATCTAGACCCTCATCTGCTTTATTCCCTTTTCTCACTCCCTTTGAGCGGCAGTAGGGAGCCACGGTGTAGTGAATAAGGGCACTGGTCCAAATCCCAGATCTGCGACTCATCGGCTGTGGGTCCTTGTACAAGTTACTTCACTGTTCCATACCCCGGTGTGTCCATACATAAAATGGGGTGATACTCACACAGTAGCTAGCCCAAAGGGTTGCTATGAGAACTAAATGGGTTAATATGTATGAAGTGCTTGGAAAAGTGCCAGACATATAGTAAACTTTAAATAAATACTAGCTGTTTAGTATTATTTATCTTTTTAAAGAATCAGTTATGACTCTCAGATAAGAGTTGGCCAAATTAATTAAAATTGAACCCAGAAAGTGGACAGGTGTAGACTGTCTTCCAGTTAAAACGCAGGTATTGTGGTCACACTCACTAAATGTTCGCTTAAAAGGCCTGATTTGTCTCAAGCGACTCAGACAACCATAGATGCTAGAGACTCCCTAGAAATCATTGCTGGGATACAAGGCACAAACCAGACCTTGATCATCTGATCTAGACCAGGACTTCTCAACTTTGCCATCATTCACATTTTGGGCTGGGTAGTTCTGTCACGAGGGTCTCTCCTGTGCATTGCAAAGTCTAGCAGCATCCCTGACCACTAGCTGCTACATGGCAGTAGCCCACTCACACCACCCCACCCTACCCCCAGTGGTGACAAGCAAGAATGTCTCCAGATAGAACCAAATGTCCCCCTGGGGCACAAAAATCACCACCAGCTGAGAGCCACTCTGCTAGCCTTCAAAACTGAAACTTTTCTAGTGGTATCCAAAGCAGACCTCCTTGTTCCAAGTTCAATTCTAGAGGCCACCATAAAAGCCTGGGGCAGGGATCCAATAAGGAAAGATGACGGAGATAAGATTATGCAGGGCTTCACACAGCCTTATTTACCCCCCATGCATAGAGCATAGGCTGGAAGGCAGAATGCACAGAGGCCATTTAAATCCTGGCTGACTGAAAAGAAGCTACAAGGAAATATGAGTGTATTTAAAATGCTCTGCCTCAAGAAACCAAATGTTGTAGCATTTGTAATGGGCAGAGCATTTAAACGGAGCTTTCGCCTTCAAATCACCAAGCTTTCAGCCTCTGCTAATATTCTCAAGGGGCAGGGTTGGCCCTCTTCCATCTTCAAGATGATTCAGGTTTCCTGGAGAACAAAATGAGTCTCTAATGCCTAATATTTTCTCCCTGACAGATGGCTTCAGATGTATCAAAGTGCTAATCCTTGCTGAGGTGTAAGTCTCAAGGAAGGAGAGTTTGGCTTTTAGAATGATAGGACTTGAATGATTAAGGAGGAAAATTACTCCCGGGATATTCACCATTGTCATGTGAGCAACCAGCTTAAAATGAAGACAGTGGAATCTGAAAAAAGATTAGAGAAAAGAGGAAAAACTCAAAACCCAGGTTAACAGTTTAGGTTTGAAACATTTTTGCCGAAAGACATCTCGGAGTGGAAACGAAGTTGCCAATAAAAAAACTTCAAGCTCACGATGATTAGGGTTGCATCTGCCTCCCCCCAACATCACCATTCCGTTTCGGTGTGCGAAAGCTCCGGAGACAGGCTCCTGGGTTGTAATCTTTACCTTGCCACTCACTAGCTGTGTGACCTTGGGCATGTTGCACAGCCCCTCTGAGCCTGTTTCCGCGCCTGTACAACAGGCAGCAGCACCTACCTCAAGGTGAGGTTGTGGAAACTAAACGATCCAATGTAGTATGCCTAACCTGACACGTGGTACGCGTTCCGTGAATGTTTTTAACTATAAGTATGAACTAGCATTTAGGGTTGACCTGCTCTGTGCAGACCGTTTTCCTGACAACTTTTGAGTCTCACGGGAGGCTAGGTGGTTTTATTTTTAGATATAGAAATAGTTATGTATAGCTGAGGATGCTGAGGGTCCGAGAAATTGAGTCCCTTGTCCACGGTCACAAAACTGCGCACAGCAGAATTCGAACCCAGGTCAGCCTGACTCCCGAGCCAAGATCTTCCGAAGCCCCCACGTGGACATGACGGGGGGCGTGGGGTGAGTTACTAGGGCTAGATCAGCACGCTGGGTCAGAGGTAACTCACGGTACTCCTCCGGCCGCATTAGGGGCCGGAAGTAGATGGGGTAGAAGGCGGCGCCGATCAGGGAGATGAAGCCGCCGAAAATGAGCGCCGTCCGCAGGTTCCGGGACATGGCGCCCACCAGGCACTGCCCTGACCCGCTAAGAGCCCTGCTCTCTCGGAATCACGCCTCGCGCCGGCCAGGCCGTGACCCCGCGGGGAAGAGGCGGAGCAGCTTTCGCTTCCGGGCCTTGGGGGGCTGGGCTGGGGAGTGGGGCGGGGCGATGTGCGAGGGGTGGAGCCAGAGGCGGGAATTGGGCCCTGGGTGGAGCTGGGGCAGGTGGGGCGGGGCCTTGGTGCCCGGGCACCGCCTCCCCTGCTGTCCCTCGCCGCGCGCTGCGACCGCGGAGCGTGCAAGAGGTGGTTTGAGAGTGGAGCTTTGGTTGCGGTGGATTCTGCGGACCGTGTTCTGCCTGCTCCCCTGCCCTCTGGCTCCTACCTCAGCTGCTCCATCCATCACTTCTCTGACCTCTTGCCATTCCCTCTTTTAGCAATCACCCTTTCCTGTTCTCCTACTGATTTGATTTTAGCTACCGTCTACCAGGAGCAGGATGCTCTGTGGCTTGCAGATTTAATCCCCCTATTAGTCGGCCCGTTTTACAGGTGAGGGAACCCCGGCTTGGATGCCCGGCTTTGGACAAGTCACTTGGCCTCCTTGAGGGTGGTTTGAGGGGATTAGAGACAAAGGGGCAAATCTCCTGGCCCAGGGTGGCCTGCAGGGGGATTTTGAATCCTGAGCCACTGGGTCTTCTGGACCAAGACTAGCCTACGAGGAGTGCTGTTTTAACAACCAAGCTACAAGACTGTGGGGACAGAGCCAGGAGTGCAGTTTCCAGGCTCTCGGCCTCACGTGGAAAGGTGCTGGCTGGGGTAGTAGGTGGCCATCAGCTGTGACTGGTTGGCCATCAGCTGTAACCAGTTAGCCAGTTAGTCACTGATATAACTGCCGTGATTGCGTTGGTTGGTTGGTTGGCAGAGAAGTGGACGGCAGATTGCAGATCATGTGGATCCTACTTCTTGTGTATCGCCCAGCCGCCAGCGAGACTATAGTGGTATGACTCCCCTATCCATGGCTCCGTGGGTGTTCCTTTTTGGCTTCACCATATCCTGTGTTCTTATGTGGGGAGCGGTACCAGAGATCCCGCATGACACCTCGCATGACAAGACCTTTTCTGACTCTGTTTTTCCATCCCTCCTCTCTCCCTGTTCTCTTTACTGGATCTCAGGGTTATAAATGAGGATGGGGGAGTAAATAGGTATCAGCGCAGGGCAGAGAGCCAACGGCCAATCCCACTGATGGGACCTTTTGGGCTCCGCCTTATTGCCTGGGGTCGGAGGCCACTGAGGACAGACACCTGCTTCCTCTTCCTATAACTGACATCCTCCATCCGTCCAGGTGGCCTGTGCCCACATAGGACCTGCCAAGGGTGTACTGGGCCACTGAGACTAACATTCTTCGGGCCGTCACTCAATCCTTTACAGGTAAGAATCATACCAGCAGCGGGAGGCTGGGAAGCAGAGGGGATATTCATCTTGACCCCAGCAGCATTATTTAGTCCAGAAGAGATCTACGATCTTTCAGGAATGGTGTGACGAGCACAGGTTTCCTCTTTCATTGGAGTTTTGTAGTTGAATCAAGCTACTTATCTACCTCTGTGCTTCCAGAGCATATAAATCAGGTGTTCGATCTGTCAGCAGATTTATGAGCTATCAGCCGCGCCCCAAACGCCAGGCAAAATGCTACAGGGGACACAAAGATAAGTAAGACTTGACCCTTGCTCCCCAGGATCCTGCCATGTGGGTGCTGAGACAGGACATATACATACAACGATAACAAATGGCCCCCCTGCTGCCGGTGAGTGATGTGCTCCTGCAGGTTACAGGAGTTTAGAGGAGGAAGACAGATGATTGTAGGGTGAGGCGGCTGCCTCAGGCTCTTGCAGGAGCTTGTTAGGCGAGGACAGAAGACTTCATAGCAAAGAGGGAATGAAATCATGCGTGCTTTGTGTCACAGGATAGAAAAATCCCCAGGTGTAATACACATTAGTCATTTTAGCAGCATTCTTTCCTCTTTCTGTTAATAGTACCCCGAATATCTTTTGGGAAACCACTCTTCTCTCATTCTCAATCCATGAGGTAAATGGAGGCTTCTCCCCACACCCCAATCCTTTTTTCCATTTTCGAGAATTAAACACATAACCAACCCTGACCTAACTCCTTTACCACAGAGGGTGATTAGCACGGGGCCCAAGCCTGATCATCCAACACAGTTGCACGCTTCTGGCCACATGGCCCACGTTGAACCCACCATAATCTGTCCCAGCTGCTGGAAAGATGGGTTTGAACTTGAGGGGATAAAACTCTGAAGCTGCTGGGGACCACCATGTAGAGACTGAGAATGAGGATAGCAGAAGGAGAGCTCAGAAAGAGAAAATCAGATGCTGACATGACGTTTGACTCCCTGAAGCCAGATGTGCCTAAAATGGGTCCTACCCTGGACTTCTCAGTACCGTGAGCCAATAAAGTGCCCTCTTCCCTGAGGCCAGTTGAGTTGGGTTCTGTCTTCTACAACAGACGAAGTTCCAGGTGAAATCACCATGGGTGTAATTTTATTTGCTTAACACTTTCATGAGCTGCCAGCCAAGGATTACCCTGTTTTATAGACCATATTACTGAGAGCTAGAGACCTGAACTTTCTTAAGGTCACACACCACTCACTGAGCCAGAACCAGGGTTTAGCTGTCATGATTCCTAATCTAATGAACTCCTCTATGACATCTTGCTGTCTCCATGAGCAAGATTGGCAGGATGGCTGGCTGAGCCCCACCCACAGAGCCTCTGAAAGCCAGTATGGATTGTGCCGGGGAATGGGATGTCCTGGTAAGGTACCAGCAGTGCCAGTGTGGGGCATATGAGCCACCCGCCCTCTCCAAGATGATGTGGCAAGGAACTGGTAGTTTCCCCGTTCCCTCATGCTGATCTAAAGGTTTCAGCTAGGCTGTCATCTGTACAATTACAGTAATCTATACAAATGGCACAGGCCAGCTATGCCATTTGCATAGCTTGTTAGCCTCATCACACCAAAAACTGGTTACTTATCACTTGCTTGCCACTAAGTCCTATCAAATACAAGTGTATCATTTTGATCCCAGTGTTCTCCCCATTTCTGAGAATCCCACTGACGTATAAATTCAATCAGCAAATGCTTATTGTGTGCCTACGCTGGGCAAGTTACTGGACTTGTTGATTGGGAACACAAAAAGGAAGCAGTCCACGTTTATTCATTACGCAACAAAGGTTCCCTGAGCCACGTACCATGTGCCAGTCATTTCCCAGGTGCTGGTGGATGCAGCAGTGAATTAACAGGTGAATCTGCTGTCCTCAGGCGTCTACAGTCTGGTGGGGGGATAAGATGAGGCAACGGATCATGATTGTTTTTTGGCCACTCAGCCTCCCCTGATACTAGCTCCTCATTCCTTGCAGAGAATGACCTCTCATCTTGGAATTCTTGGTTCGACTGTAAATCGAGGGGCCCTGTGTATTCCTATCAATATTAATATCAAGGCCATAGAACGCATCCCGTGTGCTAATCAGTATCACGGGTTTACCCACTCAGTACTCACGAAGCCCCATGCATGGGTCTCTCCATTTGTAGAGGAAGCTAGACTAGGCAAGAATGACTAGCTCAAGGTCACATGGCTAGTAAGTAGCAGAGCCAGGGTTCAAATCCAGGCTGTTTGGCTCCAGAGACCTACTCTTTCTGTCAGTCTACACTGCCTTGCAGAGTCAGTGAGCTCATGTTGTCTGAGTGTGGGTACAATTCCAACCAGGTCCGGTTGTTCTCTTTTTCCAAGAAATAAGAATCAAAAGATGGTGACATAAGGACAGACAACACAGGTGCAGCAGATTTCTTTCATTGCTAATGTTCTGATGAGATTTTTGCGTATCTCCCACTGGCCCGTAACCCTGGAGCTTCCATCATTCCCCCTTACAGTCTGATTCTCGAGTGGCCGTTGTATTCTTGCAAGCTACCCATAAGCTTCCAGTAAACTCCCTGGACTGAAGTTAGAGTCAGTTTCAGTTGCATGCACCAGATACAGAAATTTCCACATGACATAGACAAAGGGCTTGTGGCTTCATAGCTGTGCTAATGTTTGTGAAATCCAAAGGGAGTTTGGGTCTAGGGAAGGTATTTGTGCAAAGGGAGAAAGAGCTCAGGGATGTGGGGAGACAGGATGCAAATCAAATATGTCAGGAGTCCTAGGGTGCATATTTTCATCTCAATCACTGAGAAAAAAATTAGTTTGGGCTCCTGTCCCGCACTTTCTCTTTCTTCCCTTGGATGTGAAGATTGAATGTTTGCAGGGAGCGGACCACCAGTGGTGTCTTGCACGGGTTTCAGACAGACATCAAAGTTAATCCACTCTCTGATCTAAGCAAAGTGGTGACGAGGGTTTCATGGGATAGCAGCTCCACTAATCGTGGCACTGCAGCCAGCTGAGGTATTTTTAGAATATTGTGTATTCCCAAAATGTGTCAGTACTTTCTGTGGGAAAACAACCCCACTAGAAACTTGGGGTTTCGAATAGAGCAGGATCTAATGCAGGATCCTTTGAATCCGTACTTTTGAGAATAAGAGACAAATAGGGGAAATCGTTCCTTGTTTTTACCGAGTGCTCTGACTCTCTGAGTACCTAGTCATCTGTATAAGAATTTCCCATTTAGAGCATTTGTCAAGTTTTGTTCCTTCGATATGTTCTTTACATCTAAGCGAGTTCCCCAGATGTCTGTCTTGGCTTATCTCTTGCCATACTATGCATCCACAGTTTTAACTAATATCTGTATGGCTTCCAGCTAGGGGGCTAGGCCCAGCCTTTTTGCTGCATTCCAGCCTCATGTCCCTGGTCGATATCTCAGGTACAAGGCCCACTTGCTCCTACTTCCTCCTCTTCATGCTCTTGCCACTGGCTTGGTTGGAGGCTTCCTCAGCTCTCCCTGCCTTGGCTTCCCAACTTGTCTTACACATGCCATCTTCTTCCATCATCACCTGTCTCATCCATGGGGTGACCAAGTGGTCTTCTGAAAACAGATCTCATCAACCACCACTCTTCTCAGAAGCTTCCGTGTCTCCCTAAAGTATGAATTAACTCAACCTTGACCTCAGACTTCAGTCAACAGGACATTGAAGGCCATTTGCTGCGTCTGTGTGCCTCCTCTGAGTGAAAGAACAGATCTCAATGTCTAGATTGCCATGCTCTGTGCCTGTGCCATTGCCGACTGGATCAGCATGGACGTCTGACCCAGAACAAAGGCAAAGGTCCAAACTCTCTGCCTAAATGGGGAACGGGCTGACCCAGGAAGAGTCTCTGCCTCTGGAATCTCAGCTGAAAAGTCAGGGAGAGTCGGGAGGTTGGCACAGGGAGCAGAAGTTGGACAGATGCACAGGGAGAGGCAATGAGTAAGCAGGGAGCTGTGAGCAAACCATGGCCATGAGTCAGTGAAGCTGTGAGAGAAAAGCTCAGCGAGTAGATGGGGAAAAAATTGCCTGGGAATAACAGGAAACAGAGAATGATGGAGGAGAATTGAAATGAAGATCCACATCTCTACTGCTGTGAAATAAGAAGAGATCTTAAGGCCTAGGACTTCTGGGGACTCATTTATTCATGCATTGTTTTCTACCATTTTTCTTGAGCACCCACTATGTTTCAGGTGCTAGTCTCAGCATTAAACAAAGTCCTTAGCCTCATGGAACTTACATTCTAGTTGGGGGGAGGAGTTAATAATAAATAGATTAAAAAATAAGCCAAGCTCACAGATCCAGTGCAAAAGTGCTGACCCCACAACGTTCTTGCTCTTCAAGGAACAGCATTCGATGTGGCCTGACAGGAGTAAGCGGAGGAGACAATAAGTGGAAATTAAGTAGTGAGGTGGCGGGGGCAAAAGCATCTCACAAGCCACGAAGGACTTAGGATGTTACTGTGTGTGTGCTGGGGGGCCATTGTAGAATCCTGAGCAATCTTCCAATTCCGGTGTCTCCTGGAAGTCCAGCTACTCTATGGCTTCCAGTCTCTCCATAGATTCCTATCTTCCTTACTCACAGAGCCCCGTTGTCTCCCATAAAGCCATTAACTCAGACGAGCAGAAATGAGTTTTCCTTCCTAGCAACAAGGTGAGCCTGTCCGGAAAGTCACCACAACTTGACCCTGAGCAACTCTGTCAGCTTTGCTTTCTTCCTCTTATCCCGTTTCTCCCAGTGCTCCATTCCAGCAGCCCTGATGTGTTTACCAGGTGCTAAAGGCAGCCTGCCTTGGCTTGCCTCTGGGTCTTCATGCTGACTCTTCCTTCTCTCTGGAATGACTTTCTCCCAAGAGCCTCTTGTCACCATCCTGGCATGAAGTTGTTGTCCTTGGTGCTCCACATGGCTCCACGGGACACATGGTCCAGAGGTTCAGTGTTGAGCGTCCTTTGCAGCCTGCTCAGTGGAGCACAGAGCATTCGGGAGCTCAGCAAGGAGTGGGACTATTTATTGAGTCTGCGTGCCTGATGTGAAACTTTCCTCCAAAATTCCAATTTTCTATCTGCCAAGAGAAGTGATGGAGATTTATGGTTCCTGTTCTAGTCCATACACCCAGGCCACGGATCTACAACTTGGAATTTCTGCCTGCTTCCTCCCGGCTAGAAGTGAATCTAGATTTACTTCCCATTATGAACAAGACCATCTCAAGGCTCAGTGAGATCCTAGTCTAAAATCTGAAAAACAGCCTCAATTCCTGTCTTAGTCAATTCAGGCTGCTAGAACAAAAGACTACAGACTACTGGGTAGTTTATAAACAACAAACATTTATTTCTCCCAGTTCTGGAAGCTGGGAAGTCCAAGAGCATGGTGTCAGGATAGTTGGGTGTGGGTCCTCTTTCTGGTTCACAGCTGGTACCTTCTCACTGTGTCCTCACATGGTAGAAGGGGCAAGGAATCTCTCTGGAGCCCTTTTCTAAGGGTACCGATGCCAGTCGTGAAGGCTCCACCTTCATGACTTAAGCACCGCCCCAAAGCCCCACCACCTCATGCCATCACTTTGAGGGGTAGGATTTTAACAAATGAATTTGAGGGGGATACAAACATTCAGACCATAGTAGTTCCTCAATGAGAATGGGAACAGTTGGTGCAAAAAATGGAGACACAGATTTGTTTTTAGCCTTTCTTCCCTATAGTCCCCACATCCCAGGGCTGACGATACCCTGCTCACATGCTCACCATTCCCGAAGGACATCCCGTTGGCGTGGCAGCCACATTCTTGGGCGTTACAGAGCAGGCGTGTCTTCAGTGCTTCGAGGGCACAATTATGCAGCCGATATGTGCCTTGGGAGTGACGAAAGTATTTCATTGGTCAGCCTGGTCTGTTGACATTCTTAATTTTTTTACAGTTAATTCTCCTTGTTTCAGGTCCACTTCTGAGCCCCTAGAAGGATAAAAGGGTAGATCAGCTAATAAAAATACTGTCTCAAGACCCTAAAAAGTCTAAAATGATAGAACTCTGCCAAATAATAGAGAAATCCATTCTGAAAATACTGACTGCTATACTTCTATAGGAAGGTCAATCAAAAATGTCATTGGGCTATATCAGAGGGAATAGTATCTAATATGGTCTCTTGGTCCTACTGAATATTTTTGCTACCCATCCCCAGAACCATTCTCCGCACAGCAGCCAGGGCTAATTTTCAGAAATTGAAGTCAGATTGTATGACCCGTTGCTAAAACACTCCCAAATCTTCCCAGGCACTTAGAACAAGACCCAAACAGCTTACCATGTCCTTAGTAGGTTCTAGATCATTTGTCCTGACTACCTCTTCCACTTCTTCGTCCTCCATTCTCCCACATTAATGGATCCCACCATACAAGTTTCCTATTTGTTCTTGAACACGTCAGCTCTGGTCTGGCCCCTGGGCCTTTGCACTTGCAGTGTCCTCTGCCTGAAATGCCCTGGGCCTAGCTCTTGGCCTGGCTTTATTTGTTATTCAGGTATCTGTTCAAGCGGCACTGCCCCAGGTGCCCACACAGTCTAAGGTAGCCCTCACCCACCCCTCACTCTCCATCCATCCCCTTGCTTTCTTTTCTACAGTACCTCATCCTACCTGTTCACATGTTAATCACGGTCCCTCACTCTGGACTGTAAGCATCACGAGCGCAGGACATTTATCTACCTCTCCGCTGTGTCTCCAGCACCTTCCAAAATACCGGGGGTGCCAAAAAATGTACACAAGTGGACACTTGGGTCAATGTTGCTCAAGCAGTAATTTGCCATAATCAGAAGTGTCTGGATGCTGATGGTAACCACTTTGAGCCCGTCTTGTAATTGCAGAAGTCAAATGTGACTTGTATTCATCTTCAGTTATCGATAGATGTTGAATATTACAATTTTAATATAGTTTTTTCCTTTCTTAAAATGTGTATACATTTTTTTTGGCACCCTCTGTACTTGGCACATGGTAGGTATTTGTTGAATGACTGGAGATTTTCTTTTCTTATGTTCTCCTGGCATTTAAAAGACACTATTGCATAGGGAAGATACTTGGAAATTAACCTCTCTCGGGAAGGCAGGGAAAGACTTACTTCTCATTAATTATTTAATTTCCTTCAAAGCTTGGGATTGCAGGAAAATTAAAAATCTTCCTTATTCCACTTATCCCAGCCACATGTTCTCACGCCTAATCATAGCACCTGTGACTCTTACACTGCTCGCTGGTGTCTGGTCTCCCGATAGGATAAGCATGGCAAGAAAACATCTGCAGGCTATTACCTTTGGCATCTTTTGAGGTTTTAATTAATGGAGTATTTTTTTTTCTTTCTCATCCATGGTCAAGGTGTTGATTAACATGTAAAAGTGAGCGCTTTATCTTTTAGAGGAGGTTGAAGGAGGATGCTTAGAGCTGGTGAGAGACGCCAGGGTGGCCCTTTGCTGCTGGGGAGGGAATCGGCTGTGTGCCAGCTGCCTGCCCCCGCATCTGCGTTGGCCCACACCCTGTGTGGGAGAATGGGCATGCACCCCCATTGTTGGCTGCAGTGGGACCTGCTGGGACGTCTCTGCTTATCAGACATTTCTCTCTGTCTACAGCATCTTTGTGGTCATAGGGGTCCCCAAGTTTTCAGTGGGTGAGGCCAGCAGGCAGCCATTCATTCTGGTATTTTGTCATTTGGGCACCTTCTTCTCAGCATTTGGGCTTCCATCCAGGTTGCCTCAGCACTTCTGCATGCCCAAGGTCTGGAAATAGTTCATCCACAGAGCTGGCTTGGCAGGCGAAGGCCTTTCAGCAGAGCAGTGGGTGGATCCGACCGCTGTGCACTCAGTGGCCCAAGGTCCAGCCCTCACTTCTCATTCCCCACCTGATCTGGCACTTTCACAGCCATGTGAGGCCTGGGGCAAGTTCTGCGTTTAGATGAAGCTTTGCAGTGAGATAGATCTGGGTTTGAATCTTTACCAGTGTATTTAACCTTCTAAGCCTCCATTTCTCTACCTGTAAATGGGGATGATAAACATAACCTACCTGACAAACTTTTTGAGGGGATTAAATGAGACACTGCATGCAAAGTGTTTAGAATGGTAAACGTCAGCTGTTATTATTTGGGTTCAGGTCTATGTGTAGCTCCTTAATGAGCGAATTCACCTCACTGGGCCTCAGTTTCCTCATCTATAAAATGGGGATAATGCCTCTTGTGGTTGAGGGATGCTAAAATGAGATTGTAAGATAAATTGTCAAGCACTGTACAAATGCCTGCTAATTTCATCAGTGAGTCATTTCATTTGCATCTACTCCTCACCGTAACCCTAAACATGGACATGTCATCTCTTTTACTCATTAAAAAAGTGTAGACATATAGAATGAGGAGAGCTGTATGCAAACACTGTTGGAAAGTTTTAAAAAAAGAAGAAAAAAAAAGAGGCAGAGAGCATTAAAATGATTATTCTGTGAATGACCAAACTATCGTCCCTCAGGGGGAAATATTTCCCAGTTTGCTTAGAGTAGCAAAAAAGAGGTAAAAAAAAAAGATCCGATGGTTATTTCAAATTTGTCTTCCCCAGGGAAATTAAACCTGAGTTATGGGGTATTTTTCATAAAGCCAGAAGAGTCTAGTATAAAACCAATAAGTGAAAAAAAAAAATCCAGACACACACTGTGAGGTGAACCTAAGTGGATTTAGATAGGGTTGTCCTTAGCACCGGGACACGCGGGCTCACCAGCATTGCTGCCACAGAACTTTCTCTGTGGCCCACCCTGCTCCATTTCCTTGGCCTGGGGGACCTGGTTAGAGCCATAACAAGTTACCTCACCTGGCCACGTTCCAGTCTCTCTTGCAGGCAGACACCCCCCTGTTAACGGCTGATAATACTGATGGGCCTCTCAGTCTGTGTCTCTCCTGCCAGCCCTCCTCCTCCCTACCAGTAATTGATGCCACTGTGTTGAAGCAACATGTTAGTCTATGTAACTATGGTTTCTGTTTTTATTTTTTTTTAAATTTTGCTGAGTACTTTCGCAGAAAACTGATCGTTTTTAGCCTTATTGTTTGGTCTTTCTAGCCTATGGGCAATTTCAAGGGTCAGGGGCATTTCTCACTTAAATCTCTCCAGTACCTCTTTCAGCAACAGAAACTTCTTTTCTGTAGGGAACCCATTCCACAGGAGGCTCACTCGGCCCTTCCCCATTCATGTGACCCAGAACTGGCCAATCCCCGTATCCTACGCTCTTGGCCATTGTGACTGGTATGGATCACATGATCCAAATGAGCAAAGTAGGGTCTTCTTTGGATCTTTTCTGATGTTGCAACCAGGAAAGGCCATGTCTTTTCGCTGGGGTTGTTAGGCTGGGAGGATTTCAGTCAGGCTGCTGGTAGCTACTGGCCAATGGCCTGCTTGCGACACAGGTGATCCCTGATAGCTCTGTTTGCTCTCTGGATTAAGCCCTGCCTAAAGCCCCTACAATAGGGTGTTATTTGAGCTAACACCCTCCACCCTGCTTTTTATGAATGAGTTCTGAATGGGGTTTCTGTCAACGCCAACTGAAAGCATTGTGATCAGCACAGCTATGTTAGCTGGTGGGTTAGGTTTCTGAAAGTCTCGAAGAATTGATGTGATGGAATGAAGGTGATGTAAAGAAAGGTGTAATGGAGAGAAGAACATAGGGTTAAGTCAGGAGTTGCCTTTAAAATAATGCCACCCATTTACGGAACACCTACGATGTGGCAGGCATTTTATATACTCTGCCTTCTTGCCACCACCCTGCATGTTGATTGTACCCATTTTAGAGAGGAGAACATTGAGGCTCAGAGGAACTAAAAGACTTGCCAAACACCACCCAGGTAGGAATGCAGCCAGGATTTTGCACTCAGATTTGGGGCCAAATAACCCTTATCACACCGGTCTGGCTAAGGCCATCACTTATTCATCCATCAGCACTGAGTGGACAGGAGATTTTTGCCTGGCGTGGTGCTAGGCAATGGTGATACAAAATGGGTAAGGTAGTGCCCGTCCTTCACAGTCCAGAGGGGGAGACCTGATTAGGTTCATTACTGTGGGTTGAATTGTATTCCCCAAAAGATATCTTGAAGCCCTCACCTCTGGTGTCTGTGGATGTGACCTTCTTTGGGACTAGGGTTTATGCAGACATAATCAAATTAAGACGTGATCATTAGGTCCCAATCCCATATGAGGGATGTCCTCATGAGAAGGAAATTTAGACACAGAGACACACAGGGAAAAATGCCATGTCAAGATGGAGGCAGAGATTGGAGTGATGCATCTACAAACCAAGGAACAACAAGGATTGCCCGCTGTCACCAGCAGCTGGGAGAGAGGCCTGGAACAGATTCTCCCTATGAGCTGCCAGAAGGAACCAACCCTGGTGACACCTTGATTTAGGACTTCTAGACTTCAGAACTGTGAGGCAAGAAACATCTGTTATTTTGAGCCACTTGGTTTTGAGTTTTTAGTACTTTGGTATGGCAGTCCTAGGAAATGAATAGCATCGTCTAGGTTTCCACCTCTGAGAACCTATGTTTATCTGAATCTTGCCTAGGATTGCTCTGCCTGTGGCCCACCCAGCTGTCCTCCTGGGACAAACCTCTGTAGAGTTGCACCTTCTCCATCCATCACGTCTCGCAGGTGGGCTCCTCTTAGGCACAGCTCCCTGCCTTCACCGCAGCCGTGTGAAGTGACCACGGTTCTGTTGTGCCCAGCATTAGGACCCATCCGATATGACAACTTTCCCTTTTCCTGCCCTCTGAACACACTCTGGCCCCACTGGCTACCTGGGGCCCCACTATTTGCTTTGGACAAACAAGTGCCTGAAGGCAGCAGACAGCTAATACCAGGGCGTTTCCCTTCCTTTATATTTCAAGGCTGTTCTGTTTCCAGGATGCAGGTCTCATGATTGCTTCTTTGTGATTAATGTTGAAGCCATTTCTTGATGTACTATCTTAATAACATGGTGAAGGCCCTTGTTGCCAAATGTGACGGCACTTTTATTTGACCAGCCCTCACCCCCACCCATTCCTCCGAGTCAGGTAGGCAGCAAAGATGTGGGAGAAGACTCAAGAAGAGAGGAAATAAAGTCTGAATTATTCAGCGATTTGCCTAGGGTAGTGATTAGCTACCATTTGGACCCGCTGCCTAGCATTTTAAGCATTGGCTCAACTTCTTTAGTTTTCAACTCTCTCTCAACACTGACAGAACTCGTCTAATAAAATGCATCCACCTGCTGATGTGTTTGAAGAGCAAAATGCCAACTCATTAAAAATGGTGAAGCTCCTAGTAGCTAAAGCTTTCCCTGTGGATAAACTTAAACTTCCCATACTCCCAAAGAAGGGGACAATGTCAGTTATATCATTCTCCAGGGGGTATCTTCCTGTCAACTAGACCATCAACAACACCTCAAGGCCAAGGCCCCAATCTTACCTTTTTTTTTGGTACCTTTAAGAACATCTAACAGAGTGGGTGCTTCTGACCTGCTGTTTGCCTTAAATACAGAGATTTAATTCGGGCCACGGTGTCCCTAGTATGTTTTTATCAGGTAGGGTAGTTAAGAATTTGGAACTTGGGGCTTTGGAGTCAGACTTCCTGGATTAGAATGCTAGTTGGCTGTGTGACTTTGGGAAGGTCAGTTAACCTCTCTGAGCTCAGGCTCTTATCTGTAAGAGGAGTTGTTAGAATGAGTCGATGAGATAAATGTACCTAAAGTACTCAGCATTCAATAAAAAGAAAGATGTTATCATTAAATGGTGAGTGACATCCCTGGAAAAAGAGGATATTCTGCCTGCAAACTACCTTTGGACTGAAACTGAAATCCTTCCCTGAATCTGCCAGCCTATCCAGAAGGATTTTGGACTGGATTTTAGGCCTCCATGATCATGTGAGCCAATTCCTTAAAATAACTTTTGTTTTTCTCTCCCCTCCTCTCTCTCTCGCTAGATAGATAGTTAGTAGAAGATAGATGACAGATAGATAGATAGATAGATAGATAGATAGATAGATAGATGATAGATAGATAGATAGATAGAAGATAGCTATCTATGTAGATCTCTCTATATGTATATGTAGATACATATATGTCTATATATGTGTATATAGACAGATATAGCTATTCCATACCTATATTCTATTTCCATATATCTATATCTGTTGTCTGTATAGCTGTCAATATACACATATATAGGCATACATATGAATCTGTACATAGATAGATTTATCTATATGTGTATGTGTATATATATAGAAAGAGAGTTGGTTCTTTCTCTACTGGTCCTATTTCTCTGAAGAGCCCCGACAAATGTACCATCCAAGGGTCCCTGTCACCAGAGGCCCTCCCTTAGGCCTCAGAGTCTTGGCAATAGAGCTGCAGTTGTGGCAGCTCTGGGTTGGCAGTGCCTCACCCAGACAGAAGAGAATGCCTGGAACTGCCTTTCAACCCACTGCACTGTAAACAAACTACCAGTCAACCATTGAACAAGCATTTCTGAGCATTCAATTTTCATTATTCCCTTGGCAAAGAAAGGTTGAACAGTGCAAATTTCTTTAAGAGATGATGAGAAAGAACTAAGAAGAAATTCCTTAGCTTCACAAATGAACACAGTCCTGGGAGCTGCTGTTCTGTACAATGAGTTACAGCAGAATCACTCTTTTAAAATAATGCACAGAATTTTAAAGTCTGTCACATTGTTATTGTGTAGTTACCTATTGCTATGTAACAAACTGCTTCGAAATTCAGTGGCTTGAAACTGTAAGTATTTGATTTGTTCATGAGCCTGAAGGTCAGCAGTTCGTGCTGGGCTCGACAGGGTGGTTCTTCTGCTGGGTCTCTTCTGGAGTCACCTGGTGTATGATGGTGTATCTCACTCAGTTCAGGCTGCTATAACAAAAGTACCATAGACTTTGTGGCTTCAACAAAAGAAACTTATTCCTCACGAGTCTGAAGGCTGGGAAGTCCATGATTAAGGTGCTTAATCTTGGACTTCCAGTGAGGACTCTTCTTCCTGGTTGGTAGAGGGACACCTTCTCTTTGTGTCTCCTCGTGGCAGAGTCAGAGAACATCTCTCTCATGTCTTTTCTTATAAGGGCATGAATCTCATTCATGAGGGCTCCATACTCATCACCTAATTACCTCCCAAAGTCCCACCTCCAAATACCATCACATGGGGCCTTAGGGTTTCATGTGAATTTCAGGGAAACACAAACATTCAGTCCATAGCATAGGGACTAGATGGTCCAAGATGGCCTCACACACACATCTGGCAATTGGTACCAGTGGTTGGCTGGGCTTCTCTCTCCATTCGAGGTCTCATCTTCAAGATGGCTAGCCCAGGATTCCTTACCTGGTGGCCCTGTGTTCTAAGAAGGTGAAAGTGGAAGCTGCAAGGTCCTTTAAGGCCTAGGCTCAGAAGCTGCCAAAGCATCACTTCAATCGCATTCCTTTGGCCAAGGCATGTTACAAAGCCTTCCTATGTCCAAGTCAAGGAGAAGTAGACTCCATCACTTGACAGGAGGCAGTGCAAAGTAGCATAGCAAAGAGATGTGCATACGATGTGAGGATTTATTATGGCCAACTTTGCAAACAATCTACTAGGTTCACTAAGCAAATTAAACTAAACGCAGAGGGTGAGTTATATCTGGATACATCAGTGAAGGTGAGAATATGACGCGGATCAGAGCCAGAAATCAGAGGAGCATCTTGGACGTGTGAGGACAGTGTCATTTATTGTGCTGTTTGATTGAGAACCAAGCAGAGAAGGTTTTTGCATTCTGCCTGATTCAAAGTCTAGTCTATAAATTTTTTCCTGTGAAATTAGATATTTGCCTCATTTCTGTCACAGCACAGCCAGAGGCATCTGGTTAGGTCTGCGAACGTATGTTCTTAGATTTTCCTTGGCAGAAATTAATTTTTTTCTTAAGAATTTTTTTCTCTCTTTCCAAGACTGAGTCTTTGGGTTAATACCAGGGATCCACAATTCATAAATTTGTTCCTCTTGGTTCATTGTTTCAAAATGAGACTTTTAATAGATTCCAAAGACTTAATAAGAGTGCTGCCTCGTCACATAACGACGTTACTGCGCCCGTGGCTGACAGGTAGTAATTTATGATTATCCTTGGCCCTGATAAGAGTCGTGCCATGCACAGTCGGTGCCTAATAGATATTAGCTATAATAACATAAGCAATGGAAGAAAGTTTGGCCCTTTGTGTCTCCACCAACCATTCATAATGCATTCTTCTATTACCATCGTTTCTGTTTTCTGTCAATTTTGTCAATTATATTTAGAAGGGAAATGTAGCTGTGTGTCTTTATGATTATTAGTTTAAATGCCCTAATTTATTCTGCCACCATGTTTCACTTAGCATAGCAAGTCAAAATATTTTTCTGTCCCTGCCGTGAAAGACTGCAGTAAGTTGATCTTGCTAACGAGAGATAATTATTAGCCTCCTCACAATGTTACCATATATGCTAGTGTTACTACATAGTCCATTGCTAAACGTGCCAGGAGGATTAATATTTCTATGAATTTGGACACGACGAGGTAGCGGGCAAAGACAGATAGGGCTGTTTTAATATTTGTTCTTGCTCCATTTGCATATCTATCACTGGTAATTTGTTAATGCTGCTGTTGCAGTCTGTGTGCACACCGAGAATTAATGCACCTCTCCCGAGTAGCACACCCGATTCCAAAGTGAGAACTAGGCAAGTCAGAACACTGGATGGTTCTGGCAGTCACGAGATTTGCGTTCGAGAGCAACTTCTTCGCAGGCTGATGCTTTTCTGAAAAGTCGGCAATGAAATGGCAGATTTTAAAGCACGGTTCACTGATGTTCAAGAGTTTCTTCCTCAGGTGAGCAGAGCTATTCTGGCACTTGGAGTCACACAGTTTTGGGGTTTTGTTTTGTTTTGTTTTTTGCATATTTGTTTGTTATGTTGTTGTTGGGAGCAGGCATGGGGGAGGCAAGGGGATTTAAAATTCAGCAGGGGATTGCCGAGAGTCAGAGACTTGTGGGGCTGGGACAAGTCTTTGATTGCCAAGATAAGGGTCCAAAAGAAATGGAAACCTTCTGAGACACTGGGGCCCATTCATATATCAATGTGAGACATGCCCTAACCAGACTGCATATAGATATAGCATATTAAAAACATTTCATTCTTTTAACATATTTCCTGGGAATTCTATCGAGGGAAACTTCTGATAAACCACAAATAGGCAAAGGTTGGTATATTATATTAACTTGAAGTTGGCTGCCATTACTAAACATTTATGAAATATCTAGTTCAATAATTCACTGGTTCATTTAATCGCAGTCAACAAATAATTATTGAAGGTCTCGTATGGACCAGATGCATGGCTGGGCTTTGGGAATACCAGAGGAGTTTGCAGTCCAGAGGGGAACAAAGACAAGGAGACAGGCAGTTCCCATATGATGAAACTTATGGTAGGGGTCAGTGCAGAGGGCTGTGGGCACATACAGATGCCCCAGGCCCAATAGAAGGGCGTCTGGATGGGTCTGTAGAGGAAGACCTCTGAGGTGAAGTGGAAGGTGTGATGAGAGGTGAGGCAGGAGGGATAGGCAGCGCCAGGTCTGTGGGATTCAGACCCATGCTATGGAGTTTGGCCAATGGGAGGCATGGAATTCTTTAAGACACAAAGTGACAGGATCAGGCTGAGGTTGTAAAGACTATTCTGCTTGCAGTGGGAAGGTGGCATACAGATGCCTTAGGTTGGGTTGCCAAGAAGCTGAGCCTGACACTGGCTTCTTGGGCAAGCAGTTTCATGAGGGAGTGCTCTCAAGTGAAACCTGTAAAGGTGTGAGGGAAGCAGGTAGAGATGTGGTCTAGCTTCGGCCTGATCCCCTGGGGAGCTCTGGATCACGGGGGTGGGGGTGAGGATGGAAGGCAGCCTTGTGCTTCATTATCCTGCAGTCCTGACTGTGGACTGGCCCAAGAGGGGAAGCAAACCTACCAGGCACTTCCAGGGGAAATTGCCTGATGTTTTTCTCCCAGGGCAAATCTCCGAAAGGGAGCAGCCATGAGTGTTAGCAGTGGCCAGTTAGGGGGGATCTGGGCAGGGCAGCAAGAGGGAAGTAAGAGCAGTGTAGGGGGCTTTCAACATGCTCCACGTGAGGGAGATTGGGCATTATGCTGCTGGAAAGGAAAGGGCAGATCAGTTCTTCTAATGGAAAATGCATTAGGCTTTCTAGAGAGAGCTGCTAAGTAAAGGGTGAGAGCAACAGGACATAACCAGCGGTTTGGCTGAGGGCAAGACCTAAGAGGTACAATCATCAACCATGAGAAAAAGAGGTGCACAATTCAGAATTAATCAGAGCTAAAGAGAGTGGAATTTGAGGAACACGGAGGTATGTGTCAGGCAAGGCAGGGACGGGGCTATGGCAACATTCTAAAAATAAATAATTCTCTCCGGTTTCCATCAGAGGCTCTCAAAGTAATTTGCAAACATTTGCAGGCAAGTTTTCACCGGGCTGAACTGCAGGCAAAGCTCCCTCTGACTTCACAGGGAGCTCCCAGGGGACAAGCAGTAAGGTGAGGCTTTGGTTCTGGGTAATTAAGACTTAAGGCATCCTTGTTAGCAAAGAAATGCCTGCACACATGTTGTTGAAATGCAGCCAGCTCTGCAGCCCTGCAGCCCCTCAACTGCCTGTAGCCATTAGAAACCCACTTGAGCCATCATTAATTTTGCTATCCTTCACTTTCCGAAATCAGTGGATGACATCACATTGATTAAGAGGGGCAGTCACATTACAGACAATCAGTGGAATTGTCCTGCAGTGGTTGGTGTCCTCAGAGCTGCTCACTGATGGTGGGGCTGGTGTCCTCAGCTGGGAACAGAAGTTCTCCAAAGTAGACTCAAATTCACGGTTGCCTTCTGAGTAGGTGAAATTCTCCCCAGATATGCCACCTGTACTCCTTTCTTACATTACTCTCCATTTCTGCTTCCTTTCCTGTCCCCTTCTCTAAGATACAGTGGTCTGTTAGTCCTGAGCAGGAGGAAATCTCTCTAAAACATTCTTTGGGTCCCTCCTCTGGATCAAGGTGCAGGAGAGATGAGCAAATGAATTAGCAGATGTGTACTGAGCGTCACCATGAGCAGTGCTGTGCTGGCAGCTAGGAAGGGTACAAATAATTCTGTAACACATGCCTGACGCTTAAAGAGCCTGAAATCTTACAGAAGAGGCATATCTCTACTCAGAGTAAGATGCCTACCAACTAGGTTTAGCAGCCGGTTTTGGAGTCAGACAATCTGGGTTTGAATCTTGGCTCTGCCACATTGGCTGTGTCACCTTAGGCAAGATATAGAATCTCTCGGTGCCTCAGTTTTTCCATCTGTAAGATGGGGATAACAATACTACCTACCTCAGAGGGTCATTGTGGGAATAAGCACATTAATGAAAGGGATTAAACCATAGTCATTACTCAATAAATGTGAGCAAAGCCACAAACACAGAGTATTCACTGTGATGAGTGCTTTATAAGCTTTATCTCATCTAAAATCCGCAAACAACGTATGAGGTGGGTACCATCATTATCCTCATTTTACCAACAAGGAAGCAGAGGCTCAGAGAAGTTAAATAACTTGTATATAGCTGCAAAGCTAGAAAGTGATGGAGCAGGGATGCGTACTCAGAGCCAAGGCACGTAGCCATTATTCTAGAATATGTCTCTTATAAGAAAATCAATGAGAACCAAATGCTTTGGGTACTCAGAAAAGGAACAGCTCCCAGGGAACCAGGGCAATCAAGGAAGGTTTCTGCTGAGTCTTCCATTTGCATGTAGGAAATTCATTTATTTATTCAGCTGATGTTTACTGAGCACATAATATGATCAGGCACAGCACGAGATATTGTAACGCATAGTTTCTACTCGTAAGTTAAAGAGGAAGAAATTAAGGATCAACTGTTACAGCAGAAAGATGGGGGCTCTATAAAGGGTCACTCTCTCGGGGATGGGAAGATATGGAAGAAGGGAGAAGGGGAGATAAGAATTCTTAAGGAGGTGAAGACCTACAGTACAGCATGAGCAAAGCTCAGAGGGATGACAGGTTAAGGAAACCCTAAATATTTACGTGGCTGAAGCCAATGGTGAAAGTAGGTAGGATGGTAAGAAGTATTTATAATCACCAACACCCTTTGAATATTCACAGTGTGTTAAGCACTTTGCACTATCTCTTGTGTTCTTTCCCTGGACTGGGCAAACTACGGCCTGTGAGTCAAATCCAGCCCACCACTTCACCTGTTCTTATTTTCAGCCCATGAGCTAAGAACGGTTTTTACAGATGAGCATTTGCAATAGATTTGGATGATAGGAACACTAACTTTGAACCTTAATTAAGCAAAATGTTATCTTTCCCCAAAAGAGAATTCCATTGTTCTCATTAGCAGATCTGTGTTAAAAAAAAAAAAAAAAAAAAAAAAAGATCCTCAATTATTATTATATTTTGAACTTTGTCAGTGCAATATTTTGTGGAAATGTATTCTCTCTCTAGTCATGGAACTCCCTCTATAAGAGGCTTAATGTTGCATCTTGACCTACAAAACCTGAAATATTTACTACCTCATCCTTTATAAGACAAGCCTGTCAATCCCTGTTCTTTCTAAATGCCCACAATTTATCATTCTTATTTAGGGATGTGGGGACCGAGGCACAGAAAGATGATGCACTGGCGTGACTCTGGTCGCAGAGCTAAACCGGGCTGGAGGTAGGATTTGAACCCAGGCATTCTCGTCCTGGGCCCACGCTCTGCACCGCACCCAGCATTTGGGGAGGTCTGGAAAAGAAGCTGAGGGCCTGAATGAAGACAAGGGGAGAGAGAATGGAGGGGACAAACTGCCCAGATGTGCAGACAAGCAAGGCGGAGTCTTCCTTGGCTGATGTGTGTCGCGTTGAAGCCTGGGCACCTTGTGGGTAAGCCTCCTTTCCCAAAGAATTCCTGATCAGAGATAATGGATTTCTTGCTCAGATGACTGGGCATATTCACAGTGCTGCAGGAAGAGCACTGGTGGACTGAGGGTGGGACAGAGGGGAGACTCAGCTTGGAGAAGTAGAATTGGAGATGCCTGGTGGATAAATATGTGAAGACGTCCAGTAGGAGGGCAGATAACAGGGTGTGGGCTCAGGAGCTAAGAGTAGAGTTGGGAGTCATTAGCAATGGGGGCAGAAGACTTGGAGAGTCAGAAGTCAGTCACACCCTTAGGGAATAAATGATTCCCTCTGCTAAGAGGAGTTGAAAAGTTTACCTTCTCTGAATGGGGGTGGGAACAGAGCCCTTTTGCATCTTTGAAGCTCTGGGGTAGAAGGGAGCAAGGGGTTCACTGAGTCAGGGTTCACTGGGTCCGGGAGAAGGAAACAAGGCTATTTTTGAAATGGGTTATCTCTGTCATCATATGCTATTAGGTTGGTGCAAAAGTAATTGTGGTTTTTGCAATTATTTTAAAACTGCAACTATTTTTGCACCAACCTAATATATCTTCACACATATACATGTACATACACACACACTCCAAAGGAGCTTAAAGGATATGTATTTCTAAAACTCCAATATGTACATTAATGTACACAGAATTATCTGATTAGGTTCACTGGCTGTCGCCTTGAGCATGGAGAGTTCCACATAAAAGCAGAGGGAAAATGCTCAGTGTAACTGAGAATGCACGGAGAACTTTCTTCCAACGAAGTTTCAAAATAACAAAGGAAGCAACAACCTCTGGTTACATACTACCTACCTGGGAAAGTGAAAATCTTCGATTAGCTATTTAGGCCCTGCCATGCTCAGGGCCCAGAGGAAATCAGACAAGCCTAAAAGAAATTACTTCCTACCACTTTTCCTTTTCTGCTCTCCTGCTCCTCGGCCTCCCCAGCCTTGAGGAGCTGGCCTGCGTGCATGTCGGGCTGATGTGGAGATCCAGGAGATACACGTCCTGGGCAGCTTCTCACCGAGGAGCAGCCCTGCCAGAGAGGGAGAGACCCAGATGAACGCACAGTGGGGACGATGCAGCTGCCTCACTGGGGGCAGGACTGAGTCAGCCTGTGCAGCAGCGCGGATTCCCATGGACCTCATGTTTTCCCAAGAATTCTTAGGGCAAATAAGGAGAAAAATGTGAGGCTGAAGTTTTAGAGGGAGTAAGGGGTTTATCGAGGTTTTGTGTGTCCCCAGTCTTTGGAATGTTTGCTTTGGGTTTCCTTGGGGCCCGTCTTGGTCTATAAAGCACAAGTTATAAAAAGATAACCTCACCGCCTCTGGCCGCCCACTCCAGGAAAGCCTGAGTCTAGGACTCATGGCAGGGTGCGGGGGTCTGAGGCAGAGAACAACTGCTCACCTGTCCCTTCACCCCACTCCTGTGTGTCCTACTCCTTCATTTGCAGAGCGAGCAGCATCTGGAAAGTGGGTGCTGCGGAAAACCTGATAACATGGCAGGGTTCAGCTAACAGCTTACGGTGTTCCTGTCTCAAACACTGACTGTCCTTTTCTTGGACAAACAATGTAGCAATAGGCTTTGGGGCATCTGTCATTTCTTTAGCCCTATTCTCCCCTGGATTTAACCCTATGAGGGGTCATCCAGGAGGCATTTTGAAAAACTGCAGCCACACTTTGAGCAGCTAGGGTTCCACTGAATAAATGATCACTTTGTTCTAAATGGAATTGGAGATCCACTCAACAAGATCTAGGAAATCCATTCAAAGCACACAAAAAAAAAAATAAATAAAAAATGATGCAACGTGGTCCCATATCTATTATGAGAATGAGATTTTCATGAGATGTCTTTCGAGGAGAAAGTGCATGTCATAAATACACAACAGCTGAATAAACTAGAACAATTATCTTTCCTGATTTGAAGGGAGCATATAATGTAGGTGGAGGAGAGACTGGTATATTTACCTCTGGACCTGATTTGATTTTAATATCATTCTTTATGAATAGTTCCCAAGTGCCTTGTCAGGAAGAGGTGCTTACTAAGCCACGGGAAGTGTCTTATAAAAATAGCAGGCAATCTAAACTGTGAATCATGCCACAGAACCCCAGTGGCCCTAGCACAACGAGATTCTGCACCGAGGTAAACAGTTGTGCAAACGTGCTCAGCATTCTGTCCATAGCAGATTCAGTGCGGCGAACCTCAGGATGAAGGAAGGTTCATAAGGCATAACCTGGTCTAAAAGGAGTTAGCAACCCAGTGAGGAAGGAGCCAACAGATTTTAAAAATACTGTACAAGGTAAGGTTAAACCAGTAGAGATCAATTAGAAGGGATTGCTCTGAAGTTGTATTGATGACATGTCGGTCTTAGTAGAGTGTGATGGGAACAGAGAAGAGGGGAAATTAACCCAACTTAAGGGTGCAGGGGAAATGTCAAGGCAGAGACATTTGAACCGTGTCTTGAAGGATGAAGCAGAGTTTGAAAGCGGCAAGGGGAGTCTTCTCAGCAGGGCAATAGCATGAGCAAAAGTTTGGAGACATGACTCTGCATCGCTAATAAGGGAACAGCAAAGAGCTCTGCATGGCTGGACAGCACGGTGTACGTGAAAGTGACAAAGGCTGGATCTGGGAAAGAAGGCAGGGTGATAGGGCCAGACTCAGTGTGAATCTGAGACCCGAAGATTTTCAAGCTGAGAAAGACAGGAACAGATTGGTGTTTTAGATGGATTCTCTTCGGATGGTCTCTGATCTGCAGAGCAGAGCCTCTCAGTGAGATTTACGTTAAGTGTGATACGAGGTGTTGCTGTGGTTTTTCTCACTGACTCAGGAAACTAATCCATTTCCTAAAGTTCTTTGCTTACTCTCAGGGAGTATCTATACCCTAGAACCTGTAAACTACAGTTCATGGGCCATCTCGGGCCAGCCGCCTGTTTTTGTAAATAAAGTTTTATTGGAGCACAGCTACCTCATTCCACTCAGTGTTGCCTATGGCTGCTTTCCCACTCTGGTTGATTTCAAAGCAGAGTTGAGTAGATGCAACACAGACTGTATGAACCTCAAGGAGTAAAATATTTAGGATTTGCTGCTTTATAGACAAAGCATACTCTTTGGTTCTCCAAAGTCATTGCCGTCTTTCCCATTAAAACCAGAAACTTCGCAGGTAACCTTGAAGAGTGGCCTCATTACACTTTGTACTGCTCACCTCTTCCTTTCTTAAGTAGCCAAATTCAATTGCACATTTCAAGGAGAATCACATCCAAAAGAGGCAGCAAGACAGTGAGCACCAAGAACCAGGCAAGCCCGTGTTTGACCAGACTTGACACTCCATTTCTTCTCTGCAGCAGTCCCGCAGTATGAGATCAGCAGACGGCCACAGACATATCATGTATATTGACTGCAAGAGTTCCAGAACTGCTTACCGTGTCCTTATGGGTAGGGCAGAACTGATTAGGTGCTTGTGTTCATGGTCGAGCAACGGCCCCCAGAATGTACGGATTCATGAGCGGACACCAATCTGGGGGAAAACTTGAACAGTTCCTGTAAGACACCAACACATTCCTGTTCTGTTCAACATTTTTATTGGCACAAATAAATCACAAGCCATGTTTATCAATGTGGAGTTTGCCCACATTTTTTTTTTTTTTTTTTTTTTTTTTGCCAAAAGGGGGAAATGAGGCTTCTGGAAGATGCACCAAGTTTGTCCGGTGACATCACGTGTCCCAAGTTGGGGTAGCTCAGCCGTATATCAACCAAGCTGATTTCTCAGAGGTTCTTCACGCAGAGTCATGACCACCTAACCTTTCAACAAACTATTTCATGTTCATGGAACAGCTCCTCTCCTCTGCCCGGTAAAGCATGTGCATCATTTTGGCTGAATGTGAAGAGGCTCCACTGCTGACCCTCCATCCATTTTGCCAAGACAGCATTTTTCTGAATAATCTTATTGTGGCTACACGTTCGTCTATTTGTCACTTAGATTATTTTCTAAGTCCTTTCCAGGAAACAGACCATATACTTCTTTAATATATACTTCGATCACCTGCAAGAGTTCTTGGGACCCCACGGGGAGCAATGAGTATTTGCTAACTGACTGACTGGCTCAGTGTAGCTTAAAATCCATCTTTATTTTTATATGATAGTTTAAGTGATTTAATGAGTGGCTGTCACTGACAAGACACTTGGGGACTGTGCATAAAATGACACAATAATATATAAAGATAAAGCTTGGCTCAGAGACCAACACACAGGGCTGCCTTCTGTGTACATCCACACTGCTGTTTCTACCAGAGGAAACAATTCTTCCTTTGGTCAAGGGAAGTTGTTTTCATTGATAAAAATAAGTCAATCTACATTCACTTCTACTGCCTTATGTGAATGCTTACAAAATCAGGAATCATATATAATATTCATTTCAGCAATGAATATGCAGAAAGTGCTGCATCTCTTTATTTAGGGATTTTAGACATTGCAGTCATGCTCGTCGTGGTGACTGTAGGCTTTTATAGCTAAGACAGACTCATTCCTCAAAGTCATATTTAAATATCTCAAACGGTAGTGTTGGCCTCTTGGGTATAGCACAACATACAACTGAAGAAGGAAGGTTAACCTCGCCAAAAAAAAAAAAAAGAAAAAAGTAAAGAAATGGCACAGCTGTGGATACTGCACATTAGGAAGTGGTAGGATCAGGGAAAAGAAGAACAGAGAATTCTAGCGCAGCCAAGTTTGCAATGAGAATCTGGATACTGGCTTCGTCTTAGAGCAGAGTGTGGGAGTTGTTCTCTAACTTAATGACGCTCTAAGTGAGGTATACAGTTTTTTCTCAGTGGCATGTTTTGTAGGCAAGCTTTCTCTTCTGCTCCCTTTAATAATCTAAATACCAAGTGCTGACAATCCAGATGGATACCTGGACTGAAGCACACACACAGTTTTGTACCTATGGCTTTGCTCCTGATTTTAGATATTAGGATAGTTTCATTTATTCATTCATCTATTCAATCATTTGTTCTTTCGTTCATTTGTTTAATTAAATAATCAGGAAATAAATACCCAGCACCCACGACATTGCCAAGTGTTATGGTTGGTGCTTGGAGTACAAGGATGTGTCCTGGCCAGACATTCAAATAATCACACACAAAAAAATTGTAAAACTGTATCAGTGTGAGTGGTCTGAAGGAAGAACGTGGTATGATAGAAATGTGTGTTAAAAGGATTTGACTTAGGGAGATCTGGGAAGCATCCTTGAGAAAATGAGACTGGGCTGATCTCTGTTAAATGAGCAAGTGAGTTAACTAGGTGAAGTACGGGGAGGGGGAAGATGCTGTCAAGAAAATGAAAACTGCTCGTGCAAAGGCCCTGTGGCGGGAGACAGCATGACTTACATGGGGATGGATGCAAATGAAGGTCTGTGTGGCAGGAATAGGGAAAGCAAAGGGTATGGGCAGGACCTTATAGGTCCTAAAGGAGCTTTCTCCTTATCTTAAGAGCAAAGTTGACACAAGGGGAAGAAGAGGCGGACTACAGGAAGGGATCCGATTTCACAGTATGGGTGTGGGACTCAGAGACATAAAAGGAAGAGAGTTTTAGAATTTCTTGTTCTTGCCTCTATCCAGCCCCTGGTTGACGGCTTGACTCAATTACAGGTGTCCCCCGACAGCTGTTAGCTGCCCGGCAGGCTGGTCTCCCAGGCCTAAGTGGATAATAGTGAGGGTCCTCAGGGGTGGCAGAGGGACACGCTCCAGTGGTCCAGATATGCGCACAATGAGCCATTTGGGCAGGAAGACGGTGCTTGCTGCTCACGGATCCAAATGTATTTAGCTGTAACAGTCTGACAAGGAAGCCTGGTTTCAACGTTAATAGAACACAAGGCTCCCAACTAACTGGTATAATCTCTTTCCTGAAAGGTAACGTGTGGCCTCTGTGTGCTGGGGCATCAATTTACAACCAAGATTAAATGTAGACACATTCAAAATAAAAACGTTCTTGACTCGATTTATAATGCTAATAATACATTACGTTGTATTAGCGATTTTCGTACTCCGGATATTCAACATTCAGAGATTCAAAAGATCTGAAGGAGTATTTTCGATTCAAGCATACTAAGACCACAATAATCCTTGGAGGGACAGAATTCTAAACAGGGGAGGGCAGGAAAGAAGGGGAAAGGCACTGTTTCCTGAATGTTGGCTGTGATTGCATAGAGCAGGGTTTCTCAGCTTCGGTGCTAGTGACATTTTGGGCCGGGACATTCTTTATTCTGGGGGACTCTCCTGGGCAGTGTATGATATTTATCAGCGTTCCTCTCCTCTATCTATTAGATGCCAGTGCCACCCCTCCTCCCAGTTGTGACAACCAAAAATGCCTCCAGACATTGCCAAATGTCCCCTGGAGGGGTGGGGCAAAATCCCTCCCCCCACTTTGGAAACCACTGTAATTGATCCATAATTAACAAACCTGGAGTGGTGGTTCTACAAAAGAAAAACAAGGATGGCCAATAATTGGAAGATTGTTATGTATAATTTTTTTTTTTACTATTCTGTAGAATGTGACTAGAGGTTTTCCAAACTAAGATCCGTTTTACTTCTCCAACTATTTAGACACACAGCATGTGTATGAAAATAACTGCACTCGAGCCTCCCTTGAAACTCCCAACTATGGGGCAAGTCCCTTTCTATTCATTGAGAAAAGTTGAGCTTATGATTCTGCAAGTCAACTTTGTAATTTTAAGTTTGAAATGAAAAAGTGGCGTTGCCATTTCTCCCTTTGCAGAGGAACGATAAAGGAACTGGTTGTTAGTGTTCTGTGCTCCGGAGATTTTAAATATTTCTCCCCATCTCAGCTGTGGTGGGAAAAGGGAGGGTATGAACAGCTGTGACACAATCGTTTGGGTACTTAACCACAATCTAAAGGAATGGGGAAAGCCTTGTCACATTTCCCGAGAGAGTGAAGTTCTCTGACAGGGATCAGATGCCCCCTTACCTTCTCTGCTGGGACAGACATTACCATCCAGTGGGGGCTGCTGCAACACAGAAGACTGACAACGTTTGGCTGTTGGCCTCTTACCATGCTGTACGTGAGTGACCTTGAAAATTGGCAATATCTCCTTGCATCTCCACTGTTCTTTTTCTGAAAATAAAAATAAAAGCAGTGACTGAATCCCTGTCTGAGTGTCCTGAGACTTAATGAGATCACAGTTGGGGGGGTCTGGCATTGTCATTTGAGAAGTGTTACTTCTCACCTTGATGATACTGGAGCTTTTCCAGTATTTTGCCCATTTCTTATTGTTAGATTGGTTAGGTAAGCAGATGTTTCTTTCATATAATTGGAGATGCAGGATTTAGAAAGGTCAGGGAAATACCTGTTAGTCACCCTAAACTGAAATCTGGTGAGTTGAAATTAGAAATAGACAAGTTTAAACTTATGTATATACAAAATATATAAATTATATAAACATATATACAAAATAAGTTTAAACTCTATCTAACATATATAGAGTTATGTTATATAGAGTTATATATAGTTATTTTGTTTGGTTTTTCTCTGTAATGTATAAAATAGACTCAAACTATATATATACATATCGCCAAAAAATATATATACACATTTTAAGAAAGGAAAAAACTGTATTAATATATACTGATAACAAAAGATGAATACAAGTCACGTTTGACTTCTGCGATTACAAGAGGTGATCAAAGTGGTTACCATCAGCGTCCAGACACTTCTGATTACGGCGAACTACTGCTTGAGCAACGTTGACCAAAGTGTTAACATCTCTTAAAATGTGTTTACATTTTTTTGGCACCCCTGGTATATATATATTAGAATAAGCAAATATCCTGGGACAGGTTCATAATGTAAATAATCATAAAAATACCACCTAAAATATTAATGATACCGTGGCTTATGTGATTTGAAAAAGCTTTTGATATTTTAGATTAGAAGGTATAAGCTATGTCCACTAAAAATGTGACTGGAGTTAGAAAACTTAGTTGGTGTGAATATCAGAAAGCTCTAAACAGAAGTCATCCCAGGGAGCTCACATGTTTAATTTGGGGAAGAAGAATTTATCTACAGCCCCTGAAGGAATAGAGAGAGAGGGCGTATTTTTTCATCTGTACTGCTGCAAGCAGGAGGATTGGGCAGGAAAATATTGGTCTTTTTATAGTAAGACTGAAGAATGATCCTTGACTAAGGTTGAAATTAGCCAACTAAACTTGGGTTAGTCCAGGGGCGCAAGCAAGTAAGAACATGAGATGAACATCTTTGAAACTGGAGCATGATTTTAGAACATTCCAGTGGCAGGAGAATGGGATGTTTGTCTTATGAAAGAGGGTGGGAGGAAGAGACCTGTGAGTTTTTCAATCCTGACACTGAGAACTAGGTGCCCTGAACAGTAAGGCTTTCATTCCTGTCCAAAATGACACTAATAACCCCACATTTATGTAGTTCGCCAAAGCACTTCCCCAGCCACAATTGCATTTAATCCTCAGAACAATCCTGAGAGTGGCTGTCATCATTTCAATGGATAAGGCAGCTCAGTAGGATCAAACAACTTGCTCAAAAGCCTTGATTGGGAATTAGTGGAGAACCAATTCTGTCCCACACACCAAGTTGCTTCTCTTCAAAAAATAAAAAATAAAAATTGAAAGCAGTCAGGATTCCAGGTGGAGTTGGGAATCAATAGAGCGGTTTTGTTTGCTTTTTTAAAAAAAGTTTCTTACTTCCCTACTCACCACCCTGTCCTTTTTTATTTTAATTTCCTGCTAGTGGTCTTGGGGGTAAGGTTATCTTTCATTTTAAAAAGGTAAGAAAACCTGGTTTCTTGTTAATCACCATCCTCTCCCACGCTGAAACTTCCTGTAGGTTAGTTGGCCAAATCTCAACATTAGCTGCTGGTGATGTGTCTTCGGGCGATATGTACAAGAACAAATGCATGATGTGGTTTTAATTACCATGATCTCACCCCAAACCTGCATGGATTCCAATTCACTAGTTTTAAGATACACTGAGAACAGAAAAGTCTGTTCCTGTAATTGACCAAGAAGTCTTAGCCCACGAAGGCTTGAATTTTCTGATGACAATGTGGCTGCCCTGCCTACTCTGCAGCCATTTTCACTGCATCTGAACAGCTGCCACTTTCACTTCTTTGTTTAAAATGTCTTAAGTTTCTTGCTTGTTTTTGTCCACCACTGATTTGGATGCATTTACACTTTCCGGAGAGATATTTAAGCCATTTGTGTTACAGGTTCTTGTGGCGGTTGTTTTTCATGGTGTCCTTGGCGTTTGACCTTTGTAGTTTCATTTTATTTAATACCGTAATTGATGTTCTTGCTTTGAAGTACTTCCTCACTTTTATTTTTGTCTTGAAGGCAGTATTTTTTTTAAATGTACCCCATTCGACTATCTTCTAATAACACCCTCCATCAAAATATACTGGATTTCTATAGTAATTCATATCTATTTAGGTGTCTCCCTGTCTGTCTGTTTATCCACCTATCATCACTTATCTATATAAACAAAAACTGCTTACTCTGGAAGGTGCCAGGACAGATTACCATAGTATCCTATTAGCCCGTGGAAGAGGCCTTTTGCCACGTGGCCTCTGGTGAATATCACATGGGATTACCTCGCCAAAGTGAGACATTCAGTCATCACTTACCAATCTGCTTGGCCTTTTATGGAGTCAATTTGCTGCCTTCCCACTTCACTTAGATTTGAGAGAGTTAATTATTTAATATGTTTGTAGAGCGCATTGGGCTCCCTAGAGAAAGTGTGCCACATAAATATATATAAATGAATAATTAATTGAAGTTGAAGCCGATTACTTGGCGAGTTCTTTCTTAACTGCCGCATTTTCCTAATGAGGTGTTTTGAAGTTCCAATCTAGTTTTGGTTGCTCGCCCCTTCCTCCTTTCTGGTGCTTTCTCCTTCCTCTTCTTCATTTCCTTCTGTTTAATTCTTTTTCCCTTCTGTCACTTCTATCAGTGCCCACCATATTGTGGGCACCGGATCAAACCCAGTGAGTTAGCACCAGATCTATAGGTAAAAGCGGTGATTAACTTCAGCAGGCGTCCTAAGCTCCTCAGAACTCTAGGGTGAGATTAATAATTAGATAATGATTCTCGTGCGCTGTGAAAATGAGAAGCCAGGCTCATGAAATGCTGTGCACGTTGTGGCTGATCAGTAGTCGAGAAAACCCTTGTTAACTGACTTCTGTTTCAAGTCAAACAAGAGATGCTTTTACTCTAAAAATTAATATAAATGAAATCAAATCCCTCCTACAACCTCGACTTCACTTGTGGGCTAACACAAAATAAGGAGGTTGCAGTTGAACAACACGGTTTGGAGTTTCCGTGAACTGTCTTTGAGGGAACAAAATGTAGATGGCCTAATAACGTAGATGGCGTTGGCAAAAGCGACATAATTGTTTATTGAATGTTGACATCCAAATCCTAGTTATTCCTTTACCAGAGATTAAGAGGAATTAGGGAACAGTTCACGTCCGTCCTGCTAAACCTGACCCAGTTTATTTACACTGTAATCTTACTTCAGAGCATGAGAAGGAAAATGAGCTGCTCTTATCAATTAATAGCTGAAGAAAAATTTAGATTTCAAGTTCAGTGTAAGAGCTATTTATTCCAAAGCACTACAGACACGAAGAGACACTCCTGTTCTGCTGGGGGAAGGGAGGTGGGTGGGTAGAGGGGTTGCCAAAGAGAATTTTTTTCTTTTTCTCTGAAGAATTTGAATTACTGTGCAATCTTGGGTTTTCTAGTGACCTATGTTAAAGCCCTGGGGCTAAAGCAGACCTATAATGGATCTATTTCTGAATTGTTCAGCAGTATTGGAGTTTAAAACAGCAGTCGTGGTACACGCATATAATGAGGCCAGTGCTTCCTTCTGAATCCAGAAAGGCAGTGGTCACCAGCCCTGCATGGCGTCTCAAAGTACAGAGGACAGCTAGCTCTTCCTCGGCTCACTTCCAGAATTTTCCAAAGTAGCCAGTCCTATCCTGAGCAGACACAGAAGTTGCTTCAGGTATGTAAGATAAAGGGTCAGGGAAAGAGTCTGCCCTCGCCTCCCAAATTTCCCTGCCTTGCTTTGCCCACCCCCACCCCATCTCACTATCAGAAACTCACTTCTCTGGGTTAAGGCGTTGTTTCACGTTCAAATACCTCTGGGAGGTACAACACATTCTTTTTACTAGTCGTTAATAATTTAGTGTTCATTCCACAACATTTGTTGTTTGTTGCATTTATTCATAACATGAATTAATTAGAGTCAGAGTGAGAAGTGTTGGAGTTCACTGCCGCCTTTCTACTGGTAGCACGACCCCTCTGAACCTCACCTGGCACACACCTAGAAAACCCGGGAGATGGATCAGGAGACCTCCCAAGTCACTTCTAGTCCCAGCATTGTGTACCTGTGAAATAGCTGTGGGAATGGGCACACACCAGGCAGTGGTGATGGGTGGGGGATGCCTGGGAAAGCCTGAGGCACAAAGGAATGAGCAAGGAAATTCATCAGAAAGCTCAGGGTCTTTTATCTGCTTTGTATCAACCTGTAGCCTTGGGTCCAATTTGCAGAATTCAGCACAGAGGCTGATACACAGTAGGTACCCAATAACATTGGATTTTAAAGTATAGGAAAAATGACAACACCTATTTATTAGTTTTCTAAGGCTGCTGGAACAAAGTTCTCTAAACTGGGTAGTTTTGAAACAGCAGAAGTTTATTGTCTTACAGTTCTAGAAGGCAGATGTCCAACATTAAGGCACTGACAAAGAAGGATCCCTCCTTGTGTCTTCCAGCTTCTAGAAGCCCCAGGCTTTCCTTGGCTCTTGGCAGAAAAGTTCCAATCTCTGCTCAGTCTTCATGTGGCCGTCTCCCCTCTGTGTCTTCACACTTCCATCTTCTCGTAAGAGCCCCAGTCATATTGGTTGGATTAGGACCCACCCTGTGATCTCATCTTAACTTGATTACATAGCAAAGACTCTATTTTTAAATAAGCTCATATTCACAGGTGCCAGGAGTTAGGATACAATTCAACCCATAACAATTTACTCCACAGAACTGTGGAGACAATGAACTGAAACACAGATGTGAAAGGTTTTGATGATTGGAAAGTGTTTCTGCAAATGTAGGGCTAAGGAACGCAGCTGGGATTTGAGTCTGGCCCTTTCTCCCAACCATTAGGCTACCCCCAGAGTTTCAGCGTAAGGATTCTGAAGCCCAATGTAGGGGTCTGAAGACAAATGAGGGGAAAGAGTATAGAAAATGAGGTCAACGACACAAAAAGTGAAAGTTCACTACCTTCACAGAGTTGCCTGGACCTAATTCAGGTACCAAGTGAGGGAGGTGACCTCAGATACCTGCGTGCTAATGCAGAGCTCCCAGAATGGGACCAGAAGGCAAGTGACACTGATTCATCAAGGCCACACTGGAGAGAATGGAAATCACTGGTTCACACTCATGTTTATGTCTCATTATCGTAGACTTGGAAGGTCACTTAATGAAGAAAAGCTTTAATAAGTACCAGTAAGGTGTTAAGCATCGCACTATTCAGAAGACAGATATGGTTCCTTATCTCCCAGGGCACAGGTTCGAAAGGACGCAAGGACAGCCATGCATATATTTTATGTATTGTTTTCCTTTCCCTTTTTAGGGGTTAGTGCCAGGGAAGTATTGCATTCTAGTTGATTAGGAACCGCAAGTCTAAATTTCAATTTTGGCTGAACAGTAATTTTTCCTGAAGGTTTGAATAAATCATCCAATCTGCTTCAGTTTCAACTATTTTCAGCATTTCTATTTTAATCATTAGTTTGGGCTGCTTAGGACCCCAGAGTCACCAAGCCCTTTTGTGACATAATTTGGGATGGGAATGAGGCAGGAGGCAGAAGATGCCCTGAGAACCAAACAGTAGAAATTGGGCTTGAGCTACAGCCTGAAAGATTTGGGCAAACACAAGGGGCATTAGTGAGAATGACAATTCTTTGGTTTGCTCCAGCAAGGCACGTTGTAGAATTTGCACAACTGTAGTTTTGGTAAAGATAGGAGAAATTCTCATGGAAGGAAGATGGTTTAAATTTCACTCTGATTTAATTGCAAGGAGATGAGTCAGATGAACTATCCATTCAGGTAAACCATATTACCTCAAGGAAATAAGTGCAAATAATCCATCCTGTTCCCCTTTTCACTCTGGATGCTAGGAAGCTCAAAGTTAACTATATCGTTGAGTTAAAATGTTAATATTAGCCTAGGGCACTGTTTCAGTTATCTATTGCTGTGAATAAACTACCTCCAAACTTAGTGGCTCAAAACAACAGTTTATTTTTATCTTTCATGGTTCAATGAGCTGACAGACTCAGCCGGGCAGGTCTTGCTTGGGGAGTCACATGCAGCTTCAGTTGGATGGTGGCTGGGGATAGAATCACCTGACGGCTCAATTGTGCTACTGTGTTTCCCCGAAAATAAGACCTAGCCAGACAATCAGCTCTAATGCGTCTTTTGGAGCAAAAATTAATATAAGATCCAGTATTGTATATTATATTATATTACATTATGTTATATTATATTATATTATATTATACCGGGTATTATACTATGTTATATTTATTATATTATATATTAGACCCGGTATTATATTATATTACGTTATGTTGTTATATTATATTAAAGACCAGGTCTTATATTAAAATAAGACCAGGTCTTATATTAATTTTTGCTCCAAAAGATGCATTAGAGCTGATGGTCCGACTAGGTCTTATTTTCGGGGAAACATGGTAGATGTTCAAGATGGTTTGCTCATTCACATGTCTGGCACCTGCCTAGCTTGGGGTCTTTCACAACAGTGTGGGGTCACAGTTCACACACGGCAGCTGGCTTCCCACAGAGCAAATGCCTCCTGTGGGGACAGAGCCCCAGAAAGTAGTTTACAGGCTCTCGCCGACACCTCCCCTGGGGTTATAATGGGAGATGTGGTTCATAGGTGGGCTGTACTTTGGAGGTATGCTTCTGCAGGTATTCATAAACCTTCTAGTTTTCATTGTCTTATCAGGGATGTAGCCTTCCTTGTGGGCCTTTTTTGTAAGCAGGCAAGTGTGAATAATACACAAATGATGCTTTACTCTTGACTAGGGCTTGATAATTTACCATGCACTTACCTATGCTACCTTACCTGGCCTTCACGACTCCACGTAAATGGGAAGATGAGCAACTTATCCCCATTTTTATAGAGCTGGAGACTAAGTTTCCAAAAGGATTAGTGACCTGCCCGAGGTAACCCAGCTAGGAAGTGGTGGAATGGGCCCTGGACAGGTGTGTCCAGGCAATCTATGTTCTCAAGCACCTGGCAAAGCACTGACAGACATACGTCTAAAACCCAGGGGTGCCTTCCCTACATGCTGCACACCTGCGTGAGTCTCCATCACGCCTTCACAGCACAAGTTTAATGTAGTGGTGTGAGCTCCAGTCCTTAAGCAAAACGCCTGAGTCCAAACTGGCTCTGCCACCTTCTGGCCGTGGATCTCTGGTCTGTCCAACGACTCAGTTTCTTCATCTGTAAAATGCTACTGATGCCATGAGGAGGAAATGAATTGATACACCAAATACTTGGTAAGAACTTTAAAAAGAAATCTCAGGAAAAGCTGCAGAGGTCAGTAGCTACTAAGAGGACCCTGGTCTAGCTTCCCCTTCTATACGTTTTTCTTAGTTTTCCATGAGCCTTGCTAAGCGTCCATATAGGTACAGCTGATCTTTACATTTCGTTTTACTTGATATTGTATAGTACTGATGGACTAAAAGCCCTACGTTGATGTTAATACCTGCCTGAGCATCACGATTTCAGCTGCGGATACAGTTATAACATATTGTCAGGACTTGCAGACACAACCTTCCTTCCCAGAGCGCTCACATGCACTCACTGTCTGTCCTCAATTATTTACACTGACATCCTCTCCCTTGGTGCTCACTCTTTCCTCTTACTCTCCATCCCATGTGGATCTGCACATTCACACCCAACTTCTGTCCACTCCACTTCTTTTTCACACACATGTTCTTCTCAACACGTTCACCCAAAGATATCGTTCCACTTATGGACACATGCCATTGACCTTCTGCATCCCAGGGTAACCTCCTTCCCCAGACCCTCAGTATATAGTTTTTCTGTGCTCACTGAGCCTGAAATGTCCCATCTCCCATCCTAGGTCCCCCAAGGACGGCAGGAGAAGTTTTTGCAGCCATACCCGCAGGCCAGGATGCAGACTTATGTTTGAGTGAGGAGGCGCTGGACCCCTGACGGCACCTGCTCCGGGGTGCTCAGCTCAATGAGCTCTTCATCAGTGACCAGAGAGTGGACTGCCCCACTGCCCACCTGCGCAAGGCACAAACAGCCTGTGTGCAATCAGAGAGTTTCGATAGCTGCTGCTTAGGGCAAGTGCTCCTGACAAGGCAACTTGGCTAAGGGAAGCTGCCTGCTTTTTCCCAGCTCTGGATGGGGAAGAATTGAGCTGAATATGCACCTATTCAGAAGGGTAAAGAGCCAAAAATAACCAAGAGCAGCAGCATTTCATCTGACAGGCCCAGAAATACAGTTCATTTCGGAGCAGGGTTACAGACTGAGTGATTTGGAGACCTTCAGCATTCCCATAGAAATACCTGGAAAAACTCTCAGGTTGTACAAGAGCTTTCATCCCCTCTTTGCTACAGGCTCTGTGGCCCATAGGAAGGGAGTCTGTAGACTCAGACTTGAGGCTTAAAAGATGGAGTCTGGTGACCAGGACATGAGGATGGTATTTGGTAGACTATTCTAATGAAGGAAGAAATAAGGAATTGGTCAAGATGGAGGATGTGAAACAGGAAGAAGAGACAGGAAATGGATTTAGGGCAGGTAAAGCCTTGGCATTGTGAGAAAAATGGAAGGACTGGACATTAAAAATAGCATGCAGGATTTAGCTAGAGGCTGAAGGTAATCCAAGGCAGAAAAAAAAGCCATGGTTTTCCCATCGAGATGGAGAATGTGTTGTCTGACAGCAGTCTTCTATTTTTGTGTTATTCTCTTCTATTTTGATGTAAAAGGCAAATGTCACAGTTCATTCATCTTTATTCTGAATTATCTGAAATTGCAAAGGAAAGAGGTAGGAGAGGAGAAGGCTATGGGATTCCTCAGACCTTTGACTATGGGAAGAAGATGGAGGAGATAATCATGAATAAAAAAGAAATAGAAGGAAGGATGGAAGAAGATTGGAAGGAAGGATTGAAGAAAAAATGAAAAAGGACCATGATGGATTCCATTTTATTTAGTGACTATATCTGAGCGCTTTCTATACAAGGCATGGGGGGAATATAGAGAGCTGATTAAGAAACAACCTCTGCTTTCAAGGAGCTTATATTCTACTGGAGGAGACCAGGCCAACAAACCGACTACAGTATAAAGCAGGATTAGCCAATTGCCACATGGGGCTACAGGCAACGCTTGGTGGGACAAAGAGAAACGACCAATTCAGTTTAGACCTGAGGTCATGAGGATGGCTCCCTAGAGCTGTGGCATTTGCCTGGGCTCCAGTGATTTATGTAGGACGGAAGTGGGAAGAGGGAGGGTTCCTCACTACCACGTAGTGCCCTCCCCTTACCTCCTGTAACCGAGAGTTCAGTTGTCTCTGTAGTGGCAGATCTCTGTACCCTGCATATCTTGAGTCCCTAGAAATGTGGTTTCCAAGTGTCAGCAGGACAATGCCAGTCCGAAGGTACATTACCACTGGTCCACAGCAAAATAAGACAAAGACCAGTTGGGAGTTTTTCACAAGCAAATTATATTCAGTTTAAAGGACTGTCCTTTATTACGGTATTAGGTCCTTCCTAATTGATGATAAACATGCCCTGTCTTTTTAATAAAATAATGTTGATACAAGATATTGTGAGTGTATTTGGGTATTGTTTATTTTGTTTGCTTAAAATATTTTTACTTGACAAGTTATTAGTTGGCCAGCTGCCGTGGTCCTGAGATTTTACCAATCTTAAACCATTTCAGAGTCAGAACTACTGGTCTAGGATGTCATTCAGTGCCCACCAAGGCAAGCCGATTCGACAGATATTGTGAAGCCCCATTCTCCAGAACTGGCGAACAATTTTTCTTCCACAATCATTAAAAAGTAGAGATTATACTTTGGCCTGATAGAAAAAATATAGACATGATCTGGGACAAAGTCACCAAGTCTTTTATCCTTTTGGGCACTCGATAGAATAAATAGTTTTCCACATCACACAGGAGAATTTGAAATGCTTTGGGTCTGTGGAAGGGGGACGGAGTGGTGGTGACATCTGTCAAACAAAGAAACCCTCAAAGGCTTTAAAGTGGTGGCTGCTGGATGTGAGACAAGCAGAAATGACCCTTTCCTATAAGCCAGTGGTTCTGGAAATGGGGTCTCTGGACTAGCAGCATCAGCATTAACGGGGAGCTTGTTAGGAAAGCTGCTTCTCAAGGGCCATCCAGGACTGACTAACTCCGAAATTCTAGCAAGGCTGTCCAGCCACACGTGTTTTCACAAGCTGTCCTGGTGATTTGGATGCAGGCTGAAGTCTGAGAACCACTGATATAAGGCATCACCTTGCAGTGGTGACTCTGGGCCAAGAGCCTGACCCAGGGCCACAGCTCTCTGGTGACCTAAAAAAAGTAAGGGATGACTCAGCTGAGGAGCTGTGTGTGGCCAGGCCTGTAATGAGATGGCTGAGGGCCCATCCAGGACCACGGGATTCCAAAGCTGGTAGAACCCAACCCTGGGCATCCCATGTTCACAGCCAGCCTCTCCCGATGCCAGTTGTGACTTGACCGACTGTGGTGGCCACAAGGAAAGGGCTGTGCCTTCTCAGGCTCCCAATCCGTTATAAATTCCAATCCGCACAAATCCACCAGTGCCAAAGGAAGGCTTTTGCGAACTTTCGAAGGTGGGTTAACTGTTTCGGAGCAGCAGCTGCGAGCCCAAGCGGTTAGTTGTCTGAGCCACTGGGCACAGCCATGGCCTTCCCAGGGCGCCAGGGCGGGCCTCCGGCTGGGGGTCGCGCTGTTGGCCGCACCCCTGCTCCGCCTGGGCCTGTAGACGGCGGAGTCCGGTTCAGTGAGCAGCCAGTCCCAACCTGCGTCGCCAAGGCCCATGACTGGATTTTTAAATTTTTTAAAGCCGTTTATACACTTCGAGATCCTCACCTCTCTCATTTGGGGCTTGAATACAATTGCATTGGCCTAATTAATTCATTTTCTTTTCGCTCCAAAGTGGAAGCCGGGACACAGAGATGCAAATCAAATACAAACCCGCTTTGGGCGCCGATACTCCGGACAATTAAGACAAAGAGCTCGGCGGCGGCCGCGGCACCACACAAAACCCTCGGGAAACATGCACAACGTGCCGCGAACCAGCCGGCAAGCTTGGGGGCACAACTCCCGCTAAAAATGTGCGGACAGGGAGGCGGCCCCACCCCAGCAGGTGGACAGGTGGAGGTTGGCAGGGGTCAAAATCTATCCTCAAGGGCTGAAAGCTGGGCCGCTGCGTGGCGCAACTCCAGGGGGCACACTCACTCTCCCGGCGCCCAGCGGGAATGGCGCCCTCGTCAAAAAAGCAACAGAGCAAAACCCATTGCACCGGCGAGAACTAGGCTGCGCGCCCCGCAAAAGGAGAGGGCGGGGTTGGGAGAATGCTGGAGGGAGGAAAAGAATGAGAAGAGGAGGGAGAAAAAGAGAAAGTGGGGGGAAAAAAAGATGGGATTAGGAAGAGAGAGGTGACAGAGAGAAGGGAGAGGGGGGAAAGGGAAACGGAGGGGAGGAGATCGCGAAGAGGAAGAGCGGGGAAGGGGGGCGGGGGAGGACAGGAAAGAAAGGGAAAAGGGGAGCGGGCCGGGAGCCGAGCCTCCGGGGCTGGGGGCGGCGGCCAGGGGGCGGGACCGGGGTCGGTCCCCACCTGCGTGGGCGCTGGCTGCCCCGAGGGGTAGAAGCCTGGCGGCGGGAGGGAGCGGCTGGGAGGCGGGCTGGGCCGGGAGCAGAGGGGCGGGAGGGGACGGGGACTGGAAGGCGGGGAGGAGCCGGCGCTAGGCTGGGTCTGCGGGGGCGGCGACGGCGGGAGCGGCTGTGGCGGCAGCGGGTCCGGCGGCGGCGGCAGGTGGCCCCGCGCGCGGCGGCCGGCCCGGCCGGGGGCGGGCGGGAAGGTGGCGCCTCGGGCGGGGGCCGGTCCCTGCACCAGGTGACCTGTTCCGGCCCGGATCCGGGCGGCCTCGCCATGCAGCGGCGTGGCGCGGGGCTCGGGTGGCCGCGACAGCAGCAGCAACAACCCCCGCCGCCTGCGGTCGGCCCCCGGGCTGCAGCCATGGCCCCCCCAAGCGGCGGCGTTTCCCCGGGCCTCGGCGGCCGCCCTGCCTGCGCGCTGCTCCTCTTCTGCTACCTGGTGAGCGCCGGACCCTACCCGGGTCCTCCCCTTCTCGCGGGGCCCGGGGGACGCGGGTGGGGGCCTGGGACCTCCGCCACGCGAAGCGGGTGCGGTGCAGCTAGTTTTCTCTTCCTGGCCGCTGCGCCCCGGGCGCTCCCGGCACCTGGGATGGTTACCCCGGGCGCGGAGAGCGGTGCGTCGACCGGACTTGCTGCGCTGCGCTCTCGCTCGTGTCCCTTTCTCTCACTGCCGTACTCGCTCCAGACCCGGATCAGGTTCCCCTCGAGACCCGTCCTGTCCCCCACTACCTGGGAGCCTCAGTACTGCGCGTTCCTTCCCCACCCTGCCGCGCACCACTCTCCAGCCCCCTCCCGGCCAGTCCTGGGCTTCCCTTACAATCTACTCGCAGTTGCTTTCCTTCCCGTGCCCAACTTCGCCCCTTTCTCTTCGCGAATGCCACCCGCCTCGACCCTCCTTTTAGTTTCCACCGGGTCCTCATGGCCGGGACCTTTTTCTGCTAATGCACTGGAGATAACCTCGCCTTTCTAGCGTTCTTAACTCCAACATGGTCACTCTAGCCAAGTTGCGGATGCCAGAAAGAAATCTAGTTCTTTGTAACACGCTTGCTGCCAGAGTGATGACTTTAGCTGCGTCTTGAACATTGTCATTTCTGAGAATACGTTTGGCTTTTGCATGTCAGTTACAATTTCCACACTTCTTGGCTTCGGTTTTAGTCATCAACGAAATGGCAGTCACCTGTTTTTCAAAACCAGCTCATTTAAAATACCAGAGTAATTTAGACCCTCAGAAAAAAGGTGGAGAAATATCTCTCCATTCCTGCGATGGCTTTTCTTCTGGTTTGAACTCTCCTAAACAATAGTAGATTTACAGGAGGTGACACCCTTCCTGTCCAGCCTACCTTATGTTCCAGGATCCTGCAGAGATCTGGGGTTATCTCGCCATATATTACTGTAAATAAATGAAATGAAAAATGCTGAATCATGAAACTGATGCAATAGGAAACTCACAGAATGCAAAAAAAGAAAAAAAAATTGAGCAGTATCGCTGTCCAGAATTCTTTTCATTTATGTGGCATTGTCATTATTCTGAATCTTTCTTCTCAGAAGCTAAAAACTGCTTAGGAGACACTTGCAGGAATTAGAATTTGATTCCAAAAAAAAATGTGCCACCCAGCTGAAGTTTCTTTTAACACTGTCTACTTCTTGGATGTTTCATTTCTTGAAGGAAGAGGGTGTAAAAACGCAAATTGTACTTCTGCTTTAGCATCTACCTGTTGAGCAAACCATGCTTTTCTTCATATTTTAAAATTACCCAGTACCAAATTTTGTGGTTGGATTTACTTTTATTTTCATAAGTTGTCCATTAACGTGAATCATTTTTTTTTACTCATGAGATATTATTTAATATTTATGCCACAGAGTTACAGCACACAGGCTCGTAAATAAAACTGCCATAACAAGTGACAGGGTTTCAGTTTAAACAGATGATCCCTGTCCACAAGGTGCTGGTTACCCACAGAGGCAGAAATGATGTAGTAGAGAGTTGGGTGAAACATTCATGTACAGGTGGTCTGGAAAGTTCCACCTGGAAATCCTAAGACCTAGCCAAGGGAGACCTCTTCTTGACAATTCAAAGAAATCAGAGTAACGAGCAAAGCCTAGAGGCCTAGTGGAGTGGTCTGTGGGAACAGCGAGAGATGGTGTGGAACTATTATTAAAGTTCTGTATTGACCAAGGGGAATTTAAGAGCACAGATCACACAAAGGGGACAAATGACGCTGTAGGTAGTAGACTAGAGTGAGGTAGTGAAGTGGTGAGGTAAGGCTCCAAAAAGGAAGATTATAGAAAATACTGTGTGTGGGAAATAACTAGAGCATGGATGAATGTCTTGGCAGACAAGGACGGAATGGATTTTGGAACTATCATGAAGAGGGAAATGTCAGTGCTTTCTGACTATGCCTCTTCCCTTTAGATGGGCTTCAGATATGCTACTGCAAAAGAAAGACTTTGATAATCCAGAAGGGCATTTTGCAACTGAATGAGAAGCTTTTGCAAAACCCAAGGAAGCAAAAGTGTGACTTGGAGGTGGGCTTCCCCTTTTGTTCTGAAAGTCTAGACACTTGCTAGGGATTTTGCTCTAGAGGTATGTGCTACCTCAGATACTGTGGAAAGGTAAGGCTTCTCGACCTTGGAGAGGTTTAGTCTACAAATTGGGGAAAATGTAAATGTCTGCATGAAAAACATGAAACAGCCGTGGGGAGTGGAGGAGGAAATGCATAATTGCTTGCATTCTGCTCTGCAAGGAATACTGCTTGGAGGAAGTGATCGGTCTGGGGAAGGAGGGTGGGAGGGTGGAAGGTAGAGGTTGAGCGAAATAGGTAGGATCTCAGTAATATGTAGACACTAGAGAGAGAAAGCTATCCCATAATTTGGAAACAGCTGTTTTGATCCCATTCTTTAGTTACCTCAGATGAGGTAACTGAGGCTCAGAGAGGTTAAATAAGTCGTCCTGGATCACACAGGTGGTCCAAGATTGAAACCCAAATTTATCTGCTTCCAGAGTCCCAATTCTTAGCCATGCTAGCTTATTTGCCTCTTAGACTTTGCTGCTTATAACCCATTCCCCTCATGCATAGATGTTTGGGCCATTAGCAAAGCTCTCACAATTAGCAGCTACTGTGCAATTGGCCAGGATGTGAGGTCATGTCTAAAGTAGCCTAAAATATACAAAGCAGGAAGCACAGGCCACAGAATACAAGCAGGATGTTAAAGAGAAAAAAAAAAAAAAAAAAAGAGGTAAAATCAGAAGATATTTGCCATCCGTGGTGGAGAGGTAAAAGATCGGGTCTTTATATAGTCCAGAGGCAGCTGGCTGGTGGAGTTTTAGCACTTGAGTTTGTATGAATGTGTGTCCAAGTGTAGCGCCGAGTGTGCCTAGGAATGCATTCCAAAGCCAATCATCCATGATTTGGGGACCAATCCTGTTTTGTGTTATTCCTACCTATTTGCGTGTTCATAAGGGCTGAAGATTGAAAGTGGCTTTCTGAACAGATGCTTTTAAGGCCCTGCCCTCACGGGAGCACGCTTCCTGCAGCCAGGGTCCAGAGGCAGTGGACACCTCCTTCTCCATTGGCTGGGACAGAGTAACCTTCAGTAGCAGCCTAAGAACGGAACTGTGACTGTAGCTAGGATACTGCTAAAGCATGAATAATTGTGACGAGGCCTGAAAGATAAGTCACGGAACGATGCCAAATAGATTTCTGAAAAGATGATCCCTGGTTCTAGCAGCTGCCAGAAAATTCTGAGGTCACCAAAGGTCAAGATGCAGAGAGGCTTCCCAGAGAGGGTGAGGGCATTGAAAGCAAAGGGTAGTGAGATGGCTTCCACTGAGGTCACTGGTGCTAACTGGTGTGGTCCACACAGAACTTGCTCTGCTGAACAGACCCCCCTTGCTATTCTCTTATATCATTAACTCTTACCTTCCTCCAGACTTGGCTAGAACAACCCAAGGCTGCCCCAGCCCTGTCTGTGACAATGACACTTGTCGAAGTCAGTTCTGTCCATTACGAACTCTGGTCTCAAAGGTATCATTTTTTCTTAAGAGAAAACAAATCTCACAATTGCTAGTATTAATGTCAGCTGTAGAGCTGAAAAGTTCAGAGTAGACATTTACACTTGTTAGACAACCAGGGGACAAAGAAATAAGAGGACATTAACAGGGCCGGCCCGGTGGTTCAGGTGGTTGGAGCTCCGTGCTCCTAACTCTGAAGGCTGCTGGTTCGATTCCCACATGGGTCAGTGGGCTCTCAACCACGAGGTTGCCAGTTCAACTCCTCGGCAGGCTCCGCCCCCCTGCAACTAAGATTGAACACAGCACCTTGAGCTGAGCTGCCTCCCGGATGGCTCAGCTGGTTGGAGTGCATCCTCTCAACCACAAGGTTGCCGGTTCAACTCCCGCAAGGGATGGTGGGCTGTGCCCCCTGCAACTAGCAACGGCAACTGGACCTGGAGATGAGCTGTGCCCTCCACAACTAAGACTGAAAGGACAACAACTTGACTTGGAAAAAAGTCCTGGAAGTACACAGTGTTCCCCAATAAAGTCCTGTTCCCCTTCCCCAATAAAATCTTAAAAAAAAAAAAAAAAAAAAAGAGGACATGAACAGTGCAGATATGTGTTGGGGATCGTTAGCAGATGGTTGCTGTGAAAGTCTTGTACAGAATTCTCTCTGTAAGTGGCCTTTGGTTATCCCTCTAGAAGTAGTCATTAATTCCTTACTCTGTATGTAACACAGCGCCTGGTATATCAAAACAAGGTAAAGAGGGCCTCCGTTGTCCAGCTTGTGCAAGAGCGATTATGAATATTCGAAATACAGAGATCATCCTCAAACTTCATGTCAGCCAATAGCTTCCACATTCATCCTGACCAGGATTTCCTAAGCGATGGTGTGTGCCTCTTGCCTTCTAGCCCTTCTATTCCTGTTGGTAAAAGTGTAGGAGCCATGAATTAGCTGAACAGAAGCAGCCGGAGGAAAGGTAGAAGGGAAGACATAAAGAACCCAGGTATTTCACGAAGAAGATGGATAGACTCAAGTAGAACATAAATACTCTAAAGTGGATTCAGTTATTGAATTGGCTCATCCCAGTCCCCTGAGAAAGAACTGAGGGGCAGGGGGCCCGTGGAGCATGTGAGGCATTGCTGAGGAAATTCTGATTTGGCAGCTCTTATTTGTCTCCCATCCTCACCTGAAAAATAGCTGGGGAGATGGCTCAGTGCGGCATGTGTGTTTGCGGGTAAAATAACATCTACCCTCCTCAGACACAAGGCAGAGTGACCAGATAGAATTTTAGCCACGCCCTACCCCCTTTTAAGATGGGAGTGAGTAAAGTCCTGAGACCCCCTCATCTGTAACCAGAAAGTGGTGAAGGTGTAGAGGTAAACGGGTGAGTTGAGGGGGCATCATTTTGGCTGTTTCTGGAAGGCAAGAGGCACACCATTGCTGAGTTTGGAATTAGCAGATAGGGATTTGAATTTTGGTTCCGCTTTTTAGTAGTTGGTTGACGTTGGGCAAGTTACTCACCCTCTCTGACTCCATTTCATTTTCTCAGCTGGAATTCTGTGTCCCTCCTAGGGCTGTTGTGAGGATTAGGTTTGAAGGGAGAAGTTCAGTGAAGCTCTTTGTGAGAGGACGAGGTTAGAATTTGAGTGGACAAGACTTACCACACCTGTCCCCATGCCTGGCACACAGGAGGTGCTCAGAGAAACCAAACCAAACCACACGGTGGTTACCTTCATATGATTTGAGTTAGAAAGAAACAGCATATCAAATCATATCAGGTGGGGAGAGGATCCAAAACACTGGAGTATTTTATTGGTCATTATTGTGATGGTTTGGGAAGGAGTACTGGGCGCCTGGGAAATATTTCCCACGGCATATCTTGATTTTGAAGTTCATATTGCCATCATTGCCCATTCTGCTTCATTGCGTGCTTTGTTGACATAAACAGAATTTTTGCTGATTGTTAGTCAACAGAAATTGGCAAAGTAGGCCTTCTAAGCCAATGCAATTACCCTTTCGACCTATGCAAAGTTTGATCCGGCTAGTTTGGAGAGAAAGCCCTCATGAACCAAAGCTTTCTGAGGTGACCCATGGGGCAGAATGGGCAGGAGTGAGAAAAACAGTCAATTATTACTTGCGTATCAGACATACCCACATACAAATGTAAGCGTAAGTGAACTTCCCATAGAGAGACTTGAATGAGGGAAGATTTTCCAATCTCTTTGTCTCTCCCTTAAATAACAAGTGGATCATGTACAGAAAAGAGCCAAGTTTTCTCAGCTCTTTAGAATAAGGGAGGGTTATTTGAATAGAGTTTCTTCTTATTGATTTTGTTTAAAGGAATCAGATGCACTCATCCTGAAAGAAGTTTAGGCCGTATTGATAGATTTTTTTTTTTTTTCCTCCTTCTAGAAGATGCATACATTCATCTGTTTCTCGATTCCAAGGCTGAGTTGAATGCATTTAGATCTCCTATTTTGGCTCCTTTATCATGAATACACATTAACCGACCCATTTCTTTCTTTAAAAAAAAATAAATTTCAATACATACACAATTACACAAAGACAAAAGAATCTGTGTTTTGTGACTGTGTGTGACACTGTCAAACTTGACTTTGATTAAGCTTACTTTTGGTAGAAACAGATGTTTGAGGGCTCCTGCGTCTTTCAGAGCCCAGTTTCATTGTGCGCAGAGCAGATCAGTAGCTCCCAAGGTGAAGCGTCTATGTGGCTGCCTAAATGGCATAATTTGAGAGGCACAAAAATGTCCTCCTACACCCCAGATATCTTACTTACAGCTGCAGTGCATTTGGTCTTTGCTTTTAAGGCATTATCTCCACCAGACTGGCATAGAAATGCAGATATGTGACATTACTGCAGTATTTTGTCATTATCACATTAACATGGATGAACTTGCCAGATGAACCGGAGTTAACGGGGGGTGGAGAGATAGGACATTACAAAAATGTACTTTGTATTTTTGGTGTGGAGAAATGGGAACGTTCTAGAATGCAGGGCAGTTGTCTGAAAGGTTCAGAGGGACTGGATAGCTGGGAGGAGTCCACCCTCTGTGGGTAAGGTGGGTGCTGAAGTGCCACCTTCCCTGCTCTCACAGTCCCTCACCTCAGCTCTGACTCCTAGGGGCCCAGGGCAATGCCAGAGGGAAGGGGCTCTTTGGAAGGAGGTTGATGAGGCTGGGTGGAAAATAGAGAAATGACGAGGCCCCCCCCACCACCCCCAAAAGAACTTGTGAATGTCAGGAAAGGGTAGTGGAGACTCACGGTTGGATCAAGTCCTTTGGTTTATAAGCAGGTGCCCTGGGATGGACCACTGAGACACCAGGCAGAAATGCCCGTAAACAGTACTTTATTTCATCAAGAAATACTTACCAAATCCAACTGTGTGTCAAGCTCTATCTCAGAAGCCAGAGACATAACAATGAATAAGATGTGGACTCTGACCTCATAATTTCTAAACAAAGGAAAGTTTGGGTAATTTTTAGCTCATGTTAATGCAACCTGGCATGTGAAAATACCTATGAAGGTTGGACACGTGTCATGCCTGTAGCTGAAACTCTTCAAGTTAATTGCCTTGTTTTCCTGGCAGGAAACAGCTTATAACCACACACATGACTTGAGCCAGGAAATCAGCTTCAGTTTAATCAATATTTAGAGTGTGATGTGTTGCTAATCGGTGTTGGTTTTGTGCATAACAGAGGTAGCCACAACTCATGGTGTAGCAGCTGCCCGCTGGGTCTGCTCCAATGCACGAGATGTCAGCTTCCTACGTGGCATAGGTGCCCAAAAGACTGAAGAATGTAACGCTTTCCTGAGGGATTTAGACCATGCTCCTAAAACCACGTTGATTTTTGACATCCTCCTCGGGGCCTGCACACCCGTCACGTCAAGAAAACATTGCCCCATCACTGAAGTTTTTTTTCTCTTGTATCCTAGCTGTCACTCATGCTTTTCCCACTTCTCGAATAATCTTTTCCAGCCCATGAAATCGATAAAGATGAACTGGATCTTTAAGCAAACATAATCAGTCGGGAGGGTCTGTGGGAGGAGCTAGGGCTTATGGAAGGTCTCATGTTTTACGTAATCATGAGAACCCTACCCTGGAGAACCCTACAGAAGAACTCTGTGTTTAACGAAGCTCTATGGTTCTAACTTCCTTTTCCTGTCTATAAATAGTACCTTCCACCTTGGCACACAGGCCAGAGTGCGTGTGGCTCGCCGTGTCTGCATGCACTGTGTTGCAACCCTTTCTTTATGCTCAGTAAATCCTTTTTAGTGACAAAACACCTAGTCAGTAATATTTTTCAGTCTACAAAATGATAACTTTTTGCCCAGCCCAGCTCCAACTTCTCATCTTCTTAGATCTTTCTTGAAAGAAACAATAGCAAAATGGCAATACCACCACCAGGAAACCTTAGCAAAATAACACATCAAGCCCCATCAACTACATATGTATGAAATTATGTCTAACCGGGTTATTCATCTCATTTCTCCTATATGATAATTTCTTTTAAAAAGTGTGTCTTTTGTCACTTTGCGTTCTTCAAAACTTTATCTAGAATAAAAGTTTAATAATCTTGAACAGTGGTGGACAAACTATGGCCCACAGGCCAATCCAGCCAGCCTCCTGATTTTGTAAAGTTGTACTGGATGACAGCTATGCTTATTCGCTCATGAGTTGTCTGTGGCTACTCTCTTGAAACCACAACAGAGGTGAATTGCTGCGATGGACACCGAGTAGCCTAAAAACCTAAAATGTTTACTATGTGGTCCCTTTTTACAGGAAAAGTCTGCTGACCTCAAATCTAGAATAGCGCCATCCAGTAGAAATATGATGTGAGCCACATATATAATTTCAAATTTTCTAGTAGTGACATCAAAAAAGTAAACCAAAAAACCGCAAAATTAATTTTAGTAACATATTTTATCTAACTCACTGTATCCTACTATCACTTCATATAATCAGCATAAAAGCATTGCGATAGTTTGCATCCCTTTTTAATACTGTCTTTGAAGTCCAGTGAATATTTTACACTTACAGCCCAACTCAGTTTGGACTAGCCACATTCTGCATGCGTCATGTGACTTGTGGCTCCCGGACTGGATAGTGTATGTCTAAAACCCATAAACCTTGGATTTACTTTTACTGTGCTTTGAAGCAGGTGAAAATAAAATAATGTTCATATAAGTATATGGAGATTCCTTTTAAAACCGAATTTCAAGGGAAGACCCTGGAGAGGATATGCAGTCAGGTGTCCTTACCCTTTTTCCTTCTCATCTGTCACCACCGATCTCTGCAATGATGAGCCTGAGGTCTAGAACGTTAGGGGTCGTCGGGCAGAACCGAAGCCGCGCTCAGCACACTGCGCCTATTCACGGGGAAAAACGCAAAGTGGGCGGGTGCATTTTCAGCACCAAGATGTAAAATAATGAACGTGATTATTAACTGCACTTTGCCGTGAAACCTAGTGAAATCCAATAGTCTTTCCCCCCGGTATTCTGTTTAAAAGAGGTTTTCCCTGGAGTTCCTGGCATCAGCAATAAAAATATGATAAAAAAAATAAATAAAGTGGAGAACTTGGCCTGGGTAGCTTTTTAAAGTATACTTTATAGGAAGAGAACAAGGAAAAGTTCTTAAGTCATTCTTTGAACAAGAACGCAGCCTGATATTTAATATACCACAGTACGCCCTGGACTCTGCTTCCTGTTGTCTCCCTAAGCAAACGTTTCCTCCCCGTGGAATGGAGGAAGGGAAGCGTTGGTGGCGTGTAGAATGAGCAGTGCCAGCCACCCACTGACCGCTCTTCTGGTCCAGCTTCCATCAGCACCAGCTTCTCTGGCTTTGGCTGAACTCTGTTATGGGCTTAACCAGCTTGACTTCCATTTTGAGAAGGGGGCCGCATCTTGGCGTATCGGCCAAATGAATGCACCGCCGCTTGTGGACAAATGCTGGGTGTATATTCATGTTAAAGCAGAATTCAGCCTGGAGTTCTCAGGCAGCCGTGAAATGGCAACTCTTTAGTCTTGCTGTTGTGTGTGCTGCGGGCTGGAGAATGTGGGAGTGGGAGTGCAAGTGAAAAAAAGGAGCTGGGCCTCTGGGCTCGCCCTTTGCTAAGCCACCAGCTGGGTGATGTCCCAGGCCGTTGATATTTCCTCATCCATAGCATGGGGTGGGCCAGCTCATCCGCGCTAGCATTCTCTGCCTCCAATTATAAGATTATTTTTATATTTGTTTTCCTCCCCGTAATTTGGAAGTGTAAATGAGAACATAAAACAAACCTCTGCCTGTGGGGGTGGGCAGTTTGGACTGTACCCCTCTCTTTACATATTTCTTCCCACAAGTTTCCCATGACTAATGAAAAGGAATGGCCAGGCCTCCTCCTAGTCTTTCTCTGTAATTTGAAGAAGCTGCATTTCTTATTTTCATTTTTTTAGGACTGATGCTTCCATCCCCACCCCTATTTTGGGGGAATATTCATGTAGTACGAAATTCAAAAGATAAATAGGGATAGCCAGCGCAGGTCTCTCTTACCCTGTCTCCTGATCACCTCATCCCTCTCCATGAAAGAAGCCAATGCTTTGTGTACTCAAGAAAACATGTATATATATTTTCCTTTTAAAAAAAACAAAACCCAAATGGTACTTCTGAACCTACTTTAAAAACAAAACAAACAAACAAACAAAAAAAAACCCCCAAACTTTGAAGATCATGCCATTGCCTGCACATGAAGCCCTTCCTTGTTTCAATAGCCGTGTAGTACTCTGCGCGGATGTACTGTAATTTATCCTGCGCGGATGTACTGTAATGTACTGCCCTCTTTTAACGGGCAGTTAGGTTTTCCATCTTTTGCTATTATAAACACTGCTGCAATAGAAAGCTGTACCTAACATCATTTTTTACAGATTTGAGTATATTTGTAGGATAAAACCCCAGGAGAGGAATTATTGGGCCAGAGGGTGGGGACATTTATACTTTTGACAGACACTGCCTGTTTGGGGTCCACAGAGGTCACTCCCACAGCCGTACATAAGAAGCCATGATTCTTTACATTCCGGCCAGTATGCTGTGTTATTGGGCTTTTTGATCTCTGTGACTCTACTAGGTTAAACATGGCATCTCAGTGTAGTTTCAATTTGCATTTCTCTTGCTATGAGTGAGAATCTACTTATCCATGAGCTATGTCGTTTGTCCATTCTTCTTGTTTGTCAGCTTTGTTTCTAGTTGACTGTCAGTGCTTTAAAATGGAAACACCGCCCCCCTTTACAGACACCTTCATTGATTCTTTGTGTCGCTAGAATAAAAGCCCACATTCCCTGGGCAGGGATTCAGTGTCCTCCAGAGCCAGGCACTGCCTTTCTTTTCAATTTCATATCCCCTGTCCTTTTGTGTGTATCCCTCCCTTCTAGTCTCTGGCCAAACCAAACTGCTTGCTGGTCCCCCAATACCTTTGCTTCTCTGTCCCTTCTTGTCCCTGCTTAAGCTGTTCATACCACGCACAGTGTTTTCCTTTGCCTTTCCACCTAAAGAACTTCTCTTCATCCCTCAAAGCCCAAATGTAATAAGACCATTCCTTCCATAACATTTTTCCTAGATGCACCAGATTTACTGTCACCTGGGGCTGTGGTTCTTTAGGGCTGGTTTACAGTTTGGAGCACGGGCCGTCTTCAGCCTTGTGTCACTGCCACTTGGAAACATGATTCCTTGATGCCCATCTTCCTGCCCTAGCCACCTTCGCCTCTCCTACAGCCCTAAACCGGAAGTGAAGAAAGGGATCCCTATTTCTTCCTTCTTTGGAGAAGACCGCAGTGACTTTTTTCTTTAATGCTGTGGTAAAAATATTCCTAGCATAAAATCGGACCATTTTAACCATTCTGAGTGTATCATTCAGTGACATTTAGTACATTCACATTGTTGTGCCACCATCACCACCATCCATCTCCAGAACTCTTTTCGTCTTGCAAAACTGAAACTCTGTGCCTGTTAAACAGTAACTCCTCTTTGTCTTCTTCCCCCAGCCCCTGGAAGCCACCATTCTACTTTCTGTCTCTATGAATCTGACTACTCTGGGGACCTCATATAAGTGGAATCATGCAGTATCTATTCTTTTGTGACAGGCTTATTTCACTTAGTATAATGTCCTCAAAGTTCATCCAATTGTAGCATGTGTCAGAATTTCCCTCTCCCTTAAGGCTGAATAATGTTCCATTGTGGGTATATGCCACATTTTGCTTATCCATGCAGCTATTGACAGACTTTGGGTTGTTTCCACCTTTTAGCTGGTATGAATGATGCTACTGGGCATATGGGTGTATGTCTATAAACATATCTCTTTGAGACCCTGCTTTCAACTTGTTTGGGTATACGAGTATACCCAGAAGTAGAATGCTGGATCGTACAGTAATTCTATGTTTAGTTTTGTGAGGAACCGCTGTACTGTTTTCCACAGTGGCTGCACCATTTTACGTCCTCACCAGCAACGCACACGGTTTCTCTGCATCCTTTCCAACACTTGTTATTTTTGTGTGTTTGTTTTTATCATGGCCATTCTAACGGGTGTGAAGTGGTCCAAAGTAACCTTTTTGTGATTGTGTTTTGGACGCCTGACTCACAAAGTCTTATTTGGAAGAGCTCTCTCGGCACCCGTACATCAGTGCCTCACGCTCCAAACATTGCTTTCATTTTATGGCCAAACTTCCCAAATTTCTTCTGGAAGGACTGTCCACATTGAGAGGGCCTGGTCATTTAGAGAACTAGATAAACAGGGAGCTAAAATCTTTCTTGGCCCTTGTAGCATCATTCATGATGAAAGAATCAGACAACACTGTCTGTGGTCCAAGCCCACCTGTGTGTGCTTTGGAGCAATAGAAACTTCCGGCTGGTCCCTCCACCATGCATGCTCGTCCTGGCTCAGAACTCTTGGGGGAGAAAGAGGCCAGCTTGGTATCCCTGCTGTGGTCTCGCTTGGGTGCACCTTGGACTCTTCTCCCACTTTTTGATTTGGCTGCATCTCTCCAGCATTTGAAGTCAGGACAATAGTTTGGAAATGTCTGAAGCTGGATTGTCTCTTTTCACTCTAAGGCAGAGTCACTGTGATTGGCTGTGTTATGAACTAGCTCCTCCATTTGGAAACCAACTCTGGAATGACTGCCATGGAGTTTGAAAGTCACATTTTGATCAGCAGATGCTACCGAGTCTGGGGAGAGAGTTTCATGTGGCCAGATCCTCATTTGTGTTTGCGTGTGTTGGTTTTTCTCTAATTGTTCAGTAATGGTTTCAGTATGTTTTATCTTCTGCATTTGTTGCTTCATGTAGATGGATATTTTTTTATCCCAGGAAAATCACGATTCACATATCTGTTAATACAATGATTTTTAAACTTTTCATATTTCTTTGTTTCTCCCTTTTAGAATTTTGTACCGTCTTTGGGCAGGCAGACTTCCCTGACGACGTCGGTGATACCCAAAGCCGAGCAGAGCGTGGCTTATAAAGACTTTATTTATTTCACTGTCTTTGAAGGAAATGTTCGCAATATTTCTGAAGTTTCGGTTGAGTATTTATGCTCTCAGCCTTGTGTTGTGAATTTGGAAGCCGTTGTTTCATCTGATTTCAGAAGTAGCATTCCCGTGTACAAAAAAAGGTGGAAGAATGAGAAACACCTCCACACCAGCAGGACACATCTAGTCCATGTGAAATTTCCTAGCATCATGGTTTACAGAGATGATTATTTCATCAGACACTCCATTTCCGTATCCGTGGTGGTACTGCGCGCCTGGATTACTCACAAACATAGTGGTGGTGGAGCCATGAATGTTAAATTGGAGGAAAACTTGCTACACGCTGTAGCAAAGAATTATACTCTGCTGAAGACAGTGCCACCTTTTGAACGCCCTTTCAAAGACCATCAAGTGTGCCTGGAGTGGAACGTGGATTATATTTGGAGCCTTCGGGCAAACAAGATTCCCCAGTGTACCTTTGAAAATGGTAGGTCATTTGCCTTGCTAGGAACCTAACTCTCATTTCTTCAGATGGCCTGTATCATACGAGAATGGTGGGAGAAAACTCTTATGTTAGCCGTGGGGGAGATAAGGAGAATGGAGCCTGTAATTTTGGACTTCCGGGAGGAAAGAGGAAATAAAAAGGTGAAGAGAGGAGAAAGCAGGAGAGAACAGGACTGAAGATGAGAGTGCGAGAGGGACAAAGGGGCCATGGAAGGACCTTGACAGGTTTGTTTTGGATCTGCTTTAAGTTGGAAAGGAGCAGTAACGCCGTAGAAACAAGGATTGGGAAAATCTTCCTCTCATCTCCCTTCAAAAATCCCTCCAGTGTCAGTTTTAGTGCAGATGTGGCTTTTCAGCCAAGCAGACCTGGGTTCAGTCCTGGCTCTTCTACTTTCTTTCTGCCTGTGTAATTTTGGAGCTCCCAGAGCCTCAGTTTTCTTATCTATAAAATGGGGATAATAACAATCCCCTCAGAGCAGTGTTGTGAGCATCAAATGAGATATAATTTGCTTAGCACATAATCAGCACTCAGTAAAAGGTAGCCCTGAGGATGATAGAGTCCAAACTTTGTATCTGATCCTAAATACCACATGGTCACAGCCATGAAAGGATCCATACAGGAGTCGCCTGTGTCTTTTTCAGCCTCCTTTAAGCACGGGGGTTGGAGCTCTCTGGCTATTTGCACTTAGAAGAAGGGTCTGAAGCTCTCTCCATTGGTGCAAGGGGCACCTAGCACCTGCTGAGTGCCTGCCAGTTCTCTCTACCCTGCTCCCAGGTACGACCCGGGTCTGGTAGCATTTTACAAAGTGTGGCCCTAGGACACACTGCAGCAGAATCACCTAGGACTCTTGTTGCACATGCACATTCCCAGGCCCCATCCATTACCTACTCAGTCAGGATCTGTGGGCCAGGGCCCTGGAATCAGCATTTACATATCCATGACGCTGACGCACCCTACAGCTTGAGAACCTCTAGCCCAGGCGCAGAGCTGGTGAGACTAGAATTACTGTGGTCAGACCCCCAGGCGGCTTGATGGGTGGAGGAAATCCAAGGGTCTGTGACAGCACACTCTTCCATGGGACATAGCTGACACCTCAGTTTTCAAGAGAACTGGTTTGGGACAAGGTGACTTAAGGACACGGCAAAAACAATGCCTATGAGTATTTCCTGAGGCCATCCCAAAATAGCCCTGCATATAATGAAAACGTAACAGCCTGTGTAACCAAACATTGTAGCTATTCAGAGGCCACTTGCCATAGAACCATCACATTTGGCATTTTTAAAAAAATCACCTCTTTATTTTGAAATAATTATAGATTTGCAGCAAGTTGCAAAAATGGTAGCAAGTCGTGTGTGTCCTTCCCCCAGCATCCCCAATGGGCACATCTTCTGTAACTATAGTGTAGTACCAACGCCATGAAATTGATATGGATCTAATACTGTGAACTAGACTACAGACTTTATTCAGATCCCACCAGTTTTTACATGCACGTGTGTGTGTGTGTGTGTAATTCTATTCCATTATATCCTACAATTTGTTTTAATAACCTCGTTCTGTGTCTGGCTTACTCCACATTTGTGCGGTGCTTTAAATAAGAGATATCCAGAAGAAGGCAAATTCCTTTCTTGTGTGTGTGCGTTGAGGGTAGGGCGGGTGGTAATTAAATGTCTGGAATTGTTGAGCTGCATGCATTTGGATAGTCAGTGTGCATCCCTCTTCCAGGCAGAACCCCATGCTAGCCTCCGTCTGGAATGCCTTCCACGAGGGGACCTCATTTGTTAAGGAGAAGGAAGCATGGGGCACACACGTAGCCACAGTTGTGCTTCGCTTTCAATTTTGTGAGGGCTTAATGATTCCATTTCATGTTTGGCAAATCACATATTTCTCATTGAAGAATGACTGAATTGCAGGCTGGAAGTCTTCAAATGAAGTCCTTTATGAACTGACTGAGTTCTTAGGGCACCCGAACATACCCTTAAAAATGTGAAACCTCTTTTCTTCCTTTTGTTGTTCCTTCCCGTATTCACAGGGCTCAGGTGTTTCTCCTCACCTTCAGACCATTACTTTTGGGGTGAGAATCAATCCAATACGAGCATAATGCAGAGGAAAACCTTTTCTGAGTCAAAGTCACTGAGCATAGCGGGAAGCTCTGTGCACCCTCAAAACCAGCTCTGCTTACACGGCTGTGATGTGTTCATAGTAAAAGAGCGTCTGTAGCAGCCCTGTGGAAAGTGTCTATGACCTTTGTTCTTGCCATCAGCTGCGTGCTGGGAGGGACCAGGCCTCTGGCTTGTTCTTAGCAGGGACTTCTTTCTTTGGCTCTGGATGAACTAGAGTCAAGTCAGAACAACAAGATGGCACAGGGAGCAGTGGGGGCACCTTTCATGTCTGGTCACGGTCTGCAGCCAGCACTGGGGTGGGGTGTGGGGGAACATTTTCTGTGTCAAGTGCCTGGTGTCCTATGAGGGCATCTGAACTGAAGCACCGCCTGACTTGCTTTCATTTTCTTTTTCCTATATCAAAAGCGAGTGAGCCAAAGTCCCATGCACGGTGTTCCATGAGAACGGCTGGCGTGTCCGCGCACCAAAGGCTGAGGTTAGGCTCCTGAGCTCACAGCGAGGGCTGTGTGTGTGTGTGTGTGTGTGTGTGTGTGTGTGTGTGCGCGCGCGCGTTCACGCGTGCAGCTTATCTCCTTTGCCAGCACCCGTGCCAGGCCAGGTTGGTAGTCTGATTTTCAGTGGAGGTGCTGCAGACTTTTGTCCATCCCTGTTGAGTAAACCTCCCCCGAGTGAGAAGTGGGCATTCTCTCAGGACACGTGTGTGCCCAGGCTCAGCCATGTGGCCTCTGGTGCACCTGTTCCTGTTGCATTCCAGGCATCTGGGGCATAGGTGGCCAGGCACACCACGCCTGTGGCTCCACTTACTATTGTTTGTTTCCCTGGGGGAGGGGACCAGGCCTTAGCTCTTGTCCCTCTGCAGTCACGCGTGTCCCTGACTCATGCATGATCTCATCTAGAGAAAGGAATCAACCATCTGGGCTGGCAATCCTAGGTGCCCTGGACTTCTCTTCCTATCACATCCTATTGAGAGCAGTTAGCTTGGGCTGTTGCTTCCCTCTTCAGACTGTATTGCACACTCAGTTGCTTCCCACTATGTGTATTGCTGTCATTATGGTCTAAGTCCCACCAGTGAGTCCCTGGCAGGACTCCGGCCACAGCCTGCCGATGGCCTCCCAGCTTTGCCCTCATTCCCCACACGGTAACCAGTGCAAGCGGGGCACGTCACCTCCTGCAGGTGGTTCCTCCCTTTGCAGTTACTGGTCAACCCACATCCCTTACTGTGGCCTGTCCCTGTCTCCCTGGCCTCATCTCCTGCCGTGCTCCCCTTGCACACCTGTTCCAGCCACGTAGGCCTGCTTGCTTCTCCTTGTACATACCAAGTTCATTTCCACTCTAGGACTTGTGCGTTACTGCTCCCTCCTCAGATCACCTGCCTGGCCTGCTCCCTTCACTCTGCTCAAATGTCATCTCATCAGAGACTTCCCTGACCACCTTATCTAAGAGAACGGCCCCACCCCTGGCACCCCCACCCCTGCCGTTATCACCTTTGTTGTCCTTGTAGTTTTATTGCCACTAGACATTGTAATGAACTCTATTTAATTGCTTTTTTGCTGTTTGAGTGTCTCCATTCGAGAACTCAAGCTCCATTAGGCCAGGATCCCGTTTTGTTTTGTTCCGATGCCTAGCTCAGTGCCTGCAGGTGGCAGGTGTGCAGTGACTATTTGTGGACTGAGTGATGAGACTGCGTGATGAGTGCTCTTAGCCAAGGGGCATGGACCTTTTTCTCTCTTAAGATTATGTGTGACCATCACACTGTGATAGCACCCTCCCATTGCTGTGTTGCCACATTAGGGAGCGTGTGAGGGTACGGGGCTGCCGTGTGCCTTCCCTGAGGATCGCACGCACACTCCGCTGCTTCCCAGGGAGAGCCCCTTTGGGCTGCACTGGTTAAGGCTGTAGCCCCCCACTCAGCCATCCTCTGTAACCACACAGGCGCTCACCTTCGCCCTGGGGACCTGCCCTTGGAGTTTGAGTTGGCTTAGTCTGATGCCGCGCCCCTATGCCTTGGCTGAAGCAGTGGTCCCTTTCACCTGGGATAGCTGCTGTCCCTGACTGTCCACTCCCCACCAACACCTGCCCCACAACTGCCACGTGTCGTGTCTTCCTGGCAAAATCATACCGATATTGCCGTAGCCAGCTCAGATTTCCACCCTTTCCCCACTCTACCCCGGAAGCTTTTTTTCTTTTCTGTTCTGTTTTTGATCCCCATAATCAGAAATGAGCTCTCTACCCTGTAGCCTCCCCTAGCCCACTGTTGTTATCCACCACCCTGTGTGATGTGTGTCAGGTTCTAGGCAATTAACCAAAGACTGATTGAGCGCCTACTATGTACCAATTTCTTTACTAAGTCTGGAAGTTTGAAGATGCAGGCACCATCTGTCCCTGTCTTTGGGTAGTTATGTGGAAGGGGAAACGCAGCTACCAGTAGGAACAGCTGCTTTCCATTACTGATTGCTCACTGTGTGCCAGGCACGGTGCTGAGTTCTTTAGGTAAGTATCTAACTTAGATCTGCCCAGTACACTACTGTCACATCTGCAGAGGCGGAAACTGACTCAGAGAGGTGGAGTGACTTCTCTGAGGTCACACAGCTATTCACGAGGGAGCTAGGATTTGAATCGGGGTAGTTTGGTTCCCAAATGTCACACGTAACCATTACTCTACACTCCCTATTTCTTTAAGACGTTCCTTCACCTGAAAAAGTGACTGAGTGGCCTTGATGTGTTAGGTGCGTTGTGAGCCTTCTTCACAGAAGAGGTGACATTTGAACAGAGACTGGAAGAATGAGTAGTTTTCGTAGTTAGAAAAGGAATGGAGGGAAGGGCCTCCAGGCAGAAGGGAAATGCAGCTGGATGGGGGAATGGTAATAAGTCTGCATCCCTTGAGGTTAGGGGTGGTAAATAGGTTTCATCTTGCACCCCAGCTGGGATTGATCGGGTGTGGCTCCCTAGAGCATGGTGTTGAGAAGGATTCTGAGGCTGGGTCTGTGCCTCGTGAAAAAGAGTGTCATGTGGATTGACTACCAATGTCTGCCACAGGGAATGTGGAATAGCAGCACTCGGGCTATGTTACTCGTTCAGGTAGAATTGGAAGAGCAGATGGGCCATTCAGGAAATAAGACTGGAAAGGTAGGTTGGAGCCCTGCCAAGGCGGATTAAACACGCTGTCCTATGTCTGCCTGTGTGAACATGGTTCTAGTCTTTCCTGTTCGTTCAGACACTGGAGGACATGGCAGTTCCCTTCTTTTCCACTCTCTTTTCCTTTCCCTAAAATTTTACTCTCATTTTCACATTCATCAGATTGGAAGAATGATTTCTTATAAAAAACAAACAAACTCCATTACAACAAACTAATAGAAGAGTATAAGTCGAATATTGGAGCCTGACTTTCCTTGTCTCTATAGAAATATCAGTTTATGCAGCAGGACTATTCAAGTCAATGACATGAAGATACTTTTTGTGATTGTAAGAACGATGTATTTGGCACTTTTAGGAAAAAAAGACCTAGTTCCTTTTGCTCCCCCGTTAACCACAGTGGTCTGAGTTTTTCAGTAATAACACTAATTAATGCCTTGTATCTGCATTGCCATTTATGATTTCAAAACACTTTTTCCTGCACATTGTCTCATTTAATCTTCATAATATTCCCATGGGAACAAGAATAATTCTCTTCCGCTCTTTATGGAGGGGAAAGCCAAGGCTCATGGTGCTTGTTTAACTGGAATCCATGCTTCCTGATTCCTTCACCTTTGCTATGCCACCTCTGAAATATGCTAATACAGTCCGAACCCAGGTTCTAAATGAGGAGGAGCACTCCTTTTAAGTTGAATTTTTAACCGATGTGAATCATTCTGTTTTCCTCACCCATTGGACTTTGTCTCTTTGAAGCGGATGGAGCATCTGTGGAGGCCCAGGGTCGGGTGGCCTCTGAATATGGCTGGCTCCTTCTCCCTGCCTGGGTGGAAACATTCAGAGATGTTGTTCTCTTCTCTTTTAGCCAAAACAGTAATACATGGACCTGGCTAAAAAAAAAAAAAAAAAAAAAAAATTCAGGTAGTGTAAAAGGGTTTTGGGGCAAGAGTAAGTTTCCACCCACCCCCGTCTTCTAATCCTAGTCCTAGAGGCAAACTTCATAGCACTGGTTTCTTGTGTCTCCTTCCCGAAATGTTCCCTGCACGTGTAAGCATTACGTGGCTAGCCCCTTCTCTTTGTATACACTAAGGATACTGTAAACCGTCCCGCGCTCATTAACGATACGGCAGAGACTTGCCTGTATCAGTATGTGCTACACAACCTCATTCTTTTCAATAGCTGCTTAACATTCCATTGCCTGACAGTCCATCATTTATTTAACTTGTCTCCTGCTGATGGTCACACAGGTCATTTCTCGTCTTTTACTATTAACAACAAGGATTTGCCAAACATCCTCGTACATGTATTTTTGTGCACACGTTTGTAGGGAGGATAAATTACTGGGAGTGGAATACATTTTATGCTTAAGACTCTTAGTAGTGCATATGCCACAGACTTTCTTAGTCACTCACGTCCCTGCCTAGTATCTTCTGGGGGGAAATTCTGACCTAAATCATACTTGCTAGAAAGTAGAGTTTTTATTCTCAGACTTTGCCTTTAAGGAAAATAAAACACCTGATCACCACTGCCTTTTTAATGCCCTGTGTTTGGAAAGCATTATCGAGTTACTTGTGCTCTAGCTTTACTTCTTCAGGTTGGAAAATCTTACCTTCTTTTCTTCCAGGTACTGCTTACAGAGGTATAGTCACAGTTATTTCTTGCCACAAAACTGTCTTTACTTTCCCCTCCACAAATGGGCTGAGGATGTCAGCTGCATTATTGTGATGCGTTTGGAGCACATCCTGAGTAGGGCTTTGTTATGTGGAAACGGAACCTTTCCCAGAGCTGGTGTCTGTGTCAGGGCTCTGATCACTTAGTTGCACTGGCCAATGGGCTACGTGACCCTCCCAACTACCCGACTCGTGGGGGGCGGGGTTTGATATTCAAAACACTTAGCAACCAGGAAGAGGTAGGGGCCCTAGTCAGTCTCCAGGGGCGCTGGCCCTAGTGCTGAAGCAGGATGGTGCGGGAGGTCCTTGCTGAGCCAGGCTCTACCCCGAAGGAGAGGCCAGGGTAGAGGGTTGGGGGTGGGGCCCCCAATCATCTAACCAATATGGACAATATGGACACATTTCAGTTTTCAGCCACCAGTGTGGCCGCACAGGGGCATGCCAGCTGAACATTTTGTGAGATGTGATGTGGTTTAACCAAAAGCCCATTGGTCTGTAGTGGGAGACCCTGTTTGAGTCAGACCTGGATCTCTTATTAACTATACAACCTTCAACAAGACACTAACGCTTTTCTTGTCTCCAAATGCAGGCGTTTGCACCATATGATATCTAATGCCTCTTCTTGCTCCAAAATTGGAGGACATAAAACAAACAAAACCGTCAAGGGGGTGGGTAATGATGCCGTTTTCCTATCTAACTTCCTCATTCCAGAAAAAACCCAACGAAATGGATTTGGGGGAAAGATCTGAAAAAAGATAGACTATTATTTGGCTTAGACAGCACAGGGCACGTTATAGAATTGTGGAAAGTGTTGAGCCCAAGAGAGGTGCAAATCCTGACTTGGCCACCATGGTATTCCTGTGTTAGTTTATTTATTCACTCACGGAATATTTCTGGAGCTTCTGGGAAGTGTTGAGCACTGTTCTGGGCTCTGGGGATGAAATAATGAAATGAAGTAATGTCCCTGCTTTCTTGGAGCTTACATTCTAGAGAAAATTGGGCGAGCCACTTCACCGCTTTAAACCTAAGTTTTCCTACCTGTTTATTCTTTCATGGCAAATGACACTGGTATTGTCACTCCCCATTCTGGTGCCTATGAGACCCACCGCTAACCAATTAATTATAGTACTCCAAGCAGCCAGAGTCAGTTACTAGAAAATAAGCCTCTATGTTTTGCTGGGCTAGAGGAATTCTAAAGTCTTTCCCGGTGTAAAATTTCATTCCTATTAATTATTTATAATTAAATGGAAAAATAATATAATACTGAGGGGAAATTACAATAGAATTCCAAATCGTAAAACCATTGAAGCTACAGATTTGACAAGAAAACCACGATCTCTTTGGTTTTGTTGAATGTAAAAAGTATGTGTTCCTGTAAAATGATTTTTTGATCTTTGGGTCTTAGATTTTTCCCTCCGCTGTCTTTTGCTGCAAGTTCTCCTGTTCAACCTGTTTTATTTTGATCTTGGGATAAAGAGAGTGGCTCATCAACATTTACTGTTGGCTCCTTTCACTTTGGTAACCTCCTTTATGAAGCCTCCCTTTACTGGAATCAGGTTGGGCAGAATCAAATCCCATTCATTTTGATAAATGCTTCCACTACATACTGGATAAGTCAGCAGCAACCATCAGCAGAGGGGTACCTGGGGGGTGGGGGGGGGGTAACATGGCCACAGGTCTCCTGTTTCACTCAACACGATGACAGTCAAACAGGTTGGGCTGATGTCAACCTCTTGGTGACTTTTCCTCCCGGATTCCAAAGATATCAAGTCCACCATGCCCAAATTGAGCACAAGTTGTAAAGAAAAAGTTTGTAGTGTTTCTGAATTCCACCCTTTTGGGTTTCCAAACCCATCTCAACATAGCAAAACAGGTAGACTTGTGGACACCAAGGAACATTTGGCTTACTTAATTCTACTATCGTGTTTCCCCGAAAATAAGACCTAGCCAGACAATCAACTCTTATGCATCTTTTGGAGCAAAAATTAATATAAGACCCGGTCTTATTTTATTATAATATTAGACTGGGTCTTATATAAGATCCGGCCTAATATGATATGATATGATATAATATATAATATAATATAATATAATATAATATAATATAATATAATATCGGGTCTTACATTAATTTTTGCTCCAAAAGATGCATTAGTGCTCATGGTCCGGCTAGGTCTTATTTTCAGGGAAACGTGGTATATATGTACATATAATAATATATACAGAAGTCTGACATTACAAAAGCTTTGCTCTTATGATTTCCAAGTTATAATGAACCAGAGGTACCTCTTTCTATGATAAAATATTTTTTTTCTCACAGAGGAACGAGAGCTGGGGTGTTCAGCATCCCAGGCTGAGGCTCCCATAATTTGTGCCCATATTGGCATTTGGTAACTTGCCTAGAAATCAACTCTTCCCTCTCTAAGAAGGCCAGGGAAATAAATTATTTTCACCATTTAATCACGGACGTTTAAACCAAGGAGCATTTTGGAGAAAGAGAAAAAATGATCTTTATTCCTAGGTTGAATTCAGTGAATTCATTTCTCTTTGGGGGGAGGGAGCATAGGAAATAAGAAATTCACATTAGACTTGTTTAAAGCAGTAGGTATTAAATATAGATGAAATAACTCAGTTCTCCCTTTGAGATTCGTTATGGACACCCTCTTCTAGAGTCACAGAATTCTCCCACATTTACAAAATAAAGTGGACGCCTCTCTAATTTTAAGGGGTATGGTTACTAATATTTGCATAGGATAATGTGTTGAGTATATTAGGAAAATCTGCACAGAAAAAAAAATCCAATGTTAAGAACGTGGATTCTGAAACCAGACTGCTTGAGTTTGAATTGCAGCTCTACCTCTTATTATATAACCTTCTCTAAGGCTCAGTTTTGTCATCTATTAAATGGTGAGGGGGGTAATAATAGAGCAATTCCATAGATTGTTGTGAAATTAAATGAGATTATTCCTGAAATGCGCTTAGCCTATTGCCTGGGCATATTTTAAGTGTTAAATAAATGTTAATTATTATTTTGGCAGCTGTGCCTCCATTTCCTCATCTGTAGACTGGGGATACTAATGAGGATTAAATGAATTTATATATATTTTTAAGTTAAATTATTATTTTACAGCCGTGTGGACCATAATGAGTGCGACTGAAGTGTTAACTGTTACTATTATTCCACAAATTCAAAATGTTTTCCTTGACATTAGAAGACAGTATGTGAAATGGTTGAGCACATAGAACCTGAGCTCAAAACGTGAAATTTGGCTCTACCACTTACTAGCTCTGTGACCGTAGGCAATTTATTTTACCACTCTAGTCCTCAGACTTTTCATCTGTAGAATGGGACTAAAAATAGAATCTCCTTTATAGGGTTGCTATGAAAACTAACTGGGCTAGCTCTGTAAAGTGCTTAGCAGGCGCTGGCATATGTTCCGTGTTCCGTACATCTTAGTTATTAGGTTGGTGCAAAAATAATTGTGGTTTAAAAGGTTAAAAATAATTGCAAAAATTGCAGTTACTTTTGCCCCAACCTAATAATACTTGCAGACAATTTCATTTAAATGTTGGATTGGAGCCAGGCAGAGGGGGTCCAGGAAGAATGTGATTTGGGAAACAATGCTTTTCTGGAGATAACTGAAAGGCAGCTGTCTGGTCCTTTGCAGATGTGGTCACCCTCCTGGGCTTTCTCTATGCGTCCAGCGGAGAGAACACAGGCATTGTGAAGAAGTTCCCGAGGTTTCAGAACCGCGAGCTGGAGGCCACCCGACACCAGCGGATCGATTATCCAGTGTAAGAATGGGCCGATGACGGGGGCTGGTGGAGCCATGCTTTTTTTATCTGAGGCTGGGAGCAGGCAAGTGGAATGAATCCCTTAAGAGGACAGATAACTCTTTTGTCATATGTTTTGGAAAAATGTTGAAATCTACACAGCTTAGGCAGAATTTGTGGACCTGAAGACCTCAAAGTATTCTTGAGTTATTCGTGCACTTAGCAATCCTCAGTTTGCCTTAGACTTTATATGTCAGTCCCAGGAATGACATGAGTGGGGGACAAGGTATTGGAATCTGAGGCCTTTGCAAGGTTCCGAGTGTAGCCAGCCACTGGCAGCACAGATTGCAGCCCTTGTTGTGCCTTTTCTGTCTTGGAAGACTGGATGAGCTGCTGGAAATCTCCCCACTTCTGATCTCCGTTGATTTCAGCAAAACCCAGATATATATATTTTATTTTTCCGCTGCTGAATTGAAGATGCTGAAAATGGTTCACCTCAGACCGGATGGATTTAGCAGAGTGATTTAATTCTTCCCATGCTGCTGGCTGTAGAAAGATCTTGACTCACTTTACTGAGCGTATGTTCTTGCTAAGCTTCCTTGTAATAACTTATCTTCATGAGCTTGCTCAGCTGGGTGGGTCAGGAGGGAGCCGTGTGGCACCATCTGTCTGCATCTTTTACCACTGATTTGGAGGCCAGATTATAAAGCCCAGAATATTCTAAAGGACTTGTTTGGATGTATCCCCAATGAACCTGAGGCCACTGCCACTTTAACCCAAACTGAATTTGTTACTGGGGTGATGGAGAGAATTCTACATTTGTTTTTACCTTGATTCCTGTTTTATGTGCAAAATTCAGTTACCCCCAGCTCCTCATCTTTGAACTACTGGTCACTAGCACAGTGTGTGACATCAAGTGTTCAGCAAATATTTGCTGAATGACTGATGGATCATATAGCTTGGCTAAATCTGTCCTAGTTAAATTGACTACTGATAATTTATCCTCATTCCGCAGATCACAGATGTACAATATATATTTTTCCAACTAAAGCAGTCCCAGTTCAGAAGTGGAACAATTAGATTAGTTGTTCCATATTGGTCCACCAGAACTGTGATACTGCACAACCTAACATGTGCCTTAAAATAGCATATATGTGTCCCAATTAGCATAGAGTGATGCCATTTGCAGAGTATGACATTTTTTTCTACCTCTGGGCTTTTGTCTTGGAAAGAAACAAAAGTGTTCAAAAAGCCCTAATTATGTGTTTTTTTCTTTTAATAATCGAAATTAGAATAGCTTCTTATCAAATCACCTCTTATTAAAATCCAGATTTTTTTAATTCTGATAAGCCTTAATCAGGAATTCAAATGGCAGGCGTGTGAGATTCTCAAAGAGGCACAGAAACAGTTTTTGGTGCAAGGTAGCATGTCTGCTAGTTTTGTACAGTGATGCTTAACTCCTGTCTCTTACAGTTTCTATAACTACTTCCTTTGTCTCAAGAATCAAGCTTTGCAAGCTGAGATCCCATGATAAACATGAAGGCAAATTCATTCCTTCGTTGGAAAGAAAGCAATTTACTTGGTCATTGTTAACTATAATTACCTGTTCTTGGATGATATCAATCTGTAGAACCTTTTTTCTCCTCACTTTTATAGGTTTACTGTTTCATTGTGGCTTTATTTACTCCACTATTGCAAGGCCAATCTCTGTGGGATTCTGTACTTTGTTGATTCTAATGAGATGTACGGCACGCCTTCTGTATTTCTTACCGAAGAGGGTAAGTATAAAACAGAACCTTAAAATGATATTGTCGTTTTCCTTATGTTCGGTCTGTTGACAAATATGTCTGCATAGAATAAGAACGATATTGTCAATGTGACAGTTTCGTGACAGGGATGGTTTTCAAATGTGGGCTTCAGATTAAACTTTTTTTCTGGACGCTTAAAGCAAATGTCTTCTTTACAAAGGAATGCACTTATGTGTTTTGTTGTTGGTTCACTCTGTTTTTGGTTAAAGGAAGAAGGAAGGTGATCTGGTCTGGTAGCTTTTTAGGACAATTATTTAAAAAATGAAGCCACTTCATTCCTAAATATTTTTTGTCATTTTCCTTTTAGGCCACTTGCATATTCAAATGCATCTTGTCAAAGGAGAAGACCTTGCTGTAAAAACTAAATTCACCCTACCTTTGAAGGAGTGGTTTCGACTGGATATCTCTTTTAATGGAGGCCAGGTACCTGTATGCACGTCCCCCCATGAATCGTATCAGCATCGTCACTTAACGTTAAGCATTGCTATAAAGTCAGGGAGCAAGAAGATCTGTAAAAACAAATTTGTGGTAAACGATAAACACTTTACAACTATATACTTTTTTCGATCAAACTTTTATAGATTGGAGTTTATATCATAAGAATCCCATCCCATTTAATTGGCTTTTAAAGTGCTTCTTTCGACCATATTGTGAATGAGTAAATAATATAGCCAGCGATATAGCCACAATTATCTGAGGAATTTGGTGCTTTTCCCCTGGCAAGATAGATTTTGTGGAAATAAATGTTAAAATAGCATCAGCCATGTTTATATATGTAGTGTTATCAGATCTACAAGTTTTTTTTTTTACAGAAAATTTATTGGTTAAGTTCCGTCAAGAAGTGGTTTGACAGTTTTTGGCCGTTGAAACAATTGCTTATGTTGGGCATAAACAGACAAATAATAATTAACAAGCCTAAGAGATAATTCTGGCAGAACGAAGGGTCTTCATCTATTTTCTACTATAAAACACTATCACTGTTTCAAACACTCATAACACAGATTTTATGGATTATGGCAAATCTGTTGTTATAATTGAGGACAATTCCATTTTTCAACCTACATGATGTCAGTATACTACTGTTTTCCTGGTGGCTTTATTTTCTCATCAGCTTTTCTTATTGATTTGTGGTTTTCCGGTAACAAAACTGAGAGAGACGTCTTGTTTGTCTCGTGTATGAGATAATACAGACTTCCCTTGGTGGCTAGGCTTATCACATTTCCTTTTTCTGACGAGAAAAGAAATCAGGTCAATCCTTCTTGCTTTCCTGAGAAGACTCTGAAATGTTAGCTGGGATTTTTTGTACGTTTCTTTCCTTAACGATGTGAGGTGACATAGCTGTGGTCCGTGTTTTAGCTTCTCATTTACATGAGGATTACGATGGCATTGAAGCTTGATCGCTGGTTTTCTCCTGAGGAGGTCGGCTCAGTACTATGTGGCACTTAGACAGGTATCAAGCCATCAGAGCCAATCAAGGTCTTATTTTGCACCTGCTGTATGCAAGGCACTGTGCTCAAGGAGCTTATAGACTATTTATGGAAATAGCATTAAATAGGTGAAGGGATGTCATAAGGCGAGCTTAATTGCCAAATGATTCATATTGATTCAGAGGAGAGAGACAGCACTTCATGCCGGGATGCTCAGGGAAGGTTGCATAGAGAAGGTTCCAACGAATGGGCAGAAATGAGATAGAGGAGAGAGCTGGGGGCATTTTAGCACATCACTGAGGGTGAGCAGATACACCAGTTTGACTGGAGTAGAAATTTACAGACTGGAGAACGCTAAAAGAAGAAAAAACTATCTTTAGGGCTAGAATGTGGAGAATCTTGAATATCATGGAATTTAGATTTCTACTTGCAAAGCAGCAGGGCGTCATGGAAGATGTTCGAGCAGAAGAGGAGTAAATCAAAGTAGTTCTTTAATTAAAGAGATGAATTCAACGGCAGAGCACATGATAGGGTAAAGCAGGAGAGAAGAATTAGGAAGACCAGATGGGGTGGAAAGAAAAAAGAAGTCGTTTTTTTTTCTTTAGTAGACTTTTTGTCTTTTTTCTTTCCATCCCATCTGGGCTCCCTAATATACATAAGTCCCGAAACAATACTTAATTATTTTTCTACACAAAATCTACCTCTGTGGTGGGGCGGCTATATTCATTGCTTTGACTACATGGACAAACTGACTTAAAGTAAATGGTTTGTTTAGAGAACTGGTTTGAGTCATTTTCTTCATATTGTATATGGCTGAACTGGGTTGGGTTTTACAGATTAGTTTGTGTTTCATGTAAGTAGATACAGTGTTGTAGTCATTTCGAGAATCTAGTTAGGGCAGCATATGTTTGGTAAACATGCTTCTGTACTAGCACTGGGGACATAAAAGGAGCCCCTTAACTCCAGAGGTTTATGTTGTAATCTAAGACAGAAGAATACATGTCAGCTAATGACATCCATGACAAAAGCATTGTCACCATTGAAATGACGTTGACGATTCTCAGGGCTTAGGGAAAGAGTGTGAGGAACAGTCGTGCATGAAGACCGTTCAGCATCAATCTTGTCTTTCCCCCAAAGGCTGTCATGGAATCTGAGTAAAATTTCAAAATGTGATCTTACACATTCCCTTGTTTTTCAATGCTATTAATAAACTTTGAAGTGCGACTACACCAAATGAACCTTTGTCTTGTAGTTTGGAAATACCCGAAACCCGACTGGGAAAAATTGCACGATAGGCCTTTTTACCACATCAAATCATTTGGAGAAATTAAATTTCTTAAGTTTTAAGATAGACACAGGGCTCGTAAACTGTTCATTTTATTTTTGCAGTCACTGAGCAGGCAAAAGACGAGGCAACACATTTTATGAGTAATTGATACCCAAGACCTGTATTTGTGATGTGAAGTGTTGAGGCATAACTTGTGTATCTCTCCTACCACAGATAGTAGTAACCACCAGCATTGGACAGGATTTGAAAAGCTACCATAATCAGACCATTAGGTAAGTGCGATCTTTCATTTGATTCAAATTTTTGCTGGATGAGGGTTAAGAAATCTTCATGCCTTAGCCTAACCCTCAACCCTAATGTTATTCCCACACCTACTTAGTCAGCTTTTCCAAGCATGGACTAATCTGCCCTGTGGCTAGTCTTTGTACTTTTTTTTTTTTTTTAATTGTCCATAAACTCTCCCCGTTTCCCCCACAACCTTTCTTCTAAGCAAAAGAAACTAGTTCTCTCTCCAGATCTCGTTGTAAATTCTTCCTTTCATGGCACTTTATATAATTCATTTTCTTGGAAAATTATCTTCTACGAAGGATTCTGAAACATAAATCCAAGTATTAATGTTGCTTATTGAGAATGGTTGGTGACTTTGGCCTAGTATAAGACATAAAAGCAGACAGTCTTCATATTTATGTTTATAATCTAAATTTGAAATGTATGCAACTATTGATATTGGTGTAACTTTTCATTTTTATAGAATTGTTCTCTACAAGAGTTACAGAAACTGAGAATTGGGTCCCTTGCCTTGTATTTTATAACTTTGTAAATTTGCTTCTCTATCCCTATATGACAGCAGGTTTTATAGTGGCAGAACCATGAGACAAAAAACTCAAGACATAGATTGATAATATAATATAAAGATCAACGTGTGTGGGGTCATTTCTTCATCCTTGAGTCATTTGGATGAGTCATTTGACTACACCAAGCGCAAAGCTGCCTTTCCAAACAGACTCTACACAACCGAGATTTTCTTGAAAACTAGTCATTACAGAAAGGAAAGCAAATGGGAGAAGATAGGAATAAAAGGGCCTATACTCTAGTCCCCCACCCCCACCCCCCACCCCTGCCTCCCCATCCCCCACCATTCCTGTTTACATTACTTAAGTCAAGCTGATTTCTTTCAGGCCTTGGGCACGTAGAACAATTCTTATTTTCATGGCCGGATTAAAGGATTGAAGTTATATAGAAAAGCTAAAGTAGTGTTATTCCATAGCCTGGAAAGAAAAGGTCAGTGCTGTTTTGATAGCTATATTGTAGCATAGATGATGAGCCGAAGACCAGAGCAGACGTCTTAAAGTGCACCACGTAGATTTCGACCAATCAGAAAGCAGTCGGCAGATAGGAGTCTGGTTGTATAACATATGGCTGTGGGCTCTCTTCTCAAGAGTTCAAGAATAAAAGGCCTGGGAGTTCGCTTTGGTGCAACAGGTGATTGTGGCTCCTTTGGAAGTCTCTTCGAGTGCCCTGTTCTGTGAAGGGGGCCCCAGAAATGAAGGGTTTGTGTTTCAGGATATGAAGTCTAAAATAATACCTTCCCTTCACTCCCTTGACACCCACCTGCAACCCCAGGACATTTTTGACAACCGATTGAATTGCATAGGGTCTTTTTCATTTTTTATACAAGGGCTTCCTTTCCTCTTAAATCCCAGAAATCTCAAGGCTGATGTGAGTGAATCGTAGACAGAGAGATCACATTATGATCCAGGGCTGGGACCAGAGTAAGGTGAGAGAGGATAAAACAAAACAAAAAACAAATCCCTCAGTAATTGCATAAGTTTATGGGGGCTGCCAGAACAAAGTACCACACACTGAGTGGCTTAAACAACAAAAATGTGTTGCCTCATAGTTCCAGAGGCCAGAGGTCTGCGATCAAGATGCTGGCAGGGTCATCGCCCTCTAGGGAAGGGTCTGTTCTAGGCCTCTCTCCAGCTTCTGATAGTTCCTTGGCTTGTGGCAGCAGAACTCCAATCTTCACATGGCTTTCTCCCTGTGTGTGTGTGTCTGTCTTTGTCCAAATTTCCCCTGATTATGAGGACACCAGTCATATGGGGTTAAGGCCTCCCCCCGCCCCCAGTATGGTTTCACCTTAACTAACTACCATGTTTCCCGGAAAATAAAGCCTAGTCGGACAATCAGCTCTAATGCATCTTTTGGAGCAAAAATTAATATAAGACCCGGTTTTATTTTACTATAATATAAGACCCAGTTTAATATAATATAATATAATATAATATAATATAATATAATATAATATAATATAATACTGGGTCTTATATTAATTTTTGCTCCAAGAGATGCATTAGAGCTGATTGTCCAGCTAGGTCTTATTTTCGGGGAAACAGTACATTTGCAATGATCCAATTTCTAAATGAGGTCACATTCTGAGGTATTGGGGATTCCGACTTCAACATGTGAATTTGGAGGGGAGACACAGTAACAGTAATCATGATAAATGACACTTAACACAGTATTTTTAAAAATCAAAATTAATGTAAAGAACCCATGATGAACAAACTATGAAAATGTTAAGAAGAGACAAAATCAGTATAGTCATATAAGATTCCAGAGATAAGGACTGATTTCCAGGTACATACCAAGTCAACATCCCAGTTAGAGCAATGAAATGATTCCTTACCTGGGTACACTGGCAGTGCCCAGACCCTTGCGTGCCCTCACCACCATCTCAGCTGCCCTCCTGTATTCCTGGAACCTCCCCCATCAATAGTACAACTGAAGAGTTGACACGACGTCCACTGGGGTCCCTTTGGTTTGATGTTTGGAATTCTGCTTTCAGAGTGGGCCAAGCCAGTAAGGTAAATATTTTAGATGTTTATAGGTGTTCCAAGGAAAGCCTCTTAACCTTCCTTTTTATTTGTTCCTGTAATTCAAACATAATGATAGCTGCTCTCCCACAAAGTTGGTATAGGAAGATCAGTAATTAAGTGCTCAGAAGTGCAGTGCTGCACCTGATGAAAGTCTCTCAGTAACACTTGATGACAAGTAACAACTGCAGACCTGTATAGTATTGAATCCATCCATCCATCCATCCATCCATCCATCCATCCATCCATCCATCCAGTAGATATTCACTTATCCAACATATCTACCACATACCAGATACAGTGCTGGACTCTGGGAATAAATACAGTCTGTCCATGCCCTTCATGAAGCCAAAAAAATCTAGTTGGAGGAGACAGAACTTAAATAAATTCCTAAGTAAATTTATAATTACAAACTGTGGTGAATGCGGGGCAGAAAAGGAATAAGGCGGCTTGGGAGGATGACGAAGGGTCAGAATTTAGAGCAGGTCCTGAGGAAGAGACATTGACGGTGAGAATTACGCTAAGGGGTGAGCGGGGCAGCTAATCGGAATCTCTAAGGCCCCCTATGCAAGACCCCTCGAACTGGATGGAGCTATGTCCCAATTCTGAGTGAGGTCTGCTTAGCAACGTCTGTCATTCTTTCGGGCCACCTTATGTCCAGATAAGAGTAAAGATAGCGGGCTAGTGTATCTGAGGAAAGGAACTGGCCTGGGCTTGGGAAGAGTCTGGCTCAGGTTTTATGTCAACGAAATTGATGACCATCAAACAGTGCCCTGTCCAAGGATCTCTTGCCGAGAAATGTTGGAGACCAGACTGGAGAGATGTCCTATTTAGTTGTATTAACAATAATTGTATATATGTATATATATTCTAGTACCATAGGGATCAAGTAATTTATTGGTCAGTTGAAAACTTCAGTGATAGCAAAGATCCATTTAAAAAGATACCTTAAATATTTTAATGAAAAAAAGAGAAATGTACATTCATTTGCCAGGTTTTCCTTTGAGTAGGAGTCTACTGATAGGAGTTCCCTGTGATCTTCTTGCATAAACAGCATCCAATTTGTTTCTTCCAATGAAAAGAAAACCAAGGTACTTATAAAACTATCAGAGCCCAAAGTTCATCTAGATTTCTTCAATTTCTTTTTCCAGACTTTTACCGTTGTCCTAATTCCACAACAATTTTCTTAGTAACCATTCTTTACTGAGTCTACCCAAAGTATTCAACTTAATTTTTATGGAATGAATAATTCTTTCTGCCCCACCCATATTTTATTGGGTAGCATAATATTAAATTGTACGATTACAATGACCATACAACTGTCATTAACAGGTTTGGAACAAACACGTCTTACTCTTTCCAAGCATGTAACTCAAGAGATGGCATGAAACATCCAACAGTGGACTAGGTCAACCATAATAAACGTAGTTAACAGCTTGGTATCTACTACGTGACAGGCACTGTCCTAAATGCTTTGCTTACATATTAGTTCATTTAATTCCCACAACAACCCTGTAGGTAGGTACTATTATCATCTCCATTTATAAAATAAGATGACTAAGGCTCCAGTAAGCAAGATCCAATATGTTGTAGGGATCGCCTCTCAGGGGAGCTGGTGGGTTGGTTGAGCGGCGTTCCATTACAACAGCTTCTGCTGCACCAACATTGCTTTGTAGCCACCGAGTGCCAGACTGCGTCAGGAGGGTGGTTCAGGTCTTTCCAAGGTCTTGAAAAACAGAATCAATTCACAGCTCGCAGAGGTAATAACTTTGTGGTCCCACCTGAAAAGAGGGAAGAGACCATCATCGTCTCGTGGTTTTTCAAGCCTGAGATGTTGTGAAGAGAAATATCAGGAGATGAAGCACTTTTTCCCCACTTGACTTGCCTTGGTGTAAAGCTCATTTCTGCGTACTCTGGCTGCCGTCAGTTGATGCTGTCCACAAGTGCCCATTTCTTCACTCTTTAGTCTTCCTCTCTAGCCGTGTGCACCTGCTAAGGGTCAGGTTCCTTGCTAACAGTCAGTCCATCTCCTCTCCTGGGATGACCCCGGCTTTCCTGGCTCACTGATCCAACCACTGGTAGCTTGCTCTGTCCCTCTGTGTGTCACTCTGGCTCATAGCCCTCATGGCTCACCGGGCTCCTGGACGCCTGCCTGACATTTTGTGTTCTTTCCTTCTGCTTCCATCTGCCCTCTGTGCTCCCTGCTTCTTTCCTGTTTGCCTGGCTTCTCACTCAACGCCTATCTTGACCCCCACCTTGCCGTTCACATATGCTCCGATCGCACCTTGTCCACCCATTCCTATTTTAATGTTTAAATAGATAATAAATGCACATGGTTTAAAAAATCAGAAGTATCTAAAAATGTATACAGTTAGGTGTCTTGCTTCTAGCTCTGCCCCCCATCCCTCCATCCCCTACTCCCCCCACACACCAGCGGGAAATACTTGTATTAGTTTCTTGTATATGCAAATACCAAAAAAAAAAAAAATCCATTCTCCTTTTTCTTAGATAAAAGATATACCCTTTGTTCTGCACTTTTATCTTTATTTTTTCCACTTAACAATGTATCTGTCTAGGTCAGTACACTGAGCCCCTTGTCCCATTTTTAAGCGATATAGTGGAATAGCTCACATCTAGGGCCCATTGGATGGATGTGGGCCCATCTTCACTGACAGACACCCAGAGTTTTCCCATCTTTGGTGAATATAATCAATGCTTCAAGGAATAACTTTGCACATTTTATTTGCGCCAACCCATTTTTCCTTCCTGATCCTTTTAAGTCTTTCAGGACAAAGTAGACTTACAGCGAGCGCGTCGCCTGTGCTGACTTCTCGTCTTTGGCCACGACCTTTGACCTTGTTGTGGCTGCCTCCTAACTCTGAATTTACTTCACTGGTTGTCTGATGGATATGTTTTTAGTCTTCGTCCACAACCACTTTCTATCCATTCAGCAAGTTTTTTTCTTTTAGAGCATAACATTTCTAATGGTGACCAGCAAGGCCAAATAATTTTAATGATTCCCAACAATTTCCCCAATCTCAATAGCCAGTACTTTTTGAGTATTTACGGTGAGCCAGGCCCTCGGCTAGATGTTTTGTCTGTATAGTTCACTTAATCCTTTTAATAGTCATATAAGTGAGGAACTAATTTACTAATGAGAAAACTCAGTCTCCGAGAGGTTAAGGGACTGGCCCACGGTCACACAGCTGGTAAAGGGCGGAGTTGGGATCCTAGTCCAAATCTGCCTTACCCCACAATGGTCTCGCCTGCTAGCGCTCAGAATGAGAGGCTTGTGTCAATTTGGGTAAGTCAATGACGGTGAATGAAAGAGTTTCTTTAAAAAGCTGTTTCAGAAACTCATAGACACAGACAATAGTTTAGTGGTTACCAGAGGGTAAGGGGAGAGGGGGGTAGGAGATGAAGGTAAAGGAGATCAAATATATGGTGATGGAAGGAGAACTGACTCTGGGTGGTGTACACACAATGGGATTTATAGATGATGTAATACAGAATTGTACACCTGAAATCGATGTAATTTTACTAACAATTGTCACCCCAATAAATTTAAAAAATAAATTTAAAAAAAAAAAGCAGTTTCCGACTTGGAGCCTTTGTGTTTTTCTGTAGCTTCCAGGAAGATTTCCATTATAATGACACTGCTGGGTACTTCATCATTGGAGGTAGCAGGTATGTGGCCAGCATTGAAGGATTTTTTGGACCCCTGAAGTACTATCGCCTCCGCACTCTGCACCCTGCACAGGTGAGCCCGGGGGTTCTAGAAGTTTCAGGTGCTCGGGGTTGATGAGCATGTGGCTCAGAGGCCTGGAACCCAGTGTAAACAGAAGACTTTCCAAGCTGGATTTCTCCACGGCTCTGTCATCAAACATTATTAATATTGAGTCTTTCCCCCCAGCTAACGTGATAATAGATTTCTGTTAACATTTGGTTCATTTAGTACTCATAAAATGGAAACCATTTACTTCCTCTGTTTTAATAACTACCGGCTTAATTATAGAATAGATTTTTATCAGGCTGTTGCCTAGCCAGTGATTAAGCAAATGAAAGGAGAGAGTCTTAGTTATTTGGTAAAGCTTCTTTTATATGCCATTATTTAAAGTAGCGGAAGAAGAGACACTAGCAAATGAGAATCTTGGTTTCGTTCACTGCTCTCTTCAGAGACACAGGCCTTCAGCTCACACTTGTGTGGTTGGTGCAGAGGGCTTTGTGTTCAGAACTGCATCTGCCATTGGATGGCTCTCACATCCAAACCCCACCCCCAGGTGGGACTGCCCACCTCTCCAGGCCAGCACCAGCAGGGCTGCTGGGGGGACAGGAGGGCTCCCCCAGAAGGGGGCCTTCGCAGTGGTGGTGCTTTCTGCCTGGGTAAGGAGATCACTGAATACCTGAGCAAAGAACATTCTTTCATTCCTATGACGCTGTGGGGTTTGTTCTGGGAAAAGCTGGAGTCACTAGGCAAAGTCAGTTAGGAAAAATGGGGAGCCCGACGGCGGTAGGGTGCATCTTAGAATTTCTATTGAGAGACCTCTAAGAAGAGGAATAAAATGAAATTTATTTATTCATTTGTGCAGCAAATACTTGTTGAGCACCTAATATGTGCCAGGCTCTGTGCTAGGTGCTGAGGCAGGCGTCCAAGATAAATTAAGATGATAGCTTTCAAAGCTTTTTTTGAAGGTGGTCCACAATAAGAAATCTATTTAATATTACGAACAGTACATATGTGTGCCCATATATACACTTACACATACACACACACATATATAACACAAAACTGAAACAAATTTTACTAGGAATACTACTCTTGCTATGTTTAATGTAGTCTGATATTTTGGGTTCTACTTTATAAAAAAAAAAAAATCGCTGCTGGTTACAACCCACTGAAATAATTTCATGACCCTCTAATGGGTCACAACTTGCATTTTGAAAACCACTGCGTTGAGATAAGGCCTCCGTTCTTGAGGAGCTCCTTTTTAACAGGTAAGTCATGAAAGAATGCGGTGTGTGTATTAATTCAGGTGTGAGCACAGTGTTTAGGAGCCCTGAGGTGGGAACATCGGTTGGCATCAGCAACCAGGTGAGGGTGGGGTAGGCTGTTCGGGAAGCCATCCTGAAGTGAGGACCTTGAATCTGGCCCTTGGAGGTTGTGTAGGAGCCCACCAAGCAGAAGAAAATGGCAGGAGGACTCCCCATTAGCTGGCATAGCAGGGGTAAACTTGGCATCCCTTGGGAACTGAAGGGGAGCTGAATATGATTTTCTTGGGACAGCACGCAGTGAGGGGGCAAGAAGAGGGTGGAGGCCTGGTCTCTGGGAAATTCTGACATTTACGTAGCCCTGCAGAGAAGATGCCACCAAAAGAAGCTAGAGGGAAGTGGCCAGAGCCAGCATGTCCTTGAATTACACCCTGCTTTTGCAAATCCAGAGCGGATGATCTGTGAACAAACAAGCCAGCTGGCGATATCCATGGGAGAAGGAAATCAGCCCGAACACAGCCTCCCTCATAGGTATCGATGGGTGTTTGATCACAATCGTTGTTCATTCGATTTTCTTGTCTTCCTGTAGATTTTTAATCCCCTCCTTGAGAAGCAACTTGCTGAACAAATCAAGTTATATTATGAAAGGTGTACAGAGGTTCAAGAAATAGTGTCTGTGTACACATCCACAGTACAGCAAGGGGGCAGGAGCCAAGAAGCATGTAAGTACTGAGCGTCAGGAGAGCAATCTTTAGCTCTGTGCCTTTGTGTTAACAGGACTGGCTTCCTTCTAAGGGGGTTAAAATAGAATACATGGCTTGACCAATGGGGACAAGTATGACCTCTGCAGATGGATGCAAGTGAAAGTGTGTGTTCTGCCTGGATTTCAACAAGACCGACGGCTGACAGCCGCCCAAACTGCCTTTAACCATACGTGATTTGGTCTGAGAACACCAATGAGAGTATTTTGAGCCTCTCATTTCATGATTCTCACTTATAATGAATTCTTAGGTCAGTGTAAGAAAATAAAAATGAATCGGAAAATAAATTAATCCTTAGAAACATTTGCCCATCGGTGCACTTTTGCCTGTGACCATTGATATCCGGGTATTAGCTTTCAGAAATGTTGAACAATGATTTTGTTGTGTGGGGCTTGGTTTTGTTTTTGAAATCCTTGAAGTTGACTCATTCTGGAAGCTATTGGTAATTTGCCACAGACGGAATGAACTTCAAATAGACGGCTTTCATGCCTGCTCATATTTGCACGGACATCGTCTCGCTCGTATGGGGTGTTTGTCAGTTATAAAACGTGGTCCTGTCTTATGTTCCAGTGTTCCAGCTTGGATCTGGCACTTATCAATTTCTCTGTGCTATGGATCTTCCTGCTTGATATGGTGGCACTAGACTTAGTTTCATATGTTCCTTCTAGAAGAGAAGTTCCTGTGGGTCCTTTGCCATCCACAAAAGCAAATTGAGAATGTCCGTTCTGCCCACATATCTGGCCATCTTCAGGGCTGGACTTCCACATTCCAGGCCATGGGGGGATGGATGTGTCTTGAACATACACCAGTCCGATGGAGTTTGCATGAAATAGTCCCAGGGAGTGATTAGAGATGGCGATAGGTAAAGGTGGAAAGGCAGCACTTCTGCAATTCAATTTAAGAACAGGCGGTACTGGTCCCCAGCTGCTGCTCTCACCTCTGAATCATCCAGAAAATACGGTGCTGTCAGGAGAGGGGGAAGATATATAGGAATAGTAATATCCCAAACAGGAAAAAGACTGATTTTGATAACTGATGAAACATGAGGAGAGGCAGCCTGAGTTAGAAGGCCAGGCTGGCATGCTGATCTGTTTGGGAGCGCTGGGGAGACTTTCCTACCATCTACTGCCTTGCCTCCCTGGGGGTCCTTGGTCTTTGCTTCTCAGCTCACACTGCCAACAAAATGGCCTAGATATTGGCCTCCTGGGGACCAGTCTGAGACCAGCTGCTCATTCCGTAGAATTATTCAACAGCCATCAGCAACTTTGGCACATTTCCCTTGGACTTGGCATGGAATTTGTAACCTCCAGGCAAAGGCATCGTACCAATTTCAAATCCCTAATGCACCCCAACCCATATCCAGTAACATTACATCTGACCCCTTATTTCTCGTTCCACTTAGGGAGAAGGGATTGAGAGAGGTGAGACTCACGCTTTCCTAAGGAGAGTGGTATCTTGTGCTTCTCTTTCCTGCAGGCGACCTGCGGAACTCCTACCTGGACCTGACCCGCAGGTACGGGAGACCCTCGATGTGCAGAGCCTTCCCCTGGGAGAAGGAGCTGAGAGCCCAGCACCCCAGCTTGTTCCAGGCCTTCCTGGAAATGGGTCTGTTGATGGGTAATTACGTGTTTGCTTTGCCTTTGGATGCCGGTCAGGAAGACTCCCTCTTTCCCCCGTTTCACTCTCCCTCTTTGGTGCTATAGGCCTCCAGTTATTTTTAACCCTAGTGTTTTAGCTTTACTTCAAATTTAAATTGCTGCCCTGTCCACAACTCAGTATATCTGTGCATGTTTCCAACACTAAATACGACAGCTTACATTTAGGAATCGCTTGAGCAATTCTTTGTTTAAAGCCAAGGCCACAAGTGGACAACTTACAGCCAGAGCTGGCCCCCAAATGTGGTTGATTTGGCACACACATTGTTGTCAATTAAAAAAAAAAAAGTTGCCAGTATCAAAAACCTTATGTAAAAATGCAAACGTATAGCTTTTCTCAAAAAATTCAAAGACCTGGCAATGCTAGGCTTCCATTTCTACGTGGCGGCAGTCCTGGAGGTGAGGGGTTGGCACAGGCACGCTCGGTCGGTCCACAGCCTCTTCCCTCTGTATTTCAGCACCTCCTGCCGACCTCATTCATGGGTCTTACCTGCCTGAACCCATAGGCAGGCACTTGAACTTGAGACCCCAGATATAAAGTTCTCTTGAAGCGGTATATCAGGAATCCGTGTATACTTCTCGAAGGTTGTGAGCTTCTGCTTAGGCCCATCGTGATCTGGGTTTGCTTAGTACTTAACTACATCCTGGAGGGCCATGAGGGCTCTTGAAATCTTGTTGTTAGGAAGAGGAGAGAAGCTGGAGGTGTTCGGTGGTGGAGGGGACACTAAGGGGGGTGATGATAGCTACCTTAGTGGTCAGGGGCAGTCCGTGGTCTTCCTGAGCATACAGCACGACCCTGAGTCAAGGCATTGCGGAAACTGACTTCTGCTTCTTGTGAGAATTTCCTAAGAATGGCAGCGTTCAATGGGATAGATATCCTTTGCCGATAGGGACCTCCTCTCCCCTGTCCTGAAAGAATTCAAGCCATATGGGATATTTCATTTTTCATTCATTTGATACTTGCTGAGTGACTGCTCAGTTACTTGGCTATATTTCAGAGGTTAAGTAAAATAACACAGGGTCCCTGCCTTGAAAAGCAAAGAAAAGACTTGAAAGCAAAGAACAATAGTAATACATCAAGACTGTGGAAAGTAAATGGTAAGAGAAGGGAGTGGTCAGCTCTACCTGAAGGGCTAGGGTGTTCAGAGAAGGCTTCCTGGAGGAGGTGACACTGGGACTGATTCTTGAAGGGTCAGTGGATGTTTGCCAGAGAAGCAAGGTGGGGGTGGGAGCAGCAGACAGAGTAGCCACAGGGAGGTGGGGACAGCACAGCATTATTAATGATGCCCAAGGGGTTTGGGAGGCAGGAAAAAGGCCTGGAGAGAGGTCGGACACCATCCTGAAGAATTTGGGCTTTACCTTGTAGGTCACAAGGGCCTGTTGAAGGGTTTCAAGCAGGGGTTAGAGGGGCGATCAGATTTAGGTGTTTGAGGTCAGTCTGGCAGCAGTGGGAGGTTGGGGGAGGTGAACTAGAGGGGTTTGCAGCTGGAAGCAGGAGTCCCTTGCCGTGGTTCAGGAGGAGAAGATGCAGGCCTGAATGGAACACAGTGGTAGAGGCGGAGCGAAAGGATATAAACAGGTTGACTCTGAAGGACCCCTTTGGGGTCAGGCAAGGGAGGCCTGTAGAGTCGTGTAACAGCATAGCCTCTGCACCCAGATGGTCTGCTTCCAATTTTAACTTAGTGCTTCCTAGCTGTGTGGGTTTGGGCAAGTCGCTTCATTTCTCCGAGCCTCTGTTTCCTCATCTGAAAAATGGGGATGATAATGGTACCTCTCTCCTAGTGTTGGGTTAAATGAATGAATATACGAGTATGTAAAATACTTAGAACAGTATCAGTACAGTAAGTTCTTTGTAAGCACTATTGACATTTTGGGCTGGATAATTCCTTGTTGTGTGGGATCTGTCCTGTGCATTGTAGGATGTAGAGCTACATTTCTGGCCTCTACCCACTAGGTACCAGTAGGACTATCTCCCCTCCCACAAGGCCCTTCTCGAGTGACAACCAAAAATGTCCTCAGACATTGCCAAATGTCCCCAAGGAGGCCAAATCACTGCTGGCTGAGAACCACTGTTATATAAATGTCATGACTATTATTATCAGGCAGAGACAATTCCCCAGGTTTCCGTTGGTCGTCGTGGAGGTGGTAAAGCACCCCCTTCCCCCTCCAGACAAGCAAACAGGAGTGGGGCATCCATGCTGGACAGTGAAGGTGAAATGAGCTAAGACCATGTCTACATCAAAATTAGTTTTATGAGATTTCTGATCATATTAAAATACAGTTTTCCTGGTTGGGAACAGGAGTGAATCATTTTCACAATTCTCTTTTAAGTAAATACTCTCAATAGCATGTTTTCATGTTATGTTTATAGCTCAGAAGTTTTGTTTACAAGAATTTAGAAGGATGTCTTCTCCGCGGAGGTCTGACAGTGGAATTTAATTAAAAACTGAAATCATGAGCTCCCAAACCCTAAGACTTCCTGGGCTCTGGGGCTGCAGAGCTGTCATATTGCTGCCCGGCTCCGAGGACTGCTGACCTCAAGCCCCATTCTGCCTCCAGCCCCTGTTTTTCTAGGTTACATTGTCCCGTTCGTAAGCACTGAGGAGGCTTCTGCAGAGGCAGGGCATAGAGTCCTCATTAAAATTCATCTCCAGCTGGCACACTGCCCTCGCTTGGGGCTATTACAGCGTCCTCCCCCTAACCCTGGAGAGCTTGGTGTGATGTGTTCTGCCCATTTTCTAACAAGGCTGAGAGAAATGCAGAAAATCTGATTTCGTAAGTTGAGGGTAAAAAAATAAGTGTACATTTTTAACATATCTTTTCTCTGGTCTATAAAAAGAATAGTAGTAAGTCTTGGTGTGACTGTGTATCCATTCTTGGTTCTTTCTTCACATACTTTCCCTTCCAAGTTCTTCTTGCTTTCAGTGTCTAGCTGGCTTCGGACAACTCTAGTTAATAGGAACTATGTTAAAGGGTTTCAAGCAGGAGGTAGAAGCGTGATCAGATTTGGGTTTTTGAGGTCACTCATTTTTGAGGTCACAAAGCACTGGTTTTGGAGTGCTTTGGACAACTCTAGTTAATAGGACATACGAGGTGTGACAATTAAGTTCACGAACTTATTGCAATGCTCTTGCTAACCTTTTCTGATATCAGAGGAATTATTCATTATGAATTTGTACCAACTAGACAAACAGTTAACCAAGTTTACTATTTGGAAGTGCTGGAAAGGCTGCGTGAAAAAGTTAGATGACCTCAACTTTTCACCAACAATTCATGGCTCTTGCATCATGACAATGCACCAGCTCACACGGCACTGTCTGTGAGGGAGTTTTTAGCCAGTAAACAAATAACTGTATTGGAACACCCTCTCTACTCACCTGATCTGGCCCCCAATGACTTCTTTCTTTCCCTGAAGATAAAGGAAATATTGAAAGGAACACATTTTGATGACATTCAGTACATCAAGGGTAATGTGAGAACAGCTCTGATGGCCATTCCATAAAGAGTTCCAAAATTGCTTTGAAGGGTGGAGTAAGACTGGCGTTGGTGCATAGCTTCCCAAGGGGAGTACTTTGAAAGTGACCATAGTGATATTCAGCAATGAGGCATGTAGCACTTTTTCTAGGATGAGTTCATGAACTTAATTGTCAGACCTCATATGTTTGCATTATGTTTTCTGTTGCTGCCCTGAGCTGTCCAGTCCTATTGACTAGTAGACTTTGTCAGAATATCCTCATCATATTACAATTTTCATATCTTAAATAAGCTACGAGAATGGACTCAAGTATCAGATGTTTAACGCTTGGAATTCGCGCTGTGGGAACTGAATAGGTGCAGTAACAAATATAAGGAATTTAACTGTGTGAGGAACTTCTTAAGTCACTCCTATCACAAGCTTCCATTTGTTCATTCACTAAACAAGTATTGACTAAGTTACCCCTGTGTGCCAGGATAAGACAAAAGCGGGGCTGTGTTTCGAACGAGAGTTATTTAGGTAAATACAAAGAAGAATATCAGTTCCCATAGTTTCTACAAAGGGGATTCATTTGTGGAATTTTCTTTTCCCGGGCATGTTTGAGAACGTAAGACAGTGTGAGACAATGGCCTATGCGTTCTGGTTCTCCGCGACAGTCATCTTTTTCTCTTGGCAGCATCTCCTCAGATAGACAGCCGATTCCACCTCCAGGCCACCACACATGCACATTTCAGAGTTGGGAGTGTTTTTTCCCCCCACACTGTATGATTTTCGGCAGATCATCTGCTCTCACTCTAAGCCAACAACACACTTCAAAGGAACTGTGAGAACATTTCAGGGAGTGGAGAGTCCGAGGTTTGGGCTTCATCAACCACCAGTAGAAAGAACATAATGGAGTGTCCTCTGCCTTCTCACCATGTGAGGCAGGCGTGCTCACTACCTGCCAGTTGTTCCCAAAAGACTGCGCTGTATTTTCCTACTACAAAAGAGAATCGCCAACTATTTACACCCTCCCCCTTTCAGGAATGTAATTTTTATATATACCAGGGGTGCCAAAAAAATCGTATACACGTTTTAAGCGATGTTAACACTTTGGTCAACGTTGCTCAAGCAGTAGTTCGCCGTCATCAGAAGTGTCTGGACGCTGATGGTAACCACTTGGAGCCCCTCTTGTCATTGCAGAAGTCAAACGTGACTTGTATTCATCTTCTGTTATTGGTATATATTAATACAGTCTTTTGCTTTCTTAAAAATGTGTGTACATTTTTTGGGCACCTCTGTGTGCGTGTATTTTGTGTGTGGTAAAATACATATAACATAGAAGTCCCCATTGCAGCCATTTTTAAGTGTACTCTTCAGTACTGTTAAGAACATTCATACTGTTGTGTGTGTAATCTCTAGAACTTTCTCATATCGTAAAACAGAAACTCTGCACCCATTAAACAACAACGCCCTAGCCCCTCTCCCCCCAGGCCCTGGTAACCACTAGTCTACTTTGAACTTGACTATTTTAGATACCTCAGATAAGTGGAATCATGCAGTATTTGTCTCTTTGTGACTGGCTTATTTCACTTAGCATAAAGTCTTCAACGTTCGTCCATGTTGTAGTGTGTGTCAGAATCTCCTTCCTTCTTAAGGCTGAATATATTGCATTGTATGTATCCTACGTTTTGTTTATCCATCATCTGTGGATAGACACTTGGGTTGCTTCTGCCTCTTGGCTCTTGTGAGTGGTGCTGCTATGAACACGGGTGTGCAAATCTCTCTTCAAGACTCAGCTTTCAGTTCTTTTGTATATATACTCAGAGGTGGGATTGCTGGATCATAGGATAAGTCTGTGTTTAATTTTTTGAGGAACTATCATACTGGTTTTCATAGAGGCTATATCATTTTCTATTTTACAGCGCACAGGGATCCAATGTCTCCACATCCTCGCCAGCACTTGTATTTTCTGGTTTTTTGATAGTAGACTTTTCCTAGTATATAAACTACAAGCATAAATTACACCTCATACCTCGTGGGTGTGAGGTGTAATTTATGCTTGTAGTATATATACTGGGAAAAGTCTGGTTTAATAGCAATTAAGAATAATGCTCTTATAGAGTGACATAATGTCTACGAAAGGGTTTCTTGGATGATAAGGTACCCCATGGATACGAGGAATGGGGTGGCCTAAATAGAGCTCACCTCACTCTGGCTGGAGGTACCACTGTTTGATCTTATATGTATCTCTATCGCTTTCTCAGTTACAAGCTTGTTGAAGGTGGTGTAAGCAGTATAAATAGCCCACTTGCACATCCAGTGGTGCTGGGCATGTGTTAGCTGCTTGGTTATCCATCCTCCTTCCATATGACCCTACACAGCACGTGTCTGTACCCTTCCCCTCAAGGAACATACCTCACCCACACACACTGCTCAGCTCGCCTGCCCTGCACACAGCCTTCAAGTTCCAACTCAGATGCAGCCGCCTCACGTCATCTTTCCTGTCCCTTTGGACAGATGGCTCCGTCCCTCATGCTGTCCTTGCCATTTTGTGGCTTTCCGCTCTATAGTACCTGTGTTCCTGTATTCGCAGGGTTGATTTGCCTGTCTGATTCCACAGTGGAGCGTAGGTGGGCATCTCCAAAGATAGGAACGGGAATGAGGTTTTCTTTGAAGACCCTTAACAAGCAGTTGTTGACGAGCTGGATGTACTTTAAATGAATAGTGATCACATCGTAAGTACCAAACACGCCTTTGTTGGGTCAGCGAATCACTGAAGGAACAAGGAGTTTGACTTCCGGGAGACAGAAGTTCAAGGTCTGCACTAATCACACTGTGGCACGAGTCCAGACTGGCAGAGTTCTGTGGGCTTATTTGCTTTTCCTCTACATTTTTTCTTGTTTCTCGCACACTCCCTTAGCCTGTTCCCTCTCAGGAGCTGCTTTCCTGGCTCGGAAAACACCTCGACAAACATAGTTCTGTTCCCCAGATCTGTCAAGACGTTGTTCATCCACTCTCCCCTATCAACAAAAGGAGACCAGGATCCTTCTTAGTCTGTGCACACCCATTACAAAAGAATTCTCGAAATGCGGCCCTCAGTGTTCTTGCTTTCATGTGTCTATAATCTAGTTGCTGAGATAGAACCAGGTGCCCAGAGGTAGAACAGCCCCTAGGTACATGCAAACCCCATCCAGCACCCCTGTGTTGGGTACCTCCCAGCACTGTGCTGGGCCCTGGGGCAACCGTAATGAAAAGCATAGCCCAGCCCACACGCAAATCTCTGCCAAGTGCCAGGGGATGCGGGGGAGGGAGGCTTCTTAAATGTTGACAGCTGATGCGCTAACCTGGAATAAAATGCAGCTGTCCCCTCTGGTGACTCCCACTCTGAAGTATCACAGGACGTGTTTCTTGCCTTGCAGAGTTGGCATACCTTTGAATTAAAGATGGCAGCTCTCCTCAGGGCATGCAGCGATACGCAATGCATATAGATACGGCAGAATACCCTTCCTGCCTCCGGGCTTTCCAGGGCTGTGGAACTGGATGCTGATTGCCTTGGTTGGCTCGGGAGTTATCCTGGGCTCCTCTGCCCTGAAGTTCACCATTGTCCTGGCTCTGAATGGCATCCAACACTAGACCCCATGCTCAGGTCTTCACAAGGACCGTTCCGATTGGTCAACCTCTGTGTTGTTTCCTGGGGAACCTCCATTTCCTAGGAAAATGACTTCTGTCAGAGCATAGAAATCGCCCTATTAGCATTTGGGATTCTGCTAATGCTGGGATGGTAATATTTTAGTATGCGTGCTTTTTCTCTAGTTAAGAGGTGTGCTGGCTATTTCTTTTGCTCTCCTGTCACTTTTGCTTGTCAAAACGGAACGCTTTGAACTCAAAAACCCTTTGAATGGGGCTCTGGCATCCAGGGAAAAGAAGTGATAGGCATAGAGCCTGGGCTAGGAGAGGCTGCAGGAATGACAATGGCAGGAGTGGCTCAAGGCCAAAGAGCTGGTTATGGAAGGAGTGAGGAAAGTGCAGGTGGGATGTGAAGGCAGGGAGGGGCAGATGCGTGAGTCAGGTGAGCTGGCCAGCACGCCCCCCCTGGACATCTGCTCCAAGGCTAGAACTGTTTGCTTCCTTCCCTCCTTTTATCCTGGACTGGGCACCTCTGAACCCACGGGAGTTGGTGATTGTGGCTTCAGGAAATCTGAGGTCTGCCAGCAAATGGTTCTCAGGAGGCGGCCGAGTCTAAGCTGGGCTCGCCCTCCAGGGCTGACACCATCTGCGTTGTTCCTTCAGGGCCCTAGCCTGACTGTTGTCCCAGGCTTTGCAATGCTGAGGGCAGGGGAAGAGGTGCCTCCTACAGTGTGCCGGAGCGTTGCTGGCTGCACTAACGTCTCTCTAATTTGTTTTTAACTCTTATTTTTGCCAACAATTGCAGTGCTTATTTGGAGACTCTAAAATGCAGAGAATGGAAGTGGCAGAAATGCAATGAGGTTACTTAATAATGCCAGGATACTGTGTCCTTAAGAGCTGATTTTCGCTATTGTTCATTACAGAACCATCATCTTTATTTTTTTTTAATTTAAGAAAGCATACATTATACAGGTTTTTTTTTTTTTTTTTAAAGTACACAGAAGCACAAAGAAGGGGCCGTACTCTTTCTGCCCAGAGAATCCCTCGTGATGGTCCTGAAAGGAAGGGAGGGAGGAAGGGAGGGAAATTACATGTATAAAATTAGAAAATTTGCACAATACAGAAAAGTACAAATAGTTTACTTCTGAGATAGAAATTAGCCACCTCCTTAGGTCTTGGGAACCCAGCGGAGCTCACCTGATCAGAATGCAAACAAAATGCCCTGTTTTTTGTTGTTGTTTTTTAAAACTAGTAAACTTGGAGAAGATCTTTTTCTGGTTAAATAACATTTTCTCCTGTTACTTTTTTTTTTTTCTTTTCACTTTCAAACTTCTACTTTGGATGCATTACACCTTTTGGAAGCTTGAAACTGAAAATGACTTTCCTATCGATGTCCCCATTCCTTGCACAAAAAATGAGTCTGTCTTTTTCCTTCTGAATTCTCAACTAAATGCTGACTCCAGCTCCGTCAGCAAGTGGCTACCTTCTCGTTTTCTTTTTGCCTCTTTTCACGATGGATGCACAAATAGTGATCCTATGGTGTTTCTGTAAAAAAAAAAAAAAAAAAAAAAAGAGGAAAATAAACAGTGCTGTTGCTGCTTGGAAAACAGTAAGGTTTAATTAACAGCGGCGATGCCTTTGGTTTCCTTAGCTTCTGGTGTAGGAAGAAGAAAATGGGAAAATGTCTCCCTTTTCTATTTTGTTTGTTTTTCATTACACCATTAATCTCCATAAACAAGGCATGTGGTTTTTTTTTTCAGTTACAGATCAACTAGAAAAAATACATATGCTAAACCAGATGGGTGAAATTAACAGTTTCATTAAACTGATTTTAAAATTGCCAGTTTTGCAATATCACCAAGGACGTCATGGCTTTGACTGTGCTACAGTTAGAATTCGAACTTTAAAAAACGTGCAATAAGAGCAGTTTTACTTTAGACTTACTATCTTTTTTTTTTTTTTTTTTTTTTATTGTATTCACTGGTGCAGAAAATTGTTTAGATTCATTTGCAGAGAAAATACTGATGGGTAATATTTGGGGGAGTTCATTTTAATATGTTAAAGAACTAATGAAGCCTTTTCAACCTGCCTATGTTTCAGTCTGCAAAGCTTTTTTTGTGCTAAGGATTAGAGCTTTGTGAAAGATTCCCTTTTGTTCCTTACTCTCCAGCAATCCCAGCTACCTGGATACTCCCGCTAATGATTTCTGGGGTTCTGTGCCAAGGGGTCAGCAAGGCAAGTGTTTCATTTGGAATTTCATTTGGTTTGGAGTCTCTCCTGTCCTTTGAGCCCACAAAGCCCATGTCTGTGGGTACTCGAGCAAAACTCATCATCTTAGTTAAGGGCTTGGCAGAGCAGGCGGGGCAGGTATAAATTGTTAACAACATGCTAATGTTGCTTTGCTCAGAAAGTGCACTCAGGGGCATCTGAGATGAGTACATATTTAAAAGTAAACATAGGTAGAAGTAGGATTTATTTTGCACCTCCATTTTGAGTGCTGCAGTGCACACTGCATCCAGCGAATGTCCGTATCCTAACAGTTGAGTAGGATGGAATTCTTTTCTCAATGATGCAAAGGGAAAATCCAAAATGAGATCTCCAGACTCATGGTGGAAAAGGGTGTTTTTATTCAGATATATCCCAACAGATGAGCAGAGGGAAATGTTCAAGGGTGTTCACTGCCGTGTTGTTGGTTACAACAAAACCCCTGGAAGCAGCCCAACAGTCCGAAATAGACAACTGGTTAGAAAAATGGCACGGCTATAGAATGCAATACTATTGAAGCTTTAGAAAGAATGACCTTCTGACAGCCATGGACAGACGTCTCTCATGGTATGTGGTTAATTTTTCAAAGTTGAGGGTCAGAATCTATAACAGCTTTTTGAAAAGAAAATGTGCCTGTATATATGCAGAGGGGTGTGTATATGAATTATTGTCGGTGCAAAGGAAAAGTCTGAAAGCATCACATGCCAAGCTTTTAACGGTGTTTATCTTCACTATTAAAGACGGATTAGGAGAGAGGGAACTTCTGTTTCTTTAGAGATCAAAAAAATACAGAAAAAGGAGAAAATTATATTTGTTCAGCAAGGTGATTTTTTTCCACTTGGGATGGAGAGAGTAAATGCAGACCCAGCGGCTCGTTCTGGGAGCCAGAAGATGAGACTTCTTATACCGGGTGGAGGTGGTGGGCAGGCTCTTTCCCTACAGTTTGGCAGACAAAGGCACATGTCCCTTTCTCAAGGGCATCCAATCCAGCCCACCTGTTTGCCCAGAGGAGCTGGCACCAGCTCATAACCAACGGCTCCGGTTTCACAATTTCATCCATGGATCCCACTGGTTTCCATGTTTAGCTTGGACCTCTGCAAGGGAATTGCCCTTAAAGAAATCCAATCTCATCTCAGAGCTCACTAGCCAAGTTTTCCCACATTGGAAACTCACCTCTCTTCATTCCCTTACGGAATGCTAATGGAGTGAATATCTTGTTGCCTCCTGAAAGTTATTAGTAACATTTTAATTTTAGATAGAAGGAAGAAAACTGTTGGACACAATTTTTTAGGCAGATAAAATTTCAGTCTGAAATAAACTGATTCTATCTCTTTAAATATAAATAGTATCTGCAATCGTATGAGGTCTTTTGTCACAGCACAGAATAGAAAGTAAACATTCATTGTCTGAGTTAGTAAACAAGAGAGATGAATAATGTAGACAGACTTTAGAAGACTTTAACACTTACATGATACGGCCATATAACTTGCTAGTTTGGGCTTAAAAGTGTTTATCAGATTTATGGGAGGATTAGGTAAAAGGAAGGTAGCATATAGCTTAAAGCAGTTGTGTAAAGAAGTCTCTACCCTGGTGGGAAGGTACTTATTAAGAAGACTGGTTGCCTATTCATTAGGAGGTAGGTATAGCAGAGTGAGTGGGAACTCTGGCTTTTGTGACCAGCAAAGCTGGATTCGGAGCTTGGCTCCGTCACTGGCCGGCTTCTGTAACTTGAGACAGGTTAGCTGACCTCTCCAGGCTTCAATCTCCTCCTCTGAAAAAAAGGAGGATGCTAATAATAGTACGACCTCGTAACATTGTTCGGATTACATGACATAATTTGCATAACTCAGTATTTGGCATCTTGTAAGTCCTCAATAAAGGTTGATTCATTCTTGTGTTTGTACTTAGAAACCCATGAGAAAAACTGGAGGCAAAAGATAAGAAGAGAGTGTCTCAAAATAAGGTTCTTTTGCTCAACTTTGTAGAGCAGCACCCAGGAACGATTTCTGAAATAAAACATGTTCTTCTTCAGAGAGTCTTGGAGGGGAAAAAAGCCTCTCTGGAAGTTTCGGTGGTCCTGATTTGGTGCTGAGTTATAGTGAGTAAATTACTCTCCTGAGGCGCTGTGTCAGCTATATAAGGCACATGCTTTTCCCCAGGATACTAGGCTGTCATTTGGTGCCAAAGAAAAAGCTATTTACAGAATGACACCGTGGCATCCCCAAAGGGTTTGATTTACCTCCCCGGAAGGTGGTATATTTCAAGGCGCTGCAGAACCAACCATATTAATAACTCAGGTGGTTTAATTGGCTTTCCCTTCTTCTTTCGAAAACCATGTCAATCCCCTGGTAATTAATTGCGTGGGCTGTGACTTGTGTGCTTTCCAGTGCCAACGAGCCAAAATGAATCTGTGTTAGGAATCGGCGGAAGGATGTTTGAGAAGGCCATAGAGAGACTCTCCCGTGTGGACGGTCTTCACCAAATGAGCTCTGTCGTCCCCTTGCTGATGGATTCCAGCTGCTGTGGATATCATAAAGCATCCTACTACCTCGCAGTCTTTTATGAAACCGGATTAAATGTCCCTCAGAATCAGCTGCAGGTAGAGTATTTCATGGGTTCCAGGAATGCCCGTCACCCACGTTCTATTTGCAGAGTGATACTCTCATACCCCGGGGGGAACTGGACAGATTCACGCTCCCTAGAATCCTTTAAAACCTTTACACTCAAGAAAAACATCCTAAGGCTGTGTGCAATACAGGGTCTCCTGCTTTCAGTTTCCCCTCCTAGGCTTGGGGACATGATTGGTGTACGCTAAGGAATAGCTTGGAAAGGGCTTACCAGAATCCCAACCCTTCAAGAACAGGAGCCTCTTACCCATTTCTTGTGACTACTCTGGCTGTGAGACCGTTATCCCGTGACTTTTTAGCTAAGTGAAGTCATCTGGACCTCTAAGCCAAGTATCATCACATCCAACCTTCTACAATCAAAATTAGAAGCCATGCTAGATGGTTTCATTTTTGGTTTCGGATCCAGATTTATTACGCAACTTGCCTAACATGTGGAATCACATTTTTTTTTTTATAAGTACTAAATAGCCCTGGACCACTTTTAGTTTTCAAATTCGCACACTGGTTTTGGAGGTTCACACTGTTCAGACATACCCAGGTGGCTCCCTGTGTCTTTTAAGTGACTTCTCAATGCATGTCTCTGGGTAAGGAAGCTTGTGATTGATGGCATGCGTTCCGGATTCTCTGCGGCAATCTCCACAAAGGTGGAGTCATGTAGAAAATTCTATTCCTGTCTCTGCCACAAAGTGGCTTGTTGGCCATAGACAAAGGACTTCCCCTCTCTGGGCCTCTATTTCCTCAACGACAAAATGAAGGCGTTAGACCAGTCAATCTCAAAAGGCCCTTCCCAACACTAACGTCTGACTGAGGTTGGGACATGGCCCTCTATTCAGATTATCTGGCCAACAATGATGTAGCTGAAGCAGGCCAGGGATCCTTAGAACAGTCAGATATACAAAGAGATGCTGTAAGACAAGTCAGGGGAAGGCCGGAGGAAAGGGCAAAAGGCAAGGAATTTTAAGCTGAGACATTTAGAAGGACAGATAGCGGTGAATCTGTCGACTATTAGAAAGCTATTGTGCCTTCTGAAGTTTTTGTTTTTGTTGTTGTTGTTTTAAGGCGTGTGAGAATGTTTCTGGAATAACTAGACTCATAAAGGGATGGGGCCAGATACCCTTTCAATGTTTGGATTTTATGACCCTTATCTATATAATCTTGTGAATGAACAATGTCAATTTCCTCCAAACAGGGCATGTTGTATAGTTTGGTTGGAGGCCAGGGCAGTGAGAGGCTGTCTTCAATGAATCTTGGGTACAAACACTACCAAGGTGTGGATAACTACCCCCTGGATTGGGAGCTGTCCTATGCCTACTACAGCAACATCGCCACGAAGACACCCCTTGACCAGCACACACTACAAGGAGATCAGGTACAAAAGCGAAACAGGTCTGTTTCCCAGGACTTCCTGAATTTTCCTGAAGTGTCTACATCTGTGGCTGGTTTATTCCCTGGCCTCCAGAGGATGAACATAATCGAATGGAGAGAAAAGCTGTTTTACTTTTCTCCAATGCGTATTTCTTGACTGTGTTCTCAGGCTGAATGTAGACTCTTCCATCTATGCATGAAAAGCTTCTCATGAGTGGGTGGACTGGTATGCAAAGGGGAGAGCTGGCCCTGGACAGATTTTGATTTTGCAAAAAAGAGCGTGTACCAGAAACACAGGCATCTTGTCTTCTTTGTTCTCAGACCGTGTAAAGTGGTGGGGTCTGGAGATATTAGGGGGATTGAGTCAGATTGAGTGGAGGCAGTAAGCCAAAACCTCCTCTCAATACATAATGAGCAAGGAGGGTCTATGATATAAGGAAGCAAGCTCCCTCCCTAGCTATGGTCCTAGGCTGGGCCCTTTGAGTAGCGTCTGTCCCTGTTACATGAGTCTTGCTAGCCCAGGGCTCCCAGGGCACCGACAGCATGTGCCATCTGAAGGCTGTCTCTACCCTATCCCAGTGTAAAGACTGGACAAAGGACGCTAACTCCAGCCCCTGCCTTTGCAGGCTCACAAATCTTTTTGGCTCATTGGGCAAAGAGATCAATGGCTCACATCTGCCCCAAAGCATCATGTGTTATGTTAGACAACTGATTTGTTTGTTTCCAGAATGTTTGGATAATGGCGAATAAAAGTGTATAAGTAAAGGGGATAGTGTCAGAATAAGAGGAAAGCTGCCTGTAGTGATGGAGCTCTATTTCCAGTGTGAGTAGACCATGACGTGGTTAGCTTCTTGGATGTATTTTTATATATCCTCTTTCTCCAGAAAGGAGTTAAGATGTTTTGATGGTCATAGCACTTGAGTTGATCGAGTTGAGAGGAAGTACACATAATCTATACCAGGAGTCAGCAATCCTTTTTCTGTAAAGGGCCAGATAGTAAATATTTTAGGTTTTGTCTATACAGTGTCTCTTGCAACTACTCAACTTTGCCAGAGACAATATATAAATGAATGGGGTGCCTGGGTTTGTGCAGCCATAGACAATGCATAAACTGCTTTGCTGGATTTGGCCTTGGTTGAGGCCATAAACTCTTGATTGTCCTTGCTTATGCTTGGTGAGCCTCGGGGACAGCCCTGGCTAGGTCAGAACCATGGGATCTCAGGCTGAGCGGCTAATTGGGAACCAGACCACTCACTGTTCCCCAGGTCTGCTTCTGGTTTGCAGTCAGAAACCACAGTGCGGAAAACGTGTGCTTGGATGACTGGAATGGATGATTTCTAGAAAAGAAATCTACAGTGACTGCTGCACGGTTATGAAATAAATGACTCAAAGATATATGCTGTCAGTGAACATTAAACATGAGTCAAGCTATAAAACACCAAAAGGCTGTCTATATATATAGACTTTCTAATTCCTTTAGAAAATAATGATTTTAGCGTATATAAGCTATATGCAAAATTCGACCTCCATTTGACAAGAATTAATTTATTAAGATTTTTTTAAAAGAATGATTCTGAAAAAATTCGTACAAAATCAAGCTATGAAATGATATTGCCATTGTTCTACTAAGCCTGAATGTGTTATTGATGTCCTATATGTATATATTATACTTTTAAGAATTTTAATTCAGCATAAATTAGCAACCGGGAATGGTATGTTGCTAACAAGCTCCTTTTTTTTTTGAAGACTTGGCACATGAAATGTTATGATTATGAAAGAAAATGTTTAATTGGTCAGAACCAGAGAAGATGAATAGAAAAGATCCATCTTGCAGCTGAAAAGTCATATGATTAAGAATTCCAGATACGAATTACACAGTTAGAAGAGTTGTATCATAGCTCATTTTCTTAAGAATGTGTAATTAATGGCTTCTTGAGAATTTAAGCAGGTGTCGTATGTAGACTTAAATGTCCTTTTGTAGAGAACCCTATTAATTCACCAGCAGAACATAACAGATGAGGAGATACGGAAAGCCAGACCTCTAATTAACAAACCAAGGATCCGTCAGAAGTTCCTTTCTTGATTCTTGTTTCATTTTCTCTTTTATGTAACTCGTGGTTCACATCATTTCATCTTCTTTATTAGTAATCTTGCTTCACATCGCTTCTTTTTGATTTAGTGGGACTCTGCTCCAGGTTAAAGAGAAAGAAGATGCTCGGGTTTTTGTTTTGTGGCTCAATCGTAAATGAGTTCCTCTCAGTCTCTCCACTTTTCAGAACTTGCTTTCCTGAAAAGTTTGGTCCCCAACCTCCTCTCTCTACTCCTGCTGGCGGGGCGGGGTTCTGATCTCATCTACACCATGGTTTCAACTGACTTCATGTACTGATGATACTCAAACCTTTCTCTCTAGCTGAGATATTTCTTATAATCTGTATCCGGGAGCATAACGTACTGCAAAGGAAACCCACCATCTCCTCCGCTCCATTCCCCACAAACACTTTAACTGATGACACCATTGTCCTGAGACGGGGTGGAGCCTTCCCCGACACTGGGTCCAGGGGGTCTGAGGACTGCAGAGTCTCCAGACATTGGACCTCCTCTCACCTGGTCAACAGGTTTTAAACCCTGCAGTACAGGATATGAACTGATCCTTCTAGAGACCTTGACCTTATAACACAGCAACAACGACAACAACAACAACACACCCCAGAAGCTACATTAGAAGCCACTGGTCTGTCTGGGACGCTGGGTCCCTGCCAGTGCCTAGCAGCTCTGCCGCCATCCTCGCTCCCACTGTTACTTCTCACACTATGGTTTCTTCTCAGATGGGTCACTTTTCCAACTGAAGCATCATTCCTGGTCACAAATGTTGGAATGAATGAACTACCAAATGCTGTTCCCTTTTAGGGGTTGTCCCTTCATCAGGTGTCTTTGTAGGTGGTCAGCTTTCACAGAAGGTCCTGGGCACGTGGCACTGACATGGTTCTTGTTGCTATGGTGACCCCAGAACTATGGAGAAGCAATCGCCTGCCTGGGCGTGGCTCCTGGGACAGACTTGCCTGGGTCAGGTCTGAGGTCTGCTGTTCACTGAGTGTGAAATCTTAGACAAGTCTACTCATCTCCTGTCTCTGTACAGTGTTTCATCTTTAAAATGGGCACCATGGTGGTCTGCATGTCACATGGTTGTTACAACATGAATAAGTTCATCTACATGACACGTGCCAGGTGGAGCCCAGCCCACAGTAGGAGCTCTCTAATATGTTTCTGGCCCCAGCACTCCCTCCTCAAATTCTATGCCTTCCACATCGTAAGGCATACAATTATCTTAGATAGATCTTCATCCCCACGAGGTAAGGCTTCGGGCTGTACAAAACCATAAATACCAATAGGAGGGCTAACGTTCTAAACTGCTGTCAGCCTTTCATACTGTAGAATGAACTACGGACCTAAAAAATGATGAGTTGCCACTACTAATAGCTTACCGTGTACCAGGCGCTCTGCTAAAATCTTTCATAAACAATCTCATTTTATTCTCATGCAACCCCATGAGGCCAGTAAGAGTATTATTCCCATTTTACAGATGAGGCAACTGAGACTCAGAGAAGCTAAAGAACTTGCCCAGAGTCACACAGCAAATGAGTAATGGAGTCTGGATTTGAACCCAGGTCTTTCCAACTCTTCGCACTATAAAATATAGTGACTAATAGGTTGAGTGCTTTCCATATAGCAGGTACCATACTAAGCTCCGTTTTATGGATGCAGAAATGGAATCGCAGGTAAATAAAGTTAGTGGCCCAAGGCCCACAGGTAGGTAGTGGTGAGTTAGAATTCCTCGTGGTCTGATGTAAAAGGTTGTGCTCTTAACAGCCCTACCTGCTGCAAAGCTCTAGGGCACTGCCCAGGGGGCCGAGGTTGGGGAACGGGGTTACAAAAGATAAAAGTATTCCTTTTTCATTGTTACGCATGGTTGGCAGGTCCCCCGGAAACATGGCCTTTTCCAAGACCTCCTTCATGACACTGTTCGTGTTCATTATGTATAAGGGGAGGCAAGGAAACAGTCTGCTATTTGCTTCCTCTCATGCATAGTTCTCTGCAGGGTGGTGAGGTACATGGGGTCCGTGGGCCCCACAGCCAGCTGGCCTGGGGGACTCCTAAGATTGAAGAAAGAACTAAATATATGACCTTGAGTAAGTTATTTAACCTCTATGGGCCTCAGTTTTCACATCAGTGAAATGGGGATATCGACAGGGACTGTCTCATGAGGTTGCAAAGATTCAGTGAGTCATTCTGGGCAAAGCAGTTAGAACAGTGCCTGGCACACAGTGCATGCTGGTTATCATGATATATTATCACTGCCAGAGAGAGGCAGAAACTCCTAAGAGTATACATTCTGCAGGGTAGGAACTGTGTCTTCATATGTTGTGTCCTTCTTTCAAGTCCCATGACAAAGTTAAGGAGGAAAAGAAGAAAAACCAGCCAAAATCAAAACACCCAAAACTCTCCAGTGGAACAAAAAACTTCCAGCTCAGAATTCCATTATTTGAGCAGCCTGAGCTTCAGCCCAATGTAAGACTCATCCAGAGGCTCGTGTCCTCCGGAGTTTGAGCTGAAGCGCTCACTCATCGGCCATACACTTGGCAAAGAGTTAGCGAGATAGAGCGGCTTGTGTCCAGGCAGGATTCCAGGACCTTCTCACCAGAGGACGCCAGGGGGGAGCTGGTCACAGCCCTGTCTTTGGACTCAAGCCAACCTGGTTTCCAGGGCCAACTCTACAATGTGACCTTGAGTTCATGGTTTCACCTTCTGTACTTCGGTTTCTTTGCCTATAAATCGAGGACAGTGCTATTTGGGTCACAGCCCTGTTGTGAAGACTAAATGAAAAGAAAAAAAGTCACAGTTGTTAAACACCCAGCACAGAGTTGGTTTCAACAAAAGGTAGTGGGCCTGGTTATTCTAATTGTTGCTCTTTGCTTGGTAACCTGCCGAGGTTAGACATCCGGCCGGAATTGATACCTGCTGGGTTCTGAGTCCTAGCACTGTCCCCTAGTGCCCCTGCAAGGGACCTCGGGCTTTATGCAGCCACAGCGGAGGAGGCGGCTAAGAGACCTTCTCAGTCACGGGGTTGCCGCCTAAAGTTTGTGAATCTAAGTGCTTTTCTTAACTAACAAACAGAAAAGGTCAGAAGGGAAATCAGCTCCTTGTTCTCTGAGGCTTCTTCCCCAAACTCATCCAGATCCAATTTTGTCACCATCTGCCTATGGCTGCCCTGGCATGGGAAGCCATTTCCTGTCCCCCTCATGGCATTGTTAGATAGAATTCATTATGTATACGGGAGACCGTGAAACAACAGGACCGGTTTTTGATAAACAGCCAACATTTATACATCAAAATGAGTCTTATTTTCTTCAGAGGAGTCAGATATCTGGGAGGCTGTGCACAAATTCCGAACAGTTTGTGAACTTTCCCTGCGGGTTCATCTTTAGAGCCTCTAGCACAGTTTTGCTCTCATCGTCAAAATTAACATGCGCTCTTCTTTTCAAGGTAGATTTAATTTTTGGAAATAGCCAAAAGATATTTGCAGCTGAGCCTGCTAAATAAAAATGGTTAGTCATGCAGGATAATAACACTTTGGGAATTAAAAAAAAGAAAAAAGGTTATACTTAGAAAATATTGATTTACCTTTTCTGATGCTATGTGTAATCTGGCTCTGAAATCAGAGGCACAAAAATAAACTTCTGAACAAGCTTGAGCAACAGACATGGAAGTGGAATAAATTTTGTTCTCCCAAGGAAAATGCTTTGATAGGAAAAAAAAAAAACTCATTTAGATACATTAGATGTGACACACTCATTTAAAAAGAATTTGATCTTATGACATTGTGGACACACCTCATATTTCAATTATTCTTATAGTTTTTTTCCTTGAACGATTTTCTAGTTTAAGAATAATGTCATGTCTTTTGCATGCCCAGATCATTTGGATATTTTCTTTCTCCCTTTCTTCCTTTCCTTCTTCCCTCCCTCCTTCCTTCCCTTCCTTTCTTCTTTTTTAGGCATATGTTGAAGCAATCAGACTAAAAGATGATGAAATACTCAAGGTACAAACCAAAGAAGATGGAGACGTCTTTATGTGGTTGAAACATGAAGCTACCCGAGGCAATGCAGCAGCTCAGGTAAAAATGTGGTCCACTGTCTTAGAAATTCTCGGTGCTGGTAGACCAGGTTATGCCGTGGTAACAAAATATCCCAAACTTAAGTGGCTTCAAATAGCGCTGGTTTATTTCTTGCTCACACGGCCTGTCCAGTGAGGGCTGGCATGGGCTGTGCTCTCATAGTCCCCTAGGGACCCAAGCTAACAGAGCCTTTTTTTTTTTTTTTTGGCAACACATGCTTCCAAAACTATTGCAGAAGGACGATGGCCATGGCACATCACAGGCTGGCTCTTAATGCTTCTGTTCAGAAGTGTCCCAAGTCACTTCTCACATTTCATTGGCCAAAGCAAATCCCTTGGTCACTCGTGACTTCAAGTGGGCTGGTCCCACCCCAAACACAGAAAAAGGGAGAGCCACTATATTTATGATCGATCTTAAAGACTACCATTTAGTGCATCAGACATTTTAGTGCATCAGATAGAAACAAAAAGAAGCATCCTGAGGTGCAGGAGACATTAGACAAGCATTGAGAAGAAGGCCTTGAATTCAGCTAGGAGAATAGAAAATCATGTGCGGCACATTAGACTAAAAGGGTTGACCCTGTCTTGAACATCTCTTATCTTTTAGATGGACTTTTAAGAGGCACTAGAAAGGGCAGAAGTCAGGGAGAATGTCCCCTATCTGCCTTCTTGCCTTGATTTCTCTACGAAAAAAAGCTCCTGAGGGGAGCCCGCTAAGGCTGATTGCACTGGGAGGGAGGAGGTCCCCGTCCCAAAGGATTTGTCTTTGGATTTGTGCTCCTTGTGAGCACACAGTGTTGGGAAGAGCCCCTGCCTCTGCTAAGCAGGCAGAAGACCAGAAATGGCAAGAGGAAAACACAAAAGAATAAACACACTGACAAGCACACATTTCAGATACTATGGTAACCAGTTTTCCACCCTCTGTAGAGGTCTTCCTAGCATTTCAGGAGACACTTCCAGGAAGTTATAAGTATTTGGTGGTGGGGGGCGGGGGGCTGGATGAACGAAAAGGAGATGAGAGAAGAAGAGGAAAGAATAAAAGACAGTTAGGGGCCTACATGGGGCCAGAACAAAAACAGACATTGCCTCTGGCTCTCTGGCTCCATTCTTGGGTGTCTGTCCCTAGCCTGCAATCTTTCCAGTGCAGGGAGGAATTCCAGTACATTGTTCTAGAAAAGCCACTGCCAGAGCCATTCCTGAGTACTGCAGAGCTTGCATGTGCTTTCTAGCAATGGACACGACTTCCTTCCTTCATGTAACATATCTTTGTTGAGCAGCTTCTGTGAGCTTCAGTTGAGCTCTGGTGGGTGGAAGCTGAAGGGATGAGGTCAGGCAAATAACATTTTGAGGTTTCTGCCCCCACATAGCTCCCAGCCTCGAATCTGACTGTGGAGCCAGCCATATGGACCAGTGCTGGGATAGGAGGACATAGTACTATAGAGACACCCGAACTGATTCACACGTGCACAGGCCTCCACACTGTTCACTGGGCCGAGAGAATGCGCAGCACCTCCCAAAGGAGGTGGCATTGGAGGACAGAAGACTTTGGCCCTAGGTGAAGTTTACATTGATTTGTTTACATGCACGCACGCACACAGAGACACACCATTCCCAACTTGTGTTAAGGACATATTAACACAAATCCACCTTCAGGGCTCTAGCCTCCAGTTGGAAGATAACCTGTATCTACCTCATTCTTGGTTCTCAGTATAAAAACACCCCTAGCTAGGTTTGTCCTCCTGAACCTTTCGAAACCTTACGTGAAGCATGACACAGGAAAGCACTGTTCTAAATTGCTACTGTCTTGAAGCAACGATTGGCCCAGATGTTGTTCTGGGGGCAGCAAGGTGTGGCCAAGAATCCGGAAGCCGCGATCGAGTGGTACGCCAAGGGCGCCCTGGAGACGGAGGACCCTGCGTTAATATACGACTATGCCATTGTGTTATTCAAGGTAAGAATCACTCCGTTTGTCCTGAAGTTGTGCAGTTCTTATCAGACTTCCGGAGCAGTTTCCTGTAGGTGTACAGGCGAACAGGGAATCTGTAACTGACAGAACTTAGTGTACGCTTCTGTCACTCTTGATGAAAAGAGATGTTTGCTGAAAAGGCAGAGTCAGAAGCAGTCCCCTGGTCTCGTTTTCAATCATTAGTTTACATTTGGCACCTGGATTCTCTTTGCTTTTGCAAGAGCTGTGACATTCTGAAGGAGACACCTGTATTTTATGGATTGGTACATGGCCGCCAACCCCCAAAGGGGCCACAAGTTTGCCACAAGGCAGAGTTGTCATTGAGTTATAGCTTAAGCAAAGTGCGTGTTTGGGCTGGACCCAACTGTCCCGTTGATCAAAGATCTTGGTTGTAAGCCAACAGGAGAATTGGGGAGACAGGTAGGGAGAGCATTAGCCCAAGAGACAGAGGTTAGACTTTAAGTCCCTCCTCTGCTGTGTCCTTGGAGTTCTCTGAGCTCATGGGACAGTGAGGATGACCACACATTGAATGAAATGGCGTAATGAATGGACTTTCAGAACCGTAAAATACCATGTGCCTTATACAAAATAATGGTCGTTCACAGTGATTGATGGAGCGCTTATTACCTGATTTACATGCATTGGCACGTTTAATCCTCGCAACAACCTTTCGACGTAGGCACTATGGTGTAATAGTATTGCTGTTTATGTGGTAACAGGGACACAGAAAGGCTTTGTAGGTCACTCAAGGTCGTACCACGGGTACTTTTCAAACCTGATACTGGGATCCAGGCAGTCTGGCTTCAGAGTCTCTGCTCTTCACTCCCAAACACAGAGACATCATTTCACTAATCCTGGAAAAATCAAAAGCTGTTGGCTCTGGTAAGGAAACCCTTAGACCCTATGCCCATGCCCAAAGAAAGCAGCTGCCCCCGGTTAGCAAGTGTCTTCAAACAAAGCCATCGATTCATGTGGCCAGGCCCGTCTCCAGAACCACAGCTATGGACACTCACTGAATAGCAATTGGGACTTTTGCTATGTTTCTAACCTTCCAAAGCCTGAAAACCTATTGGTTTATTATGGTTTCCAAATTGATAGCCTGGACTTTCTCTTTCCAGTTGTCAAATCAACATAGAAACAATTTGACTCTTAGCCATATGCCAGTGCATTCTTGTATTTATTCAATAAACACTCGTTCAGGGCTGACTCCGTGCCAGACGGGGTGCGAGATGAAAGGACATATGGCTGCATGAGCCATGTCCCTGACATCAGGGGGCTCATACAGTGATGGGGAGGACAGGAGACAGGCTCAGGAGAGAGGCACCTGTCCACCAGAGTTGGGCCTGGCCACTGCCCAAAGTGCAGAGAAGATAAAGGCATGATTGAAACATGGCTTCTGCCCACCAGGAGCTCGCACTCTACAGGGAGAGGCAAATGCATAAATAAATTCTTCTGGGGGTAACAAAAGGGTCTGATTTCCCAAACCTTAAAGCTTTTTGGGTTTTCCTGCATTCCAACTAAGTTATCCCTGAGTGGGATGCAGGATGCCCTCATCTCAAGGAACACTGTGTTTCACCTCTGGCCAACAGGTCTCTTTAAGTGTATTCCATGTGCAAGAACCCTATGCAGAAAACGGGCTTTTCAAATGTGAAGAACAGTAATGTGCATGTGGTTTATTGTGTGGGCATTTGGCTTATTGTATGTAAAGATGGCGCCACAGTGGTGGCTGTGGTTTGGCCAAGATGGTCAGGGCCACGCCCTTTTGTATGCATATCAGGATGGAGCTTTGACTTTTCCTGCAGCAACTGTCCTCCATGAATTCATTCAATGGATATTACTGAGCCCTTACTATGTACCAGGACTCTACGTTTCTCTCAACAACTTCCAGTACTACTCACATTTGTGCGTCGTGCATAGTCTTTGTGCAAGAAATTATCCCACGTGTGATTGATAACAAGTATACTGGAAAATCCCTGGCCTGAAAGTCAGAGTATCTGAGTTCTAGTAACAGATCTAACCGTGAGGTTTTGTGTAAGTCAATCTCTCCGAGCCCCAATTTTATTCCTTTACAGCAAAGAAGTTGGAGAAGATACACTCTGGGTTCAACCAGGTTCTAACACTATGATTCCAGTGCTTTTCCAGAAGTCTGAAATGTTTGTCCCATAGCCCCCCCCCCCCCCCCCCCCGTGATTCCAAGTAGACTCGTGTCCTTTGCTCTTTCCTCTCCCTCTCTCATTAAATGAAGTAATGGTGCACTTCTGAAAAATATTTTCATCTTCTACTCTGCTTCAGCTCATCGCTTTTATTAAAGAGATACTAAGTTAAAGTCTCATGGAAACTTGGTGTATGTAATTTAACCGTTAGCTGGATTCACAGTTTTATTTGGGTCCTGAAAAATATAGAAACAAACACATCCTGCATGTTTTCTATATTGTGCAAGGAGGTTATGAATCATTATATTTTCTCAGCATAGAACTGAAAGGTACAGGGGAAAATACAGCATGGTGGTTATAAGCTTGGGCTCTGGAGCCCGCCTGCCTGGGTCAAATCCTGCCTCTACTTCTCAGTCACGGTGTGACTCCGGGCAAGTTTCTCAGGTGGGAATGATAGCAGCACCTCAGCCAAGTTTGTTGGGAGGATTCAATATGATAGGACCGTGCATGGCCTACATTAATTAACACAGCAATATTTACTCCCCTGTTTTCCCGAAAATAAGACCTAGCCGGACAATCAGCTCTAATGCGTCTTTTGGAGCAAAAATTAAGACCTGGTATTATATTATGTTATGTTATGTTATGTTATGTTATATTATATTATATCGTTATATAAGACTCAGTCTTATATTATGTTAGATCAGACCCAGTCCTATATTATAGTAAAGTAAGACATGTTATGTTATGTTATGTTATGTTATGTTATGTTATGTTATGTTATGTTATGTTATGTTATATTATATCATTATATAAGACTCAGTCTTATATTATGTTAGATCAGACCCAGTCCTATATTATAGTAAAGTAAGACTGGGTCTTATATTAATTTTTGCTCCAAAAGACGCATTAGAGCTGATTGTCCAGCTAGGTCTTATTTTCAGGGAAACACGGCAGTGCTGTCCTCATTTATTATAGAACTAAGTATTGAGTTAGAGTTAAAAGCTGGCTTCATTGCAAAGCCATGGGACGTGTGTGTCCATAAGCAGCAGCGTTTGTCATCTGGCTCCTCTGCCTGCCATTGTCATTGTCAGACCTATGTCACGAGAGAACTCAGGGACCCCTCCCACCCCACTCTCAGACCCACCATTTCCCCACATGGTCCTGCAGCCATCTCAGCGTGGTCCCATGGAGTTCCTCTCCTGTAACGAAAACCCCAGAGCCACCTTTCTCCATGGTGCACAAACCACTTCTGCTGGAAAAATTGGGTTTTGCTGGAGGGACCTTGTCAGTGTGTCAGCATCTGACCCAAGTATTCCAAGTGTTCTTGAGCTGGTTCTGAAGCTGCAGCGTTCCATCCTGGGACTCGGGTGAGGAACCAGGATGGCTGCCAACGACAGCCTAATAACTCTTAACTGTCTGACACAGATAAAGTGCTTTATCTGACTCGCAAATTAGATAATCCCCAAAGAAATGCATCCAGGATGACCAAACTCATTTAACATTACTCATGGCTTCTCCCAACAGCATCCGTGGGTCCAGGAAGGGAAAGTGAGTCCCTTGGTGATGAATGGGGACTTTTGTATGGATGCTAAGCTGGGAGGCTGAAGTTTATTGCCTCTGCTCCACAAATATAAGCAAAATAATAATGACGATTGTGATAATGATATCTAATAGCACTGCTTATCGAAATCTTTAAGATTAGGTTTTTAATTACTGTGTTTCCCTGAAAATAAGATCTACCCTCAAAATAAGCCCCAGTTAAGATCGTCAGCCAGATGGATGCATTTAGTACATTACGACGATATTCCAGAAGATGACATGACTGTAATTGAATAAATGTAGATTGTTGTACATGAAAAAAATAAGACATCCTCTGAAAATAAACCCTAATGGAGCAAAAATGAAATAAGACCCGGTCTTATTTTCGGGGAAACACAGTAAGAAGGCTTGGAGTTTATTTTCAAGTATCTTATAACAAACACTGATGTATCTGTGTGATGTTTTTGAGTGCACGCTGGGTTTATTTTCTTCATAATCATTGCTGTTTATCATTGTTTAGGGTCAAGGGGTAAAAAAGAACAGACGGCTTGCCTTAGAGTTGATGAAGAAAGCAGCTTCTAAGGTAACACTTTGGCATTGCCAGTGGGAAACATTTGCACCACACACACTTGTATCTGTTTGTCTGTCTGTCTCTCTGTCTCTCTGTCTCTCTGTCTCTCTCTCTCTCTCTCTCTCTCTCTCTCTCACAAGTCTAAAGAGTAAATGGCCAGTGTCTCCCTGCAAAGCCTGAAGGTAGAAATGGACTGTGTGTGGGGGGGGAGAGGGGTCGCCAGCTTTGCAGCATTAGTCATTTTTGAGCTACACACATACAGAAACCTGCCACAATGGGGACGGCAAAATGCAAAAGCTGAATTCACCTTCATTCAATAGAATTCAGGCCAATTTTGTTTGAAGGCTAAAATTATAATCACGGCTGCCCTGATAACAAGCAGCGGGGGCTCCTTGGAAGTGAATGGATATAAATGCCATTGAATTAGGAAAATCAAAAGCCTAATTCCTTTGAAGATTAACCCTGTCATATCCAATGCCTATTTGCTTTTCCTCCCTTGGATAATGGGGCTATTTGTCAACTTTATTGCTGGGTTTGGGAATTATTTTGCTTTTGTCACTATTTACTCTTCAATGTCATCTTCAAGCCAGCTAGTTTCAATATAGCACTACAGAATGGAAGTTATAATGTCGCTTGTGAGAGGAGATACACACACACACACAAGCACATGCACACACATGCATACATATCCCTGCATGTGCAGGCATACTCACTCACGTGCACACCGATTTGCAAATAAATAGATTTGTAGAAACCATTGTAATTTCACAACTTTAACAGGCCCTTTCTAGCCCTTCTGGCTCTTGAATGTTCCTCCATCTCCAAGGCTGCTTACGTTTGCCTTGTCACAAAGACTCCTAAAGTGACCAGGCTGGGCTCCCTCATTCCCTTTTTTTAGGGAGCTCAGAGTGTCTTTTTCTCTGTGGAAGTGGAAGTTGGAGCCGGGAGTAAGAGAGCCAAGAGGCTTTCCTCCACCTATGTGGCGTCCAGAGGGCATATGGCCCTGAAGCACACAACTCCTGACCCCAATGCAAATTATAGGGCAGAAATAGAAATCAGCTGAATGTTGGTCTTTGAAAGTGTTGGTTTCAGAGTACCCTGAAATCCAGCAGTGGTGGGGTTTCCTGGCAGGTGTGAAATTTGCATCTGTTTAGCCATTCTGGCCATGAATTGGTGTCTAATGTGCTTTATTTTGCATGTATTTTTAGCGGAGCTTAGATGAGTATTGGAGGAAATGCAATTTTATGGCCTGGAGTAGTCAAATCCTTAGAAGTGTTATGTGATTTCTCACTCATTCACTCGTTCACTCAGCAGGGAGTTATTGAGCTCCTAGTCTTTGTCAGGCACTGTGGTGATGGCTGCACATAGTGTGATTTTTGGAATTAGCCAGAAGCCACTTGGAGGCAAATCTGGTGACCGAGCTGTAAATGTCCAAAACAAGAGATGAGTGTTAAGATAGAAAACAAGATTTCTTGTGAGGTTTCTGAACTAGGTCCAAATACAGCTCCTAAAGGAGTTCTGCTGACGCTGTGAGTGATAACAGGTACATTTGAATAAACCTGTGGCCTCTGGAGGTAAGCACTGCAGGAGCCGTTTTGATGTGTCCGTTCCGTAGGCTTGTTCCAGAGCTGACTCTTGCCTCTTTATAGTATGGCCTGGTCTAGTACGTCATTTAAATGCACTCATTCTGCAAGACCTATCGAGAGCCTACCTTGCACCTGGTACTGTGCAGGGCTCAAGAAGAATGCTTCTATGACAGCATCCATGGCACTGAGTCTTTCCCAAGGGTCAGATTTCTTGGGAGCCTGCAAATCTGAACCCTACTCTGGATCCTCAGGGTATAGGATTTGGGTTCCATGTTGATGAGCATCAACATTCAAAGGGTGGCTTTCATTCATTCATCAAGTATTTATTGAGCACTTACTCTATGCCGAGAACCAATATAGGTACTTGGGATATAAAACAAAGATACCTGCCCTCATGGAGCTTCCATTCTAATTGGCTGTGCTAGTTTCTTTCGCTTAGTCTTCCTGACACTTGGGTTCCAACGTAAAGACTAGGAGGTGTAGCCCTTTAGGAGCCATGCAGCCTGGAAAGGCTGCAGGTTGGGATCTTAGCATCAGTGGTTAAGGGTCACCTGGTCTTCACCTGTGAAAGGGGAGGTGAAAGAGACTTGGTTCCACACTTGGACTCTAACTTAACAAGTCTCACAGATGCAAGGGCATTGTTTGCCTCTTGAATCCTCTTTTCCCTGCTTGTTCATGGTCTTGTGGGTCTAGCAAGAAGGAAGGGATGAGAGCACTGGATGCCCAGGTTGGCCAAGGCACACACAGCCCTGCAGGGCACCTGAGCATCCAACAACCAGGCTGGAGGCTGCCAGTGGAAGCAAGTGGGAGCACCTGGAGGTGGGAGCAGAGGAGCCACCTGAGAGCATGAGTCAGCAAGAGCAAGGAGGCTTGAGACTAGATTCAAAGGAACCAACCCTTCCCTGCTACCAGCCCAGACACAGTTCTGGTTCAGACACAGTTCTGAAACCCTCGTCCCTGCTCCACCATCCTCCCCTTCTGCCTCAGCTCCAAACTGTGATGCTAAACAGTCACAAAGCACCTGTGCTTTGCAAGTAGGATGTTGCAGCTGCTTCCTTCAGAGGGTTTGTTGGTGTTCAGGGCCGAGTAATCAACAGATGGGCAGACAGGTCACCTAGAAACCGTCCCCACCAAGGCAGGTTTCAGACCTCCTGTTGCAGATGAGCGCTCATGGATTTCAAGGGCACTGTTGATACTGCAGGACAATGAGAGGCCTGTTGTAGACAACGGCGTCACGTAAGAGCCCAGAGGAGCTCAGTGATGATTTGGGGGCCAGCATCACTGCTGAGCTGAAAGGCAGGAATCCAGCAGCAGGCGCCTGAAATCCACCTGGGACGACTTTGAGGCCAGCTCATGTTTTCTAGCTCTTTGCTTTTCTTTAATGCCATCTGCCCCAAGAAAACAGACAGGAAACATTTTGCTCAGACTCAGGCAGAATGCTTTCACACCAACTGATTCTCTTTCGGTTTCTTTTTTCTTTTCTTTTCTTTTTTTGAAAGTAATTTCTTTCTTGTTGTTCTAAAATCCAGGGATTGCATCAGGCAGTCAATGGTCTTGGATGGTATTACCACAAATTCAAGAAAAATTATGTCAAAGCGGCAAGGTACTGGTTAAAAGCAGAAGAAATGGGGAACCCAGATGCATCATACAATCTTGGAGTCCTGCATTTAGATGGCATTTTCCCAGGTGTTCCTGGAAGGAATCAAGTGAGTAAGACTTGAGACTAACTGGTCAGCTGGTCAGTCACTTGATCATGAAACCTTTGTGAAGGTATACTGTGTACCCAGTCCAGACAAGGCCCCGTGGGTGGTACGGGCACCACCCAAGACACAGACTCCGTCCCCAAGGAACTCAAGAGTCTAGTTAGGAAGATAAGATAGTAAAGAGCAAAGGATGGCATTTAGCCAAGTGCCAAGTGGCTGCTTGTTGATCTGACCCAAACAGTTCTGGAAAGGGGAAATTTTGAAGGCCAAAGCAGCCAGGAAGGCTTCATGGAGGAGGGAGGCTTGAAGTAGGGAGGGAGGAGGAGATGATACAAGGTGAGAATGAGCGAGAGATCAAGAGACAGTGCAGATTCATCTTACTGTAAGCAAAGAAAGCTGGGTTCCCATAGGGTGGCCTGATATGAGAACAGCTTTAACCATAATGAAAACAGCAGGGACAATCTTTAGCATTTGTTGAGCACCTCCTCTGTGCCAGACAGTTACACATGCTTTACATGTGCAGCCCCATGCATCCTATCTACTCTCGGGAACAGTTACTAGTATTACATCCACTTTCCAGAATAAGCATCCGAGGCGCTGAAAGGTTCTATAATCCACTCAGAGTCATACACTTAGGGGAGTGAGGACCTGGATGCTCATGTAAAATGGAAGCTCCTCGTCATTAATAGTAATATTGATGATGGTAATAATAATCTGAGCACCATTACATTGAACAAAATTCATTCAACACCTACCCTATGTCAGGCCCTGTTCCAGGCACTGAGGATACAGCAACAGACAGACAGTCTCTGCTCTTGGGAAGCTTACATGCCAATGGGGGAGAAAGACAATAAACTATTAAATATATAATATGAGGGTGTTACGGGGAGAAATAAAGCAGGAGAGAGAGGACAGGGAGAGTGGAGATCGGGGATGCTATTTTTTAAGGGAGAGCAGAGGTCTCTAGCGGGACATTGTACAGACTCCTAAAGGAGTCTTGCAGATAGCAGGGAGAACATTCTAGAAATATGGGATAAAAGCCCTGAGAAGAAGATTGAGGAATAGCAGGGAGGCCGGAGTGGCAGGAGCAGAAAGCAAAGGAGATAGGGGAAGGAGGAGATAAGGTCCCGGAGGCCCAGGTCATTGTGACAACTCCGCTGCTCTGAGCAAGATGGGAAACCACAGACCAGCTTTGAGCAGGGCAGGTTATGCTGTGTTTTAAAAGGCTCCTCCCGGATACGAGCAGAAACCGGGCTTGAAGGAAACAAGAGCGCGAGCAGGGGGTTAATGCACTGAATCCAAGTGAGAAAGGATGGGCAGTATCAGAAGAGGGGCTGAGATGTGACTGGATTCTGGATATATTTTGAAGGTCAAGGTGACAGGATTTGCTGATGATTGGATGTGAGGTGTGAGTGGGGAGAGAAGTCAGGATAATGCTGGAGCATCTGGCATTTATTGAGATGGGAAAAATGGAGAGGGCATTTAGTGAGATGGGCAAGACTGTGGCAGCAGCAGATCTGGGGGTGGGGACTCAGAAGATTATTTTTTTTGCGAAGTACTGTGCCAAACCTTGAGAACATGTTTTCTTATTTAATCCCCGCAACAACCTTTCATGCTAGGTACTATTAGACACCGCATTTTTCAGTTGAAAAAATTGAGTTAATCTCTCAGTTGGAGAGAATAACTAACATGCCCAAGGTCACACAGCTACTGTGTTTCCCCGGAAACAAGACCTAGCTGGACAATCAGCTGTAATGCGTCTTTTGGAGCAAAAATTAATAAGACCCGGTCTTATATTATATAATATATATATATAATAGTAAATATATAATATATATATTATAGTAAAATAAGACTGGGTCTTATATTAATTTTTGCTCCAAAAGACACATTAGAGCTGATTGTCCGGCTAAGTCTTATTTTCGGGGAAACACAGTAATAAGGAACAGAGTTGGGATTTGAACCCAAGTCTGTCTGACTCCAAAGCCCATGCTTAAAAACGTCAGTTAACTGCCTTAGAAAAATAATAGTTATCCGTGGAACATATACCCATCTGAGTGTTTTGTTTCCCTCTACTCTTTCTGACTACATCTGAGGCTGTATATTTCTATGTATTGCAAAAACCCTCCCACACATCAGGGAGCATGGATTTTTTTTCTTTTTAATTGTCGTTTTCTAATTCTCACCTTCCTACTACAAATAGTTTTTTGTGCATGAGTTTGAAGAAAAGTCTTAAGCAAGGTTAGGAAAGCAAATGCCTGAATTTTCACTTGGTGTGACTTCTGATACGGTCTTCTGTCCTGCTGGCAGGGGTTACATGAGGATCAAATGAGATGATGAAGATATTCCTCGTTACATGTTCCCTTATTTATTGGGTAAACCTAATCAACAGAATAACTGTGGTCAAGGTTATCACATCCAGAGGCCGGCTTCTGTGATTGGCTGTTTTCATGGAATTTGACTTGGTTTTCTCAAAGATATCAGAAGTTATAAGCCTGTGATAATATCAGGCCTTAACTAACTCACCACCTTGGCTCTGGTGAAACCAGCCCAGCTAGGAGGACTCCCCCCTCAGGAGAATGACCTTTGTTCATCTCTCTTTACAGACTTTAGCTGGTGAATATTTCCATAAGGCTGCACAAGGCGGACACATCGAAGGAACCTTGTGGTGTTCTCTCTACTACATGACAGGCAACCTGGAGACGTTCCCTAGAGACCCTGAGAAGGCCGTTGTGTAAGAATCTGTCAGCTGTTGTGTATGAAGGGAAAGTCATCTACAGTCGTCCCCCCTTATGCTTGGGGGATATGTTCCAAGACCCCCAGTGGATGCCTGTAACTTCGGATAGTACCAAAGCCTATACTATGTTTTTTCCTATACATACGTATATATACCTTTTCACTTAAAGCACATTACGGCTTCTCTTCGGCATATCCGAATTGCCAGCATCACTACTCTTGTGTTTGGGGGTCGTTATTAAGTAAGAATTACTTAAACACAAGCACTGCAATATCGTGACAGTTGATCTGATAACTGAGACGGCTATTAAATGCCTGATGGGCGGGAAGACTGTACAGCGTGGAGACGCTGGACCAAGGAATGGTTCACATCCCGAGAAGGACGGAGTGGGATGGCTCAAGATTTCACCGCACTAGTCAGAATACCACACAGTTTAAAACTTATAAATTGTTATTTCTGGCATTTTTTAATTTATGTTTTTAGACCCCGGTTGACCTTTGGGTAACTGAAATCTCAGAAAGCAAAAGGGGACTACTTACAGTATTATATTCACCATGCCCCCCCAAAAATGGAGGTTTTTTTCTTTTTTCACTTTTTAAATTTTATTTTTATAAGTTTACATAGTTTACGTAGTTTATGATATAGTTTACATAGTTTAAAGAACCAAATAATTTGACAAGATAAAAATAAAAGCAAAATTTTAGTTAAAAATAAAAAAATAACTTGGTAAGAAAAAAACACAGCAGGAAATCTCTGCCTATTCCACTCTAGGCTCCATTTTTTGCTTCCAAGAATAAATTGTTTTCAACTTTTTATTTCTTTTATATTTGCTTCTATCACTAAATAACATGTTTATACCACTCTTTCTTTCTTCCTTCCTTCCTTCCTTCCTTCCTTCCTTCCTTCCTTCTTTCCTTCCTTCCTTCCTTCCTTCCTTCCTTCCTTCCTCTTCTCTTCTCTTCTCTTTCTTTCCTTCTTCTTTCCTTCTGTCCTTCTTTTCCTTCCCTTCCCCTTCCTTCTTTCCTTCCCTCCCTCCCTCCCTCCCCTCTTCCCCCCTCCCGTGTTATTAGCATTTATTTGATGCTGAATTTACTCCCAGGCCATGAGTTTTTGTTTCTTCAGTTTCTTCTAGGAGATCTTTTTCTTCTCCCAGAAGAAACTAAAGTGCATCCTCCTCTTCTGGTTTAGGAACAACCTGTTCTTTTTCAGTGAGGATCATCTCACTGTGGTGGTGTGAGCTCACGTAGGGATTAACCCGCCCATGAGCTCTGCGCTGCATCTCGGGAGCTTTGCTCACCTGGCTGTGCTCAGGGACCAGAGAGTCTCCATCTAAACCCTTAAGTGCAGCATCACTCTGCTTTTTTAAGCATGCGCAGTAAAATTTCTGCACTCTTTTTGGGCCACTGACTCTGCGTCCTACCCCACTGTTTGGCCTGGGCACACCTCCCAACTCCACCATTGTAACGACGGAATGGTACGCATGCTCCTGTAACGTGACATCCTTTAGATACTAGGTAGCTGTTCAGATCTGCATACCCTTGATGGCCTGGGCAGTGTCACAAGTGTTCTTAAAATGAACATGAAGATTTGAACCTCTCGATTTACATGATTGTATGAGGTTCTCTGGGTCAAGTGAATAGCGAACGAACCGTTTTCAGAGGTCACCTCAGGCCACTCACTGGAAGAGGCTATACCAGTATTTCTTGAGATTTTCATTATAAGCATTGTCTAATGATGTCCCACTGTGGAAGATAAAGATGTAATCCTCTCTTACTCTGCCACCTCCTCCTACCCCACACATTCACATTTCCCGCCCTCTCCTACCTTCCCAATAATCATGTGATTATTTTGGTTAAATTCGGATCAGGGCTTACGTGATTATGATCATGTAAATGCTATGCACAGCTCAGCCATGTAATAGTGCGATGACTGCTTTTTCTTTCTTGCATGACTTCTTGTTTTCTGTGGCGTAATAATTACATTTCATTGTTCTTTGGTTGCTTAGCTTTCTATGTGCTCATCATTTTCTATGTACTTGATCTTCAAAGTCTCCTACAGCCGTCTAAACCTCTTCTCAGTATGTCCAGACCCACCAGGTATTCTGTGAGTTTAATCTTCGTGGTGGTGGTGTCTGTCCTTGAGTCTGTTCAGGACAGAGCAACCCTCCTGACGTTAACTTTGTCGTTGTTGTGGGGTTTTCCTTTCCTTTCATCTCCATCTTTTTTGGTTCTCTTTGCTGGACCCTCTTTATTTCTTCCTCTGTATTGGTTTACTCCTACATTTTGGTAAAGCACATCCTACCATAGCTTCCTGAAGAACGGTGAACAGGAGGCACCTTTTCAAGGTCACACATATCTGATAATGTTTTATAGGGGCTGGCAAGCTATGGCCCAGAGATGATGTGGCTCAGGGCCTGTTTTGTATGGCCCCCAAGGACTAAGAATGCATTTTACATTTTCAAAGGGTTGTAGAGCAAACAAAGAAGAATATGCAGCAGAGACCTTATGTGGCCCACAAGGCTTAAAATGTTTACTATCTGCCCTTGGTAGAAAAAAAATTTGCACACCTCTGCTTTAGGCCACCTCACACCTACAGTCTGGCTCCCCAAAAGGACGTTTGAGAGCAAATCCAACCTGACCTGAACTCAGTAACTTGCCTTAGACAGAGTTGACATTTTTTATTATTGTTAATTAGGATATTTTGTGTGAACATTCTTATATTTCATGGATTTTCTTGTTATCCGTTTGGTATTGATTTCTAGCTTAATTACACTGTGATCAGAGAATATATTCTGAAGGACTTCAGTCCTTTCAAATGTGTTGAGGCTTGCTTTATGACCAGCACATGGTCGATTTTGATAGATGCTTTATGGTCTTAAAAGAGTGTGTTTTCTGAACTTGCTGGGCACGATATTCTACGTATATTATAAATTACGTCAAGTTGGTTAATTGTGTTGGCCAGATCTTCTATATGCTTTCTGATGTGTTGCTTTTTTTCCCCTGCTTGCTCTATCAGCTATTGAAAGAAGCTGTGTTAAAATCTCCCACTATGGGGATGGCTGGTTAGCTCAGTTGGTTAGAATGCGGTGCTCTTAACAAGGTTGCCGGTTTGATCCCCACATAGGCCACTGTGAGCTGCGCCCTCCACAACTAGATTGAAACAGCTACTTGACTTGGATCTGACGGGTCCTGGAAAAACACACTCAAAATAAATGAAAGATTTTTTAAAAAAAATCTCCCACTATGAATGTACACTTATCTATCTCTCCTTTCAGTTCTGTCAATTTTGCACTATATATATTTTTAATCATCTTATTAAGTCATAGAGATTGAGAATTGTTTTGCTGTCCTAGTTGACCCTTTATCATTTTACAGTGTCCTTTTTATCTGTTGATGGTTGTGGCCTTATAGTCTACTCCTTTTGGTCTTATCATATATCCATTTTTTCTGATTAGAGTTTGCATGTTCTATTTTTTTCTTGGTCCTTTTACTTTCAATTTTTCTCTGTCCTTATTTTTATGTGTCTCTTGTAAGCAGCATGTAATTGGGTTTTGTGTATCTTTTTATTCAGTCTGACAATTTTAGTATTTAATTGGTATATTTAGACCACTTCAATTTAATGTAATCATGGATATATTTGGTTTTAAATCTACCATTTTACTATTTATTCCATTTGTCCCATCTGGTTTTTGTGCCTTTTTTTTCTCTTTTCTTTGCTATTAATCAAGTATTTTTTTTAAAAAAATTATTCCATATCCTCCTTTCATTCGCTTATTGTTATGTATTCTTTAGTAATCTAAAGATTACAACAGACTAGTTCATTATTAATAAACCCCTCCAGGATAAATTAGGGAACAGAAACGGAATAGGGAAACCTTATAATAAATCAGTAAATATGTTGTAATGGAGAGAGTACTAGAACTTTTTGTAAAGATTGTCTTTTTCCATATCGGTGGATACTTTTCAGGAGGAACCTTTCATGTCTTTGTTTGACAACTACTCAGCATTCATAGGAAAGGACACGGAATGCAAAGCTGTCAAAATGCATCCCCCTTTACCTTCGTAACATGCAGTTCTGGCTTGTTGCTTTATAAAAATTCTAACAAGCAAAATATTCCCCAAGTGGGATTTATTGAGATCATATGGAGAACAAAGCAATTATTTAATTTGCCACAGTTTGGATATTTTCTCTTCCCTTTCCTTTTTAGGTGGGCAAAGCACGTAGCTGAGAAAAATGGCTACTTGGGCCACGTCATTCGCAAAGGCCTCAACGCCTACCTGGAGGGCTCATGGTAAGCTCAGGAACCCACGTAACTGCCAACTTTCTCAGCCCTTACCTTTCAATCTGTCACTGGAGTCCTATGAGATGGAGTCTTCAAATGCAACTGAAAAAGCAATTTGCAGGGAAATCATGGCCTCTCAATAATACTGTTCAGAGTATCACAGACTGATTGGCTGTTGATTGAAAAACATTGCATTTCCATGTTTAATTATACACAAAAATTAGTTCTCTAGGGGGAGCATCCACAGTCATCAAGTTGAGAGACACACGAGTCTGTTGACTTCTCTTCCCTTCAAACTTGTTTCTCTTGGTTTCAGAGTCTGGAGACAGCACAGGGGATCTTAGCTAACCCTCTGCCTCTCACTGACAGGCCATATAAAGTCAAGGATTTCCACCTCGTTCATGGGAAGAAAAGAAAGCAGTGTGTTCAGGGCTTAGGCTACATACGTCCTTCCATAGATATTTTACTGCATCTTGTGTGGCCAGGAGCCTGGAGTTGCTGGAAGTCACAAGACCTTGAATGTCATAGCCAAACAGACTTAGGGTGTTAGCAATTGTCGTTCAGGTATCTGTTGGATGAAGAACACCTCATGACCCCACACAGGAAGACTTCCAGTTCCCCGCATTGGCTTTTACTTGATTTTACAAATAAGGGCACCCCTCTCCCAGCTCTACCTGATTTCATCTTATTTTCTTCTGTCAGTCCTAACACTCCCTCTTACTTTTCCCTTGGGCTATGTGTTCTTGGCTGGTTTATTGCCTAAATGATCTGGGTATTTCAGTAATAACTAAAAAGGCTATGTAAATCAGCACATATCCCTTCGGTCCATTGCCTCATAGACATTAGACCAGACTTATCATCAATCATACTCTGATCTGAACCTTAATTAAAACATACTCGTAGGTCCAAAAGAACGTCATTTTCACCTTTGGTCCTTGGGTGACTGCGTGGTCAACATATAACATCTCAGTGATGGAGATTCTGGAATTAGATAATGCAGGGGAAATGACTCCAGTGAAAAAAAGAAGCAAATAAAAATGTTTATTATTATCATCTGGTGAAAGTTTATTATCTGTGGCCTCACTTGGCACAACAGGAAAAAAATTTTTTTTTACAAAATTATTATTTTCCAATTGATATACCTTATAATTTTGTGCTGTTTTATCTTGTTTTCCGAGTGAGCTTCAGTTCATAAAACTCCCAAATTTGACTTTAACTCATTTTCTACTCTTGCCCTTCAAACTTCCGACTCTTTGCTTCCCGTAAGCTTCTTAGGGGGAAGTAAGCGTTCAAATATCAGCATGTTTATATGTGGGGTTTTCCCAAAGGGAGAGCACGTCTGTAAACACCCCCAATACAACACACACACACACACACACACACACCAAGATGTCTGACACTTATTTCCATAAAGAGAGTATCTGACAGTAGCTTAGCTTTCTTGATTACTTTTGAATTTATCATCACAAAACACTTTAACATTGAAAAATTTGCTATGAAGGTCAAGATAAATTAAGGTTTTTGTGGCCTGCTGTCTTTGTTAGAATATTCAGCCACAAGAGATTGAATTTTTCTTTTGATAGAGGGGATGGGGAATTAAGTGTGTCTGACACTGTTTGTGAGTTTGGGCTCAGTTCAGCATATTTTACCTTGTGCTCCTTGGGCACCTTGCCGTGGCTGCAGGGGATGCTACATGTGGGGCTTGGGGAAGTTTGTGGCCTCATCCCTCCCTCATGTTGGAGCACCTGCAGTTTTCCACATGACCCATGTTCTGTCTGACCTCTGGGCCTTTGCACTTGCTGTTCCCTATGCCCAGAAGTCCTGCCTAACTCCTTACTTCCTTTGGTCCTTCCATCATGGTTGCTCTTTACTTATGGATTGCCCCGTGATTTGAATCCCAGTGCCCGGCACCTAGTGGCACCTGGGAAGTGCTAAAAAAACTAATGAGTGAATGAAGTAAGGCAAATAGAGGGAATAAACATAACTTAAGCGCCATGGACAGTATATAAAGAGCATCGGGGATTCTGAGGAAGAAGACATGCTATCTGGTTTGGGAGACTCAGGTCAGCCTTTAGAATGTAGATAGCAGATGATACAGCCTTGAGGGATAGGTGGAATGTCCACTTTGCCATGCAGGAAAGAGCATTTCTGGTGAAGGGAATCACAGGAACAAAAGCAAAGAGAGAGGAAAATTCTGGGAGTGTCTAGAAAAATTTCAAGCCACCGAGTTTGCCTTGAGGGTAAGATATGTAAAGGGGGTGATATATAACAAGACCAAAGGGGTGCTGCTTTGTTGAATTTTGAATGGCAGGTCATATACTTTTTACTTAATTTGTGGAGCAGGAGGGAGCCATTGATAGTTTTGAGCCAGGATAGTGACATGACAGATCTGGGTTCTGAGATGATTAACCAAACAACTGTGAATGATGGTGAAGAGAAGGGAGAGTCTGAAAGGGCTGCTAGTTCAGAATCCAGGTGAAAGGAGCTGGGCAGTTGAGTTAGAGAAGAGGCATGAGCCAGTTGAGTTGTTTTTCTCTTCTTATATCATATAATAGTTGATACATGTGAAATACTACGTGATATATGTGTAGGTTCCAAAGCATAACAATGAAAGGAACACCTACTACGCTACCTAAGAAAATGAACTATTGAGGCTCTGCATGTTCCTCTCAGATTAAACCCACCCCAGTACCCAGAAGTAACCGTCACCCTGCATCTTGCATTCTTTAGGTTTTTGCTACATATATGGATATATTTATCTAAGCAATAGATTTAGTTTGTCTTGTTTCTGAGCTGTATATTATTAGAATGTTATTATATATGATTCTTCAACTGCTTTTTTAAAATTAACATTACGTTCCTGAGATTCATATGTTTTGATGCATGTCCCTCCCTGTAGGTCATTCATTTTCGCTGCTGTCATATACCACTATTTACTTACCAACTCTCACATTAACACATATTTGGGTTGTTTTCCTTTTTTTTTTTTTTTAAGAACAATGTTCCAGGAACTGTTTTTATGGATATCCTGATACATAGAAAGAGTTTTTCTGGAATATAAGCTTAGGAGTAGGGTTGCAGGGCAGGCACATGTTGGACTTTACAAGATAATGCCAATTGTTTTCCAAAATGATTTTATCGGTTTACTCTCCTGTCAACCATCTACGAATTTCTATTTCTCCATATCCTTGCCAATCTTGATGCTGATGCTAAGTATTGTTAAGGACAAGTCTTAATCTGAATTCAAGGATTTTTCGTATCAACAGAAAGAAACACCTAGTACCCATCACAATGGGAAAATCTTTGTGAAAATATATTCGAGGCAAAGTGCATCTATCTCTTCCTTTTCTCCAAGCCCCCAAACCTGCCACAGGGGTTAAATAAGAAATCTATGAATGTGGCCTCCCTCAAATGTGTCTTGTTTGGGTACCATCTATTTTGCTGTAACAGAACTAAATCATCCATCAATGTCCCAAGTCCACCCCCTTTTTACATTTTCTGTGAGTGAGTTTATTCTGGATGTTACTTTCAAATTACATGTGTCAGTTTGATGAGCTTGTGCTTTTCTGTGTTGTTCCAAGATTTATATGGGATCGCTTAAAAGAGGAGCGTGCCTGAGAGAAGGACGTTTTGCTGTCTAGGCATAATACAGAAGATAATGTTGTCATGCCTGAGGCTGCCCTTGGACACCAGGGGAAGTCTGCTAAGGGGAGGCCGGCTGTCATGTTTCATTTCTGTCTGCCTTACCCCTACATGTGTTTGATCTGTGAACCGTGTGTTTTATTGTCCTTTGTGTTTTATTGTCCCACATACTTACCCCAGGAGGTCAGCCCCACCATGGTGGGCTTGAGGCAAGATAAGGAGGCATGTTAAGTTCCAGTTGAAAGAGATTCACCTTTTTGCAGTAGAGCAGGGGTCCTGAATTCCACTCAGACTAGAGGATTGTTTTTCATCCTTCCAGTTTGAGCTGTTTCAGGCATTGGCAGAAAGGAGCACAGAGAAAATAATACAATTGTTTGAGAACCTGCTCAGAGGTAGTCAGATTCACAGCTAGCAACCCAAGGATTACCATTAGGAAAGTTTATAAACATACAGAGAGTGCCAAAAATATATACACATGTTAATAAAGGAAAAAACTATTAAAATTACGCTGATGGTAACCACTTTGAGCACCTCTTGTAATTGCAGAAGTCAGATGTGACTTGTATTCATCTTTTGTTATTGGTATATATTATTACAATTTTCATAGTTTTTTCCATCCTTAAAATGTGTATACATTTTTTGACACCCTCTGTAGGTGCCCACTTTGAAGTGGGAGGGTAGCAAATATGCCCCTAACCTCAATCTGTATCCACCCCTAACCCCACCCTCATCAGAATGACTGTCTTGGGGACAATTTCACTGTAGTGCATTGGAAATATAACTTGTACCTCTAATCAGCTTCCTAAACCTTGAGGAAATTTCTGGAAGGGCAGCACAGTTTTGTAGCTTGTCTTTGGGCTTCCCACACATGGCAGATGCCACGGAAATGTTTGTTTCATGAATATGAGTATAGAAATATCTGTAATTAATACTTTTGGGCAGTTTCTATTGAAACACAATTAAGTAAGAGCCAGGTGCCGAGAGGGAGACTAAATGTGGGTAGGATTTCTGCCGAGGCGGCCTGTCTCCGAGTCTTAATAAGCTGAGAAAGTCTGGTCTTCAGCGTCCTAACCCTCGCCTATCAGTTTGCTCTTTGTTACATGAAAATGGGTGGCGGTGGAATCAGAGACCACTGGCCTCTGAAGATTGCTTCTGCGAGATGGAAGACAGAGGTGCAGTTCTGTTCAGTGCTTCTATTGACGTTGATGTTTTTAGACGTCTCTTTTTGATGGATAACAGTGCTTCCTCAAAGGAAATGCTTGAGGATTCTATGAAATTTCCTCCCAATGATACAGTAATTGAACAATGGAAGTTTTCCTATAAAACTTCTTTCTCCCGTCCCTTCCACCACCACCAAAATACTTCAGACACAGGATATTATCTTTTTAGAGTTTATCATAGTGACTGTTTTACAGGGATTGTCAACCTCATACACTCCCCCTCTCCCCGCCACCTCCAGTTCTAATAGTCTGCCTGATTCTGTCTAAGAAAAACTCATTTTGTTACCTTTTAATAATGTGAGTCACATTCTATCCAGTTATGGCAGCAGAGGGAGCCAGCTCAATAGTTGACCTTGGGCTGGCAAGTGTACACCATTTCATCTCCTCATCCATCCCTGGGGGGAAACTGAGGCATTGGTATAAGCCCGAGTGTCTCTGAAGACATTTGAGATTATAAGACCTTTGGAACTTACTGCAGAATGGTGAGGACTTTTCTGCTGGGCCTCCCTCATATGCCCTTTCTCTGGTCTGAGGATGCACCAAACATGGTTTTTGCAGTCCATGTGAGAAAATGCATGGGCGTCTTTTGTGGTGGTTTTGCGGCTGCACTTGGGTCTTGTTAGCTGGCTTGCCTATGCAGGGGACACTGCTTAGCCAACCTTGTGTCTCTTTAGAATGAGTCATGGCTAATTGGTCAGCTGCCTTGGGTGTCTCAGAGACCAGCAATCAGCTCACACAGCAGCCACGTGGCCCGTGACCTGCAATATGTCTGATTGAAGGTCTGCTGTCCTAATTTGACTCCCCAATCATCTCTCTCTCTATGTCCCCTAGGGATGGTCTGGCAGAAGCTGGTTTAGCAGTGTAGGAAAGATGATTTCAGATTTCGCTTCCCTTAAGCCCTCTAACCTAATCTCCCCCCACCCTTCCTTAAGCCACTTCCTACATAGGTGGAGCTAAAATTAAGAACGACTTCTTAACGTCAACTACTTAAAATGAAAAATAAGCTTTCAAAACAACTTTTTACGGTTAAAATAAATTTTCACTCATAAACTGGGTGACACAAAGAAAATGCAGGAAATCAGATATATCAAATGCAGAATGTAAAAATAACTCATTCTCACCACCAGAGATAAGTACTGTTATCATTTTGGTACATAATTTTTAGATTTTTTTCTCTGCATATGAGATACGTATATGTATCTGTGCGTGTATACATGTGTGTATTCAGTTTTATTTTTCTTTCACAAACTGGAATTGCACTGTTTTTTATACAGACTTTTTAAATCACTGAGTAAGAAATTTTTCATAGCCATCTTTCTGCCACAACATCATTTTTAATGGCTGCATTGGAAAGTGGCTGCACCATGGGTTAATTTAGTCACCAATTTTCAGATGTTTAAGTTGTTTTCAGTTTTTTTATTTTTCATTTATATAAACAACTCTGCCTTAAACTCTTGCCACAGAATTTTTGCAGATGTCTCTGATGGTTTCTTTAGAATAAACCCTCACAAGGGAGAACCATTTAGCCAAGTGGTCTATGTATTCTTAAGACTTCCCACGTTGAACCATTGCATTAATTGACCCTCCCACTAGCAGTGGTTGTAGAAATATGTCCATTTCCCTAAGCATTTCCCCTTACTCTGTATTATGAATCATGTGTCAGCCTTTCAACAAATGAGAAGTGGTCTCTCATTGTTTTGCAATTATTCGATTATAGTTGTGTTGAACTTTTTTTTTCCTTAGGTTTCTGACCATTGCTATCATGCCCCAGGTAAACTGCCTCTCCTTTGCCAAACTTCTGATGCACCACAAAAGTTTAGCTTTAATTAAGCTTGTTCAGAATCCTAAGCCCCATAAAGCCTTTCAACCATGCAGAGAACTCGAAAGCACAGGACTTTTTCTTAATACTACTATCTCCTCTAAGTGAGGATGGAAGAATTCAAGGACCAAAGGCTGATGGACAGACAACCCAACCCGTATTCCATATACCATTCGGCCAGTAGAGGTAGCTGTTGTATCAACTAGCTCCCCAACCTTATCTGTCAATTCAGCCTTTAAGATAGAAAATAAATCAGTGCTTGCAGTATTTTTAACAACAGTATTTATTTTTTTAAAAAAAACAACAAACTCATGGTTTTGTGGTTTAAAAAATGCTTATTTCATGCCCTTATGTTTGAATATCAAGCTCTCTGTGAATATTAGTAAGAGCCACTATATGAAATTTATTATTAATCATCTATTTTTAGGCACGAAGCTTTGCTGTATTATGTTTTAGCAGCAGAAACTGGAATTGAAGTGTCACAGACAAATTTAGCACACATCTGTGAGGAGAGGCCAGTAAGTAAATGTATTCTTCTCAGAATAGAAGCTCTAAGGTTAAGGATGATGAATTGGGTTTTAGGGAGGCAAAATTAGTCACTTGGCCAAAATATTAATGAATTAACTTTTTCTCCCCCTTCACCCCCTAGGACCTGGCCAAGAGATATTTGGGTGTTAATTGTGTTTGGAGATACTATAATTTCTCTGTTTTTCAAATCGATGCTCCTTCATTTGGTATGTATAGAAAAACGGGTGCTAAATTGAAGTATTGGAGGCTTTTAATCTTTAGTAACAGGGAACATCTAACAGCTTTGTGTGAAGTGTGATATTTCTAAACAATTAGGAAAGAGAATAAAAAATCTCTGTTGTTAAGATCATGACTAAACGCTGCTCTCAGCCTCATGCAATGTGTGTCTCCTCGTCCATCGTCCATTGTCTTCTTGGACCCATCATTTCTCCAGGGGTTGAGCACTCAAAAGAGAAAGCTATTACGGAGAGATTCTCTGAGCCAGTGGTTTGTCTTTTTGCCTTCAGGTGTATTACCTGTCTTCTTCTGCTCTGTATGGTACAGGGCTACCCCCAGACCTACCATCCCCGACTCTTTTGCTCTGGGACTTCTGATTAGTTTCAGGCAATGGGAGGCTCTGGCGGGAGATTGCAGGTGGGGAGGGGAGAAGTCCAAGTATTGCTCCTCTCTGCTTTGGGTTGTGTCTCTGGTAGAGGCTGTATTTCCATGGTCCTGGCTCCTGCCTGGCAGTCCATGCTGTGTGGTCTTAGCTGACCCCTCGCTCAGGGATGATAGTAGATTCCCGCATTACTAATGTCTGGGTTGCCATTTGCCTTTTCAGCTGTTCCAACACCCGGGTAACCCCTTCCCAGGGTTGAAATCCCACTTTTGAACTCCCTGGCATGGATTCTGTTTTTCTGAATGGACACTGAGTGATATATACACTCTTAAACCAAACTTTTTCCTCAGAGGAAAAATAAAATATATGGCTTAAATAGAGTAATTACCCATCGGTCATCAAACCCAGGCAGCAGAATTTCAGATAGGAAATAAAGTGCCCCCCCAAATCCTTGGCTGATTGGGCTGTGAGGTTGCAGGCTGCAATTCTCACAAACAGACCCATTCAGGAGAGCGACTAAGCAAAGCAAGAAAATGTGTCCGAAATGTGAGTACTCAGCATAAAAGCCTTTTTGTTTTCTCCTTTCACACCAAAAATACCCCTTAAAGATGTTCTGTTTTGGGATTCTGGTAGGAAAACCTCTCAGTCATGGGAATGGACCAATCATTTAAAATGTCAGTCTGAAATCACACCACTTGACAAATGGACTTGTGCTTTTTGTCCTGCAGCGTATTTGAAAATGGGAGACCTTTACTACTATGGCCACCAAAACCAGTCCCAAGATCTTGAGTTGTCTGTACAGATGTACGCCCAAGCAGCACTGGATGGAGACTCACAGGTAAAAAAACAACAGCAACAACAAAAATGAGTTGTTGGTGATGCCCATTTGTGAATTTGCAAGGCCAAGAGTCCTCCCCAGTCCTCCCCAGACAGTCCTCACCTGTCTGTATATGCTTCACAGATCATGAAGTCATTTCCTGTTCATTTCCACGAGTCCCTCACAAAGACTCTGTGAAGACACTAAGCATAATGGTGAACCCGTTATTGAGTGCCTACCACGTTTCCCACTCCATTCGAACAGCAATTCCGTGGGGGTGGGGATTATTAGACCCATTTTATAGTAGAGGATACCAAAACTCTCACAAGGTGATATATGGCTCACGGCTAAACAATCAGGTTGTAGGTGAAGCAGCCAGAGCCTAAACCCAGGTCTTCTGGCTCTAAGCCCAGGAGTCTTTCTACCAGAGTCCATCAAACCAACTCACGACGTAGAAACTCAAGAAATTGGAATTGTGCTCAAAATGGTAAATGGTTTGTTTGTATAGTGGGGTCAACAACACTTTAGTGATAGGACTTTGCTCAGTGACTTTTATTTTGAAACTTGTTATTTTGGAATATTTTTAGATTTATAGAAAAGCAGCAGAAAGAGTATGAACCGTTACAGTAGCCCCTTCATCCATCTTCCCCTAATGTGAATATCTTGTATAACCACAATACATTATCAAACTAAGAAATCAACACTGGTTCAGTGCCATTAAGTGCACTTCAGACTTTATTTGGACTTCACTGGTTTTTCCACTCATGTCCTCTTTCCATTTCAGGATCTCACATTGCATTTAGTTGTCATATTTCTTTAATCTTCTTCAATCCGTGACAGTTCCTCAGTCTTTCCTTGTCTTTCATGACCTTGATACTTTTGAAGAGTACTAGCCAAGTATTTTGTAGAATGTCCCCCGGTGTGGGCCTGGCTTCGGTTTTCTCATGAATAGATTGAGATTATACATTTGGGACAAAGATAGCACAGAAATGATGTGTCCCTCTCAGTGTATCGTATGAGGTGTACATGATGTCTTATTGCTAGTCAGATTGCTCTCCATACTCGATTAAGGTGGTTACTGCTGCATTTCTCCCCTGTAAAGCTAATATTTTTCTCTTTCTAATTTAATAGATATTTTGGAGATAGTGTGTGACCATGCAAATATGCTATTTCTCCTCACACTGCTGCCCACTAATTTTAGTACCCTTCAGTAGATCTTGCAACGACTATTACTGTGGTGTGTTAATGATGAGTTTCTGTTTCCCTCATTCCTTCTACATTTGTTAGTCAGAATTCTCTTGTGAGGATCTCAGGGTCATTTTCACAATGGAAGTTGTTACCCTGGTAGGCAACATGTTTCTGGTGTTGTGCTTTGGGATTTGATCACAGAACAAAAGTTGGGAATTCATCGCTATCTTAGTCTTTTTTATTTTTTATTTTAAAGGAGGTACCATATCAGAGCGGTTCTTTACTTTGGGTTCAAGTCCCGCATCTCTGTCACTTCATAACAATTTGTACATGGCAAGTCACTAAATCACTGAGTCTTTGTTTTTTCATTTGTGAACTGGGAATAATAATAGCACCAACCTCATAGTTTACGAGATGTTTGATGTAAAGCACTGAGCCCAGCACTGACTATACTCAATGGATACATACGATCTATTCTATTATTATTCCTTCTGGAATGGAATAAGAGTTGGTGCTAAAAGGATTTGCTATAGAGCCAAACTCCCTTATATGATATCTGTTGATACTCAAAATTAGGTCTGGACCATTTTTTTTTTAAATCTGATTTTATTTTTTGGAAAGATAATGTTATAAAAACATTAAATTATAATTTTAAAAGAAAAAAAAGGATGCACCCACAAGTCTGTGACAGAGGCTCTATTCTTTCATGTCTTCATGTTCCCTTCCGTTCCTTCCACAGGCAAGTGTGTCTCTGTAATGTTACCTAGAGTGTACGTGCCACTCTTTACACATATTGTAAGAATACGTAAATTTTAGTGCACAGTCTCTTAATTATTATTCTTAACTGCGGCCTCATCTTCTGTTGAGCTAATAGACTGTGATTTCTTCAACTTTATCTTATTGGTGGACGTTTATTTTTTGTCTGCTAATTTATTCATTATTTGACACATATTTATTCAGTCCTGCCATGTCTTAGACACTGCTTAGTGGTGGGGACATAAGATAAAAAAATAGACAATATTCTTGACTTCATGGGATTTATAGTCCATTAAGGAAGACGAGGAGGTCATTTCCAATTGTGCTATAGTTTCAGCTAGTGCTACAATGAACATTTTCATATTTCCATCTTTTATCTCCACTTGAATAATTTCTTTATAATCTGAGAGGATAGTATTACTAAGTCAAACAATCTAAATGGTTTTATGGCTACCTAGTAATAGTTTATTGCCTATTTGTTTTCTGAAAGGGTTTTGCTAATAGATCACCAAGCAGTGGTTACGTGTAGGAGAATAACTGAAATCTTGTCTGCACTAGATGTTTTCATGATTTAATTTTGCTAACTGAATAATTTTAAGTTGATACTTCTTTATTGTTTTAAATTGTATTTATTTGATTACTAATGGGAATGGACACTTTTACATATATTTGTGATAATTTACTGTTAATGTTTTTGTGTGAATTCTCTGTTCTTAGTCTTTGCCTGTTTATCTATTGGAGTTTTGATACTGTTTGTTTTTAATTTAAATTAAATTAGTTTTTTATACATTTGCCCAGTAGATAATGAATCTTAAACTATTACATTTCATATAAATATTTTCCTAGTCTGTTTTCCCATTTATTTTAATCTTATTATTTTTCCATTCTTCAAAGACTTTAAATTTTTATATAGTAATTATTTTTCTTCTAATACGTCAATTTTTAAGAGTACCTTCTTCTCAAAGAGTGGAGGAATATTCTATTTTCTCTCTGTGTGTGTGTGCATCTTAAAGATAACCACTTTCATCTATTTAGAGTTTATTTGGCAGTATGGTGGAGGTTAAGATTAGAGACTCTGGACCCTGTCTGCTTGTGTTTGAATCCCAGCTGTGCCTCTTTCCAGCTGTGTGACCTTGGTACAATTCCTTAACCTCTCTGTACCTCAGTTTCCTCAACTATAAAATGGGGATGATAATAGTACCTATCTCAATTTGTTGTTATGAGGATTAAGTAACTGTATATGCAACAGAACAATGCTTCACATAGAGCAACCACTCAGAAAATGTTAGCTTCTGTTATTTTTATCATGATTATTGCATAGGATGCTTGTGAGGGTCCTGGCATATACAACCAAAGGGAATGGTGATTTTTATTTAGATTGTTGTCAGTGGCAACTAAAAGGAAGAGTAGAAAGGAGGATATAAGTCATTAAAACATGACCATGAATTCTTTGAAGGGCAGCAAGCCAGTGAAATTTATAAAGCCCTAATGGTAAGTAACACATTGGTTTTTGTTTTTTTATCTTGTCTTGCCACATTCTCAGCTCACGATGGACAGTGCATCTCCTCCAGATAGTGTAATAGTTTCCATGAGTTTCCATGCTTGATGAAGCGTTTCTACCATCAGGCTCTTAACTATGCTTTTTTATTGGACCTGCAGAGGCTGACAAAGCAGGTCCTACCTTTGAGGGTCAAGAACAAGGTACACAAGGAAGAGGTAGGGAAACATACCTAAGTAGAGGTCTGTGCCAAGGAGTCATGAGAGGAGATTTCCCATACTGGCCTAGGAAAGCTGAGACAAACGCCCGTCCGTTATTCTGTGTATGAGACTCTCTGCATTAGAATATTAGTCATGAGTAGCATCCAAGCTGCAAAAACGTTTTAGATTTCTGACATGCTGATGGTGACCCAGGGCATAGTCGTAAGTGATGGACATGGCCTTCCTCTCTGCATTCTGGTTTTGTTGATGACACACAAGGGCATGTTTTCCAGCGAGTTCTGTTTTGAGAGCGTGAGCAGGAAAGGACAGATTCCCCCGGTTGACTGGCTTCTGAGCAGATGGGACCCAGCATCCTCTGAAAGCCTCCTGGTTCTCCTGCAAATAAATTTCTCAGATGCATATATTTAGGGAAACAATTCATCAATGAAGATGACAAAACCATCTGGCTCTGGGGACTGAAAAAAAAAATCTAGAGGTTGTAAAAGTTTACATTGTGATGAAGGGTGTGTGTCTGGGTTTTATTATAAGGAGTTGATGAGGCTGGTTTGTGGCTTGTTTTCAGGGATTTTTTAACCTGGCCCTGCTAATTGAGGAAGGTGCTATAATCCCACATCACATTTTGGATTTCTTGGAAATTGACCAAACTATCCATTCAAGTAATGTCTCCATCCTCCAGGAACTGTACGAAAGGTGAGTTGAGGGCTTTTTTTAATACTGTGGAATCTGGGGGAACCCAAATGGGTGCCATTTGCTGTTTGGTTAAAGTGAGCCTTCCTTTTATTTTGTTATGTTATTTGTTACAAAAAGGGCTCAGGATTGGTTTCGATTATAGAACACTCAGCTGGACCCAAACTTACTTCCCTTTTCTAGTATCAGGCTTAAGATCCAGAAGGAGCCTGATCTGAAGTTAAAGTGCTGACCAAGGTTTTCCACAAGAGTGGAAAAAATAACGTGTCCTATTAGACCATGCTTTTCTGCAAGAAAGGGAGGTATTCTGAGGTCTGGCTTTTGGACAGACAGACACTTGGACAGAAGCATTGCTCTGGCAGCCTCCCGTGCTTCTGGGTCCTCCTTGACCTGTCAGCTTTTTATTAAGGACAGGACTGCTCTTTTTCTGAGATTTCTGCCAGGATCCTAGAATTTTAGGGCAGGCCCCATCCCCTTAGCACTGGCTCTATTGCTTTGTCTCTCATCTCAAGTGTGCCCACTTGTCTGCAGGCAGAAGGAGGTAAGTTTGAGGATCTGACAATGCTGGTCATGAGTGATGCCACCAAAGTTTGCCGACATGTCACGATGCCCTATGCTTTTTGTCTGCAGGTGCTGGAATCACAGTAGCGAGGAGTCCCTCAGCCCTTGCTCCCTGGCATGGCTCTACTTTCACCTCCGGCTCATTTGGGGCGCTGTCCTGCACTCCGCCCTGGTAGGTACCGTCTCCCCCAAGCCCTGCCGTCTTGGTCCCTGCCCCTTGTCAGTCATCTGACATGTGTTTCGGATGTTTGCAGACCTACTTTCTGGGAACCTTCCTGCTGTCCATATTGATTGCCTGGATCGTGCAGTATTTCCAGTCTGTATCAGGTAAAGGTTTATAAAAAGCTAAGGCAACATAAAAACGTAGCGATATTTTTGTTTCCCCTTCCAGAAAAATAACCCTCTCCCTCCTCATGCCCTTGTCCATGCGATTTCCTTTTGTTAGGATGGTCCTTCACGGGGGGTCTCTTCTCCGTGGGGTGTATTATAATATCTGGCTGATGGAAGGCCTCCAATTTTTGTTATGTTTTTCAAAGTAAGCAGGATTATTTTTTAAAATAAGAATCTTAAGAAATTGAACTAAAATATCTTCTCCCACTGAAAATACATCTGCTATCAAAATTCTACCTCTATGTGCCTTAAAACTCAGCTCTGAGGTCCCCCGCTTCCCAGCATGAAGTCTTGTCCTATTCACTCCAGTCAAAGGGTAACACATCAATGGGATGCTAAACAAGCACTCGTGATGAATAAAAATACCCAGCCACATGGATTCAGAGGAGGGGCCGAGGAGGAATGTAAAGTGAACATGTGTTTTAGTGTGGTTTCCACTACTCACTATTATTTTTCTGAGCTAGTGTAGGGCAATAGTTAAGGAGATGGACGCCTCTGTCATTTCTATTTGGGCTTAGAGTGCAGGCTTGGCTACTTATTAGCTGTGTGAGTTATGGAGAATTATTTCACCTTCCTGATCCTCCAATTTCTTATCAATAAAATGAGGTTATAATAGTAGCTACTTCCCAGGGATGTTAGAAGAGTTCAGTGAAAAAAATGCACATGACACTCAGCAAATGACAACTATAGTTAAATCTTAGCTATTATATTTATCTGGCATATGAAATCCTCTCACTAAATGTTAGCTATTATGTTTATCTCCTCTATAAGATCATAAGCTGAGTCAGAGGAATGCCTCTCATTTGTGATCACACACTTAGTAGGTGCTCAAATTTGCAAACGTCTCTCACGGAGGATTATAATTTGCCACCCTATTGGATGGCTGCAAAAGAACATAATCACTCATGAAGACCAACAGGGACATTTACAAATGGATACATTAAGACTGGACATGGCATTTCAGCATTCACGCAGCCATTATTTGTGTAGCAGATAATGAAAAGTGAAAGGAGCACATTTCACCTCAGATTTGGGGGTGAGACAGAAGTCACTGTGACAGAGGCTAATATGGAATCATTTCCTTCTGATTTACCTGAGGAGATGAACGGGGAACCATCAAAAGCCCTTCCAGGTTTGATGCCCTGTGGTATGCCAGCTTATAAATTTTCCTCATGCAAATTGTGTCCCGTCCCTAAATTTGTTGCCAGGTATAGCACATTTATTTTGCATCTTGTCAGTGTTTTCCATTTCAAATTATCTTTGTCATTTTTACTCTGTAGAAATATTGTTATGATTATTACAAATGCAATTCCGTTAGAGAGGCTGAAAATTGTCTTTATGATTTTATGCCAGCTGGTAGCCATGAAAATTCATGGGCTGGTGGAATTGCTTTTATCAGAAGTTGTCTCCGTTTCCTTTCGTCCTGTCTTTGTTATCAGCCCCTCCACAGTCTCATCTTCTTGTCCCTTCTGCCCTTTCGTAGAATATGTCCCCTTCCTATGTGTCCCTTGCTCCTTCACACGGTTTCTTCATTTCTTTCAAACTCCTGCACATACCTCTCTCCCTGTTGACCAGCCTTTGTGAAATCTGGATGGGATCTTACAAATAAGTTAATTCTCTGCCCTTCATTTTATGAAGATGAAGAATTGGGGCCACAGGGATGAAGTGGCCGTCCCAAAAATCACAAAGTAAAGTCCATGAAAGGATGCAGGGCCGCAGAATTGGGAACTTTTTACGTTTAAAGCCGTCATGATCATCCGTCTCCAATCTGTTGTCCCCTTTCGTAAGAAATATTTTGCAGCACATTTTCGGTATCCCGAAATGCATAATAATTAACCCGCCTACATACCTATTTTTTAAATAATGCCCTAACGGCAATATAAAAGAGAAACAAAAAGAAAGCAAATATCATAAAATAATATATATTTCAATATGTAAATTCTAACCCAGTCCTTCTTAATATTAACGTGCACGTGAGTCAGCCGGGGATCTTGTTAAAAGCAGATTCTGCTTCAGTGGGCCCAGGGGTGGGCTCTGAGCTTTGCCATCTCTAACAAGCTATTGGGTGGTGTACACGCTGCTGTTCCACGGAGCACACTTTGAGTCGTGAGGGTCTAGAAGTACAAAAAGCAAAAAGTCTCCACCTATTTCCAAAATGTGCCCCCACAGTGGTGCCTGCCAGCCCTGTGAGAACTAGTGTTGAGTTCAAGTATATAGTAAATCATTTTAATGTTTTACGTCCTTAGCATACGCGCCAATTTGTCAATAACTTTGAAATAAGAAGGTATGCCATCCGCGATGGGGAGATGGGCGAGGGGTGATAGAGGCCCCGTGACTGGGGACAGAAGCCACTGCAAGGGGCTCTCACAGGGCACAGTTTTTACCACCAGTGTCTCCCGGATAAAAGAGTGCCAAGGTCCCGCCCCCTGGGAAGGTGGAGGATGTGGTCGATGCTGGTACTTTGCAGCCATGGCGGCATGGAACAAGCACAGGAATGAACAGGGCCCTGACCTGAGAGTCAGGAGCCTACCTTAGGAGCCTAGCTTTGTGTAGAGACGGTGCTGTTAGGGATCTTTGTCATTTCGTGATTTGCGTTTTTCCAGTCAGCTGTTTTTAAAAATTACTGAGTTAGGGTCAAAGCTTTAAATGGAGCTGTCCATCCATTTCGCGTTAGCTTCAATACCTTCGTTTTCCCACTGCGTTTCTATGCTCTGTGATACATAGTTGACACTTCACCGCATTTGCCACACTAAATTGTCCCGAGCTCAGAAGGCTGGCAGTGCAGGACAGTAGCAGCTCACAGCACAGGCTTGGGAGTCGTGCTGCTATGCTTCTGGCCCTGCCACTAGCCGTGTGACCTCGGGCAAGAGAAGCAGCCTATCCGTGCCTCAGTTTCCCCTTCTGTAAAATAGCAGACATAGTGCAACTACCTCCTATCGTAGTAGGGAGAACCAAACAAGCTAAAAAAACGTAATGTGCTTAGAACTCTACAAATGTTAGCTGGTGGCTCCCCAGGAGTAATGTCCTCATGGCATTTTACTTACAATGAAAGCATGCTGACACACCAGGTAGCGCCTGCACCTGAATAGCTTGGCATACCTCAGAATGACACAGTTACCAGAGCCTAGCATGTTTTTCTGTTTGCTAGACTCTTTCTAAAACATAAGATGCTTTTTTAAAGTATCTAAACAAAAATATTGACTAGTCTATCAAGGGTACCAAAACAAGTACACAAAAGATATTGCGTGCTTCTTTTATTTCCTTTAAGGGAACTTGTTTTTGACTCTTAGCTCTCATTCTACCAGGCAGCTCAGTCTATCTTGAGGCCGATGCCTCCCAGGGCCGTGCAAAGGTCCCTGGGTAACACTAGGAACACTCATATGGTCACCAGTCTGATAACAGAACACACAGTGTCCCCTGGGCTTACACTGTCCCTCCAGGTCCACTGGCTTTGCAGCTTCTGGGTCACCTTGAAGTCTCATGATCTTTGCCAAAGCTTGAGCACCATTAGCCTTTTTCTTACCAGTCTTCCTTTCTCAGATTGCTGAAGGCTCAAGGTCAGGGCTCAGAGGATGGTACAACCCACAACCAGTGCTCAGCCACTTTCCCAGACTCCAAAAAAGCTCCTCTTCCTGCCTCATTGCATTTCAAATAAAGCACTCTCCCTGTCCCCTCCCTATCAGGAATGCCAAGCGTAATTGCCTTAATGGACCCAGGCTTTTGAAAACACAGCAAATCTCCAAACAAAGTACGTCTAGAACCATTTCCATTTCTGCCCTCCCACAAATCTCCCGAGACAAAAAAATAAAATCAAATAAAAGCATGACGCCTGGCTGACTACCTGAAGGAAGGTAAAGGCAAGAAGACGGGGAGAAAATGTAAATGACCATTTCAAAAGATTCCTGCCTTACTAGTATTAGTGCAAACTTAATACACAGTATAAACACACAGTATAGAGCAAGATCTGCAGCACTACCAGCTCCTAAGTATAAGTAGGTAACCTTTGAAACCAATGTCACCTTATTCAAAACATTCATAATTTAAGCCAACTCATCCTTTCTTTGTGCCTAAGTGGTTACCATAGTATGAGAGGACGATGATGTGTACAAGATTAATTAAACCTTTCCCTACTCTTTTCTTGTCCTCTGTATTTCCAATTAATGAGGTTTCTGCTAAAATTACAGTAAAATGTCACAAAGTGGTGCTCATAAAACACAAACAAAAAACAGTAGTGTTAAAGTCAGAGTGATTTGACAGTGAGGTTTCGTTGTCTCCTGTCTCATTACCCTTGGTTCCCCCCCCCCCCCAGTATCTCTACTCACAAGCAATGTTTAAATGACATAGATCACATATGTGTACTGGGCGCTGCTAGATCCAAAGGCCCAAAGGAAATAGATTAGATTTCCAGGGCTTCCCCCTCACTTACCCCCTTCCACCCCATTTTTGAAAACATTCTGCTATTTTAGGATTAACCCAATAGTCTTCTCTGAGATTCTTCTTTCCTTTATGCTCCTGTCTGGTCAACTGTCCTTACAGATGTTTTTCCTACAACGGTGCAACAACATGGGTTGGCAAGCTTTTTCTGTAAAGGGCCAGATAAACGTTTGGGTCTTTGTGGGCCATCTCTGTGACAATGACTCAACTTTCCTTATGGTGCGAAACCAGCCATTGATAATACATGATAACAAATGGTATTGCTGGTTTCCAATAAAATTTTACTATGGGCATGAAAATTTGAATCTTATATGTTTTTCACGAAACATGAAATTTTCATGAAATAGTACTCTTCTTTTGATTTTTGTGCAGCCATTTAAAAATGAAAAAATCATTCTTAGATTGCGAGCCATGGAGAAACAGGCAGCAAAGCTCGTTTGGCCCGTGGGGTGCAGTCTGTCTGTACTACTCAGGGCCAGCTCTTGGTCATTCTCACTAATGCACAGAAAATGGTCCCCCAAGCAGCAAGGAATCCCCAAATCACTTCTCTTTGGCTTTGGAATATACTCTGTAATTTTTTAAACACCACACATATTTTCCTGGTTACCTTGATTTTAACCCAGTAATCAAATTAGCACACATTCCAGGTGAGCAGAGAAAAGAGGCCTCTTGAAAATGATGATGGGCTGCAGGGAGCTTGTCCAGTGATTCCACAGCCTCAACATGAGGGGGAAGAGTTCTCACACGGGTAATAACAAGCTTACTGTAGAAACATCAAGCATTTTTATTATGCTCTGACAAGAAGATTTAAATTGTGGCAATGCTAATTATGCATTCCTTCTACAGTTACACATTGGCACTTTTTTTTTGTTTTAATCAGAAAACTGATTGCTGATTTATGGTGTTACCATGGTGATTTAAACATTTTTTTTCCCCCTGAGCTTGAAAAGGAAAAATGCATGTCTTAGTATTTCATTAACTTCCTCAGAGATCATCAGAAAGATAAATGTTAGGGCCCAAAGGGGTCTTGGGACCATCTGATCTAAGCCCCTCTATTCACAGATAAGCAAACCAAGGCCTACAAGATTCCAGCATTTTAGAAGGGAAATGTCTGCCGTTTAGTTTAATATCTACTTCAAAGTCATCTATTAGTGGTAGATAAATTAGACGTGACCAGACCAGGTGTCTGGACTCCAGCAAGTGGTCTTTATACCGTATCACCAGGCTTCCTACTCCCTGCCATGGTGACAGCACCTGCCAGAGCGATGGCTGAAACCTAGAAACATCCCATCATCGTGTAACAGCCTGGTCCTCCACCCCACCACTGTCCTGCTCTTTCAGAACAGTCCCTGGAGCCAGAAGATATTCTGTAGGTACCGAAAGGGATTCCTAGGAGAATTATTTTATGTATCTTGAAAAGCCAGAGGCTTTGGAGCCCATTGTTGAATTTCTGAGAATGGCCCCTTAGTACTTGGAGGTGCAACTCTTGAAGGGTTTTTTTCTAGAAGTCAGAGTGTCAACATAGGGTGGCATCTTCTTAAAGTCAGTACATTTCAGGATGTATTGGGACATTTAAAAATGGTCCCATCTACTGAAAATTGTACAAGACTCAAGGATTGCTAAGCTTAATTAAGAGCACTGCCTAAAAGCAAACTAGCAATGGTTTGCACAAACTATGACCACTGTGCTAGCCGTACATCACGCATCACTGCAAACTGCTACCCTCATTTTCCAGATGAAGAAATGAAAGCTCAGAGAAGTTAAGTAACTTGCCCAAGAGCACTCCACTGGTAAACATCAGAGCCATTAGCTTCCTGGTTTTTCTGGCTGCAAAGTTTCTGCTGTTTTCCTAGGTTATTGGGGTCTAAAAGAGAACTGTAGGCATTCCCAAAACAAATGCACCAACTCTGTTATCAATCCTGCAAACCATGCACTGAAATTAATAAATCCTAACACATTTGCACAGTAAACCAGGTCACCAGAAGGAATCAGTAGCATTTGTTGAGTACCCGTGCCCGCCAGACAGTGTTCTAAGCACTTTACGTACATTATCTCATTTGATCCTAACAGCTCAACAAGGTGTAGACACTTTTATTTTCCCCATATTTCAGAGGCAGAAGGAGAGTGGGAAACTTGTCCCAAGTCACATAACTGACAAAGGGCACAGCAACCAGGTTCCAGAGCCCACAATCTTATAACCAAGACACCTCTTGGCCTCAGTACATAAAGCAGGGTATGTCGGCCTCAGGACTATTGGCATTTGGAACTGGATCATTCTTTGTTGTAGGGAGCTGTCCCATGCATTGTAGAATGTTTAGCAGTCTCCCTGGCCTCTACCTACTATATGCCAATAGCACCGCCCCCTCGAGCTGTGACAGCCAAAAATGTCACCTGGCATTGCCAACAGTCCCCTGAAAGGTAAACTTGCCCTATTTGGAAACCATGGACATAAAGTATAAAACTTTATAAGCCTCCCTAACGTTTATGGTGGACCAACAACGTCCTACTAAAGGTAGATTGATAAATAACTAAACCTAATAATTATGTTTTCCAAAACTTACATACATTTATTTAAATAAAATAATTGAAACCAATGTGGTACATCATCCAAGTGGAATAAGAAAGTGAATAAAACCAACACTCCTTTCTAATTGATTGGTATAATTCATAGCTTGCATTGCATGAATGCCATGGGTGTGCAAAAGAAATAGTACCCCAGGAAGCAGACCAGAGAGTTGTTTTCTTCTTTTAATTGAAATATTTACCTGGAAGTCACAGCATAAATGCAGAACTTAGAGTCCCAGGATATTGGAACCGTGAGAGATCTTTGCATATCTATTCCAAAGTGCCTTTTGAGAGTAGGGGACACCAAAGTCCAAAGAACCTAGGTAATGGGTCCAAAACTGCTTATCCTAGTTAGTGCCAGGGTCACTAGAATTATCTCTCTTGACCTACTAGTGTCTAGGTGTGGTGGCGTGTCCTGTTGTGAATACTCACCACCTGTTGTGTGTGTGTGTGTGTCTGCAGCCAACCGTTCCAGTCTGACACCAGCCGGGGCCTCCCCTGACCCCTCTACTCCCCCTGCAAGTCCAGCTGTGACTCCAGCTGCAGATGCCTCCGCTCAGGACCAGCCCACAGTCACGAATAACCCAGAGCCACGTGGGTGAACTGTGCACTCCAGGTCTCTCCAGATGAGGGAGAATCCTTTCAGCAGCTGGTATTGGAGAGCTGGGGCTGGGCATTATACTGATAAACACCTTAAATGTCTTGTCAACTGGGTGTGAATTTTGCACTTGGTGTTTTTTTTGTTTTTTGTTTTTTTTGTTTTTTATCAAATTACAAGGAAGTACCCAGAGCAGACAGTGGTACCAAAGGCTATCAAATATAAGGCACATCCTGATCACAGGGGTGTGTGTAGGAGGTTAGCTGGGTCATTGCAGAAGTCCATTCCTGGTGACTCTGTGTATTGAGAGTCACAGTTTGCCCTGCGGCATATCTGAATCCTTATACACTGGGATGCATTTTCCAAATCTTAGCCCTTGTTCATTTCCTTTTTATTACATAACAAAAAAAAAATTGTGATTTTTCTACAAGTTGGACAATATTCCGGTACGTGTGTTTGCCACAGCCCTGCTCCTCGAAGTCCAGTCAACATTTCAATTTGACTTCCAACACCCAGCATTTCTAAGGCACCTTAAAATAAATAGCTTGTGGCTGGAAGTGTAGGGAAGGTGATAGCTTTGTAAATTGGTTTACATTTTTCTTCTTGAACTTTTCTAAGGTTGTAGTGCTTCCGAATCATTGAATGACATTGGTGGACATTGGTTACTTTTCAATTGCAATCCATAAAATAACGTTTAGAAAATTCTTAGTATTTAAGTGTAGCCTTCTCCATGAATTACCCATTAGAATAGACTGGCAGCAGTGGAATATGCAGGAAACAAGCCTTTAGCTCACAGTCTCATCCCCACCCCCTATGCCTGCCTGAGTCTGTGTAGGGGTGTGTGTGTGTGTGTGTTTGTGTGTGTGTGTGTGTGTTGTGTGTGTGTGTGTGAGAGGAAGAGCAGACTGTGTAAACTGTATGCTGCTAAGGTAGTAAATAAATCAGTAACGCAATATTGTGGATCCAAACTACTCTTTGCACTACTTTATTTACAGTAGTAAATAAAAATTATTTTTATACTGTTGACTCCCGGGAAGTGGCTTTCTTTGCTTTTTCATAGTTACTGTTGTTATCATACAAAGTCCTGAGGTTCATGCATTCCCCTCAGTAGGCAAAGAAACAAAACAAAAACAGTCCTTCTTATGAAAGGGATTATTCCTGGTAACCCATTATGTTCTGTATGGAGAGGTGCCAGGGTGCTCTCTCCAGGAATCCTGAGCTCAGGACCTGGCCCCCGAGATGTTTGCACAGGATCAGACATTGTTTCAGGGCTTCTGACTGTTCTGAAGTGGGATTTATATCAATTCCGGGGTAAGTCTGGGCCCACCCTCTGTCCCTTATGCGTACTGCTCTTGTAGCAAAGCTTGTCCTTCCTGCCTCCAAAAGAGCCAGACTTTGAAGCCCACAGCCCGGGGTTCAACCTGCGGTTCTGTAATTCACTAGCTCAGTAACTATGGGTGAGTGGTTTACCCTCTCTGAGTCTCGGATTATTGTTTTATAAAATAGTAATAAAATCCACCTCGTGAGCTTTTCATTAGACTGAAATAAGATAATATATGTAAAACCCCCAAGTCAGTGCCTTGAACATGGTGGATTGTTATTGTGAATAAGAAGTCTGAAGGGCCAGATAAAGGGCTCTTTGCTCTGCCTGGATCCTCTCTCAATGGCAAACACGCCCATTCCTCAGTGGCTGGGAACATGGGCTCCTGGCGCCTCACAGCTATACCCCTTAGTGGAAATTGTCATCAGCTGCAGGGACCTGCCCAAGGTCACGTCCTTCTAAGAGCAGCTTGTGGCCAGTGCCTTGTTGATATAAGGTAGGCTTTCTCAATCTTGGCACTATTGACATTTGGGGCTGGATGGCTCTTTGTGATGGGAGGCTGTCTTATGTATTGTAGGATATTTAGCAGTAGCATTCCTGGTCTCTACCCACTGGATGCCAGTACTCCCCTCCCCCACCCCCACCATCCCCCAGTTATGGCAGCCAAAAAACATCTCCAAACATTGCCAAATGTTCCCTCAGAGCAAAATCACATCCCTCCCCTCATCTTGAGAAAGACCGACTGTACAAAAACAAAGGCCCTTTTCCTCAATTTGGAACAGTCCTGAAGGGCCATCCCAGCTCCAGAACCCCACCCTGGTGGCAACCTCATTGTAGTTCAATTTCTGACTCTGCCCAATTCTGCCTTCCTTGTTCTCAAATAGAATTTCCTGACACTGCTCCCCTAAACCTTCACACACAACTCTGTACTTCAGAGTCTGTTTTCAAAGAGCACACCCATATTAGTCTGCTAATGTTGTCATAACAAAGTACCATAGGCTGGGTGGCTTAAAAAACAGAAATTTCTTCCTCATAGTTTTGGAGATCAAAGAGTCAGCAGGCCTGGTTTCTTCTGAAGCCTCTCCCCTTGGCTTGTAGACGACTGCCTTCTTCTGGTATCTTCACAAGGTCCTCCCCTCTGTGTGTGTCTGTGTCCTAATCTCCTCCCCTTATAAGGACACCAGTCATATTGGGTTATAGCCCACTTTCATGACCTCATTTTATGTTAATTATCTCTTTAAAGGCCTTACCTTAATCACACTCAGGTACTAGGGGTTGACACTTCAACACATGAATTTGGGGATGACACAGCTTACCCCATAACACCAACCTAAGACACCATGGGAGACTGGTTCAGGTCCAGAATATGGACACGTGGGAGCCGTCCTGATCTGAGACAGTGGTCGAAACATGCTCATCTCCAGGCGATGCTGGAGAGAGATGGAGTAGTTCCAGCACCAAACCACTTCACACGAAGCTGGTAGGCCGCCCATCAATTCGTGTCCCAGCTTAGGCTCCTGTTCTTTTGGGAGTTCTCAGGCGTATGGTCGTTCCAGCCCATACCTTCTCAAGTTCTAAGCTCAATTCCCCCAAGGCTGGTGTCCATACTAGCTGGAATAGAACTCTTCACAGTGAAGACAACATGGGGTAGAAGGGAAGGAAAAGAGGAATGGAAGGGTTGGATCCAGAGGTGATCTTCAGTTACTTCCCTATTGTCCCCTCACCTTGGGACATTCCTAGACCAGGAGGTGCAGACCAGTAGATCGTGAAACAAATCTAGCACACAGAAGTGATTTCTTTGGCCTATCAAATATATTTTTAAATTTAGATTAGTTGCTAGAATCTTAAGATTAAGGATTTGAGGCTGCCAAATGTATATAAAGATGTGAAAAAACTGGGCTTACATTGCTGCATAGCAAGAATTAGCCGAGGCTGAGTAGGTCTGCTCCTTTGAGATAGAAATATGCTTTCTGGTTTGCCTCAGTCCCCACCGTTCCCTGCTGCTTTACACCTAGCCTACTGAGGCATTTGAGTTCACAACCCATGCTTGACACTTCCTTCTCTTTGTTCTTTTTTCTTTTTAATTTTTTTTTTTTTTTATTGGGGAACAGTGTGTTTTTCCAGGACCCATCAGCTCCAAGTCAAGTCCTCATTTTTTTTTTTTTTCCAATCTAGCTGTGGAAGGCTCTCAGCTCCCTGGCCCAAGTGGGAATCAAACTGGAGACCTTGGTATTATGAGCACTGCACTCTGACCAACTGAGCCAACCAGCCGCCCTCTTCGTTCTTAATCACTTCATTTTGACAAGTCTGAGAGAGATCCCCAAATTCTACTGCTTAATCATTGCCAAGCCTCTGAGAGCTGGGATATGGTGGTCTTTCTTTGTACTCTTTGGTAGTAAGAGATGCCAAGGTATGAGTCATTTGGAATCCCAATAAAGTGCCCAAAAAAGTTGCAGAATAATATGTCAATTAAAAAAAGTAGTGTTGGGGCCAGCCCGGTGGCTCAGGCGGTTAGAGCTCCATGCTCCTAACTCCAAAGGCTGTCGGTTCGATTCCCACATGGGCCAGTGGGCTCCCAACCACAAGGTTGCCAGTTCAATTCCTCGAGTCCTGCAAGGGATGGTGGGCAGCGCCCCCTGCAACTAAAATTGAACATGGCATCTTGAGCTGAGCTGCCTCCCCGATGGCTCAGTTGGTTGGAATGCATCCTCTCGACCACCAGGTTGCTGGTTCAACTCACGCAAGGGATGGGGGGTTGCGCCCCCTGCAACTAGAAAATGGCAACTGGACCTGGAGCTGAGCTGCGCCCTCCACAACTAAGACTGAAAGGACAACAACTTGAAGCTGAACAGCACCCTCCACAACTAAGATTGAAAGGACAACAACTTGACTTGGAAAAAAGTCCTGGAAGTACACACTGTTCCCCAGTAAAATCCTGTTCCCCTTCCCCAATAAAAATCTTAAAAAAAAAAAAAAGTAGTGTTTTCCTATACCAGCATAACAAAACAGTAAAATATTAAATAATTGATAGCTATTAAAGATAAATACTTAGTAAAATACATTGTAAATTAAATATTTCATTTACAATAGCAATACAGTAATAAAATGTCTAGTAATTAACCTAACAATGAACTCACTAGATCTTTACTGAGAAAGTTAAAAAATTTTAAAGTATGTAAAAGAAGATACAAAGTAACATACCATGTTCATGGACAGAATAACAATATATAAGTGTTAATTTTCTCAAAATTAATCTATAAATTGGGTGGTATTTTAACCAAAGTCCTGATTTTGTGAGGAACTGACAAACTGATTTTAAAATTTGTATGGAAGAATATGAGTCTATGCATAGCTAGAGAAAATTTGAAACAAGAAGACTAAAGAGAACTGACCTATCAAATTCGTTATACTACAAAGGCACAGTAACAAAAATACGGGGGTGGTAATACAAGAAAAGGAGTAGACAAATGCTTCAAAGGAAAAAATATAGAGCCCAGGAGCAGGCTAGATGTATATGCAAATTTGATGCACAAATTCGGACAATTAAGTTGGTGAACTCATCCTAGAAAAAGTGCTACATACCTAATTGCTGAATATCACTACAGTCACCTTCAAAGAACTCCCTTTGGGAAGCTATGCACTGACAACAGTGCCTAGTCCACCCTTCAAAGCAATTTTGGAACTCTTTTTCTGGAATGGCCATTAGTGCTTTCGTCATATTATCCTTGATGTCCTGAGTGTCATCAAAATGTTCCTTTCAATATTTCCTTTATCTTCGGGTAAAGAAATAAGTCATTGGGGACCAGATCAGGTGAGTAAGGAGGGTGCTCCAATACAGTTATTTGTTTACAGACTAAAACGTTCCCCCACAGACAGTGCTGTGTGATCTGGTGCATTGTTGTGATGCAAGAGCTCCTTTGGGACCACTTTTGCACACACCTTTCTCATGCCAAGATTTTCAGTTAAGATTTTCCTGTTTCTCTATCGATTTTTACTTGGTCTGCTGTGCTTCTCACAGTCAGCTGATGATTTTGACACACAAATCAACAAATTTTGCAATGTTTTCATTAGTTCTGCTCGTTACTGGCTACCCTGACCTCTCTTCGTCAGTGATGAGTTCTCTCCCCTCATAAAAATATTTAATCCATTTGTGCACTGTGTAGTCTTCATGGCATTATCCCCATAAACTTGGACTAACACGTCCCTGATTTCACTTCCACTCTTACCAAGTTGAACAAGAAATTTAAGGTGTGTTTGTTGCTCTAATTCAAGCTCAGCCATTCTCACGATTTCACACAAAAACATGCAGCAACAGTAATGAATGCCACTCAGCAAGACACCGCCACGCATCGACACGAACACAGCTGTGAGACACTGATGTACTAAGGTTATGAAACCTTCCCGTGCTGTTTGTACAGTGCTGCCAATGGACACACACACACACACACACACAAAGTAAGTTCGTGAACCTAATTGTCAGACCTCATATAGGTACATATTCGTGTGTGTGTGTGTGTGTGTGTGTGTGTGTTCTTTTTTCAGGATGCACACACATAGCTCTCAACCTTGGCAATATTCACATTTGGAACTAGACAGTTCTTTGTTGCAGGAGGCTGTCTTATGCATGGTAGGGGCTTTAGCAGCATCCCTAGCCTCTGTTTACTAGATGCCAGTAGCACCCCCTCAGTTGTGACAACCAGAAATTTCTCCAAATGTTCCCAAATGTCCCCTGGTGAGGTGTGGGGGTATGGGTGCAAAACTGCTCTGGTTGAGAAGCACTGCCTTAAATCACATGTCAAATATATTAGAATGGCTAGTTCGGTAGTCAGAGGCAGGGATTAGGAGAGGGACTGTGTGAGGAAAGGAAAAATATTACAATAGAAAAAAACAGGGTCTTACTCTCAATGGTGATGATGTGCCATTAACTGAGGAGCATGACAGCAGCGCCCTGCCTAATGCTGTTTTGAAGTAATTGCTAGTGTCAGGCACCCTTATCCCTCTCTCAGCATCCTGCAGCATGAATCTGCCTCAGTGTACCACTGAAATACACTGTTCAGGACGAGGCAGATATTTGTTAAGTAAGTCAATGAGTTCAGCTGTCCTGCATCATGAAGTTCAAGTTCTCTGATGTTTGTCGGTGACTTTCCCCTGCAGTCCACAAAACGGCCAGCCTGTGCCAATCAACAGATGCAGAACCCAAGCTTAGAGTGGAACCCTAGCAGAGTTGTGGGGAGCAGGGACTTGGGGGTGCACACCCCAACACTGAGAAACATCAGGACTATTTATAGACCCTCTTCCAGGAAGGAAATTTCCTCATGACCAGAGGAGGTCTTGTGAGTCAAGTGCCAACATGAATGTGACCTCAGCTGTATTCTCAGGGTGTTGAAAACTGAGACAAGAGGTTTATATTGCCCATAATTCATACAATATCACTGCAAGTAAGATACACATTTTTCCCATTTTACAGATGAATAGACTATTGTTGCAATCACATCGAGTAACAAGCAACCGTAAAATCTCAATGGCACACGGCCATAAACATTTATTTCCCGCTCAGGCACCTGTGGGTTGGCTGTGGTTCAGCTGACCTAGGCTGGATTCAGCTGGACTTGGTTCCAGGCTGTAGGGTGGGTCCAGGCATGCTCAATGTGTCTTTCATTCTTCTGGGGTCAGCAGGCAATTGGGGCACGTTCACTGAATGGGATCCAGATATGCAACCTTTACATATGCGCCTTAGGCAGAAAGGTTATTGAGAGTCAGCAGATGCAACTCCTCTACCCTCCCCTTTTCTGCCTAAAAGTAGGACATACATTTCCCTTTGGGAAGGTGTCCCATCCTCTCCAGTACCAGGAAGACAAGAGCAACTCTTATCACCAGAGATGGAGAGTAGGCACCAAGAAGAGTCTGCATAAACAAACCTTACTAAGATAGCCCTCGCTTCCATTTATTTCCCCATGTGTTCTCTACTTACTTCCTCACCACTCATTATTCCTCAAATCTCTAACCCCCTTTCCTTTGTAAACATGGTCTGAGGTCGGACAGTTAAGTTCACGAATCATCCTAGAAAAAGTGCTACATACTGCTTTGCTGAATATCACTACGGTCACCTTAGAAGTACTCCCCTTGGGAAGCTATGCACCGACACCAGTACCTGGTCCACCCTTCAAAGCAATTCTTGAACTCTTTTTCTGGAATGGCCATCAGAGCTGTCATCAAAATGTCTTCCTTTCAGTATTTCCTTTATCTTCAGGTAAAGAAAGAAGTCATTGGGGGCCAGATCAGGTGAGTAGAGAGGGTGTTCCAATACGGTTATTTGTTTACTGGCTAAAAACTCCCTCACAGACAATGTTGTGTGAGCTGGTGCATTGTCGTGATGCAAAAGCCATGAATTGTTGGCAAAAAGTTCAGGTCATCTAATATTTTAACGCAGCCTTTTCAGCCCTTCCAAATAGTAAACTTGGTTAACTGTTTGTCCAGTTGGTACAAATTCATAATGAATAATCCCACTGATGTCAAAAAAGGTTAGCAAGGGGTGGACGGGTGGCTCAGTTGGTTAGAGCGGGAGCTCTGGGCAATGGGGCTGCCAGTTTGATTCTCACATGGGCCAGCGAGCCACGCCCTCCACAACTAGAATGAAGTAAATGAGCTGCCGCTCAGCTCCTGGGTGGGCCAGATGGTTCAGTTGGTTGGAATGTGTCCCCTCAACCACAAGGTTGCTGGTTCGACTCCCACAAGGGATGGTGCACTGTGTCCCCTGCAGCTAACAATGGCGACTGGACCTGGAGCTGAGCTGCACCCTCCACAACTAAGATTGAAAGGACAACAACTTGACTTGGAAAAAGTCCCGGAAGTACACACTATTCCCCAATAAAGTCCTGTTCCCCTTCCCCAATAAAAATTAAAAAAAAAAAAAAAGTTAGCAACATTGTTGCAACAAGTTCATGAACTTAATTGTCAGACCTCATATGTAAGACCCTGAGTCTAATTACTTTGAGTTTCTCTTTTTCTGTGAACTCTTGTACATGTAAAATATTAATAAAATTTTTATGTCTTTCCTCTTGTTAATCTGTCATTTGTTAGTTTGATTTACAGCCTCCATTTCCCAAACATAAGAGGTGTGGGGACAGAGTCCCAGAGAGCAGTTTCCAGGCTCTCGGCCTCACGTGGAAAGGTGCTGGCCCGAGTAGTCGATGGCCATCAGCTGTGACTAGTTGGCCATCAGCTGTTACTGGTTAGCCATTGGCCACTGATATAACTGCTGTGGCTACATTGGTTGGTTGGTTAGTTGGCAGAGAAGCAGATGGCGGATTGCGGGTCGTGTGGATCCGACTTCCTGTGTCTTGCCCGGCCGCCAGTGAGACTGGGGTGCAGAAAGACCCCTCATTGGGGTACTGGTGGATGTTTACTTTTGTGTCTTGACCAGCTGCCAGCGAGACTATAGTGGTATGACTCCCCTATCTATGGCTCCGTTGGTGTTCCTTTTTGGCCTCACTATGGTGGAACACATCCGCCTGCGTTCTTGTGCTGGGAGCTAGACCAGAGACCCTGCCTGACGAGGGTAGAGAAGTTTATCCTCCTTAACAATCTCATGGCAAAAGTCTCAAAAACCCAACTGCATAAGCCTATTTGAAGCCTTCATTCACATTGCCTCTGCTAATGTCCCATTGGCTAAAGGAGGTCACATGGAGTAAGCCATATGGGCAGGCAGGGAAGCTTAGGCCTTCTGTGGGGGGTCGGGGTGGGGGTTGCTTTCAACTTCCATTTGTCTCACACCAAAGCTGGAGCTGCTTTCTTGCAGTGTTAGTTGACTGCCCCCTCCTACGAATTCTCTGACTTACTGTGTTTACCACTCAATAAAGTGATTAATTACATACTTTTGTCCATTGTTCAGGTCTTTGTTCTTTAGTATTTACTTTGTCTACCTAATGGGATTGTTGAGTTCTTAAAGCTGAGGCACTTCTGGGTCACTCAGGGCCCCTGCACAATGCTGGTACAGAGAAGTAGATGGTACAGTAAGTAATTGTACAAGGACTGGTCAAGTATATTGTTTCTAGCTTCCCACCAGGCAGCCTGTAGTAAGGGCCACTGTGGGTATGCTGGCAGATTACAGGAGCACAAGCCCAAAAAAGCTGAGCCCATAACTGTGGCTCCACAGAACTGGAAGAATTTGACAGTTCTTTATTTCAGGGGATCTTCCCCCAGCAGGTACAGCTGGATTAATCAGCACTACGTCTTCCTCGCAGACTTAATTAGCATCTCTTGTCAAAACTTAGCTTCTTGTTAAAGCCAGACTTTTAAAAAAAATCTGTTCCAAGCTCATATCCTTATTTTCAGTTAAGTTTCATCCAGATGTGAGACCGACATCACATTTCCTTTTATTTATTGTGCTGTAATTGACATATAACATTGTGGAATTTAAGGTGTACTGTGGGTTGATTAGATACACTTATACTGTATATTGTTATGTGATTATGGCCATAATCGCATAGAAGTTAATACTTCTATCACATCACATAATTACCATTTCCTTTTTGTGGTAAGAACCTTCAAGATCTAGTCTCTTAGTAACTTTCAAGTATACAATACAGTATTGTTAAAAAATTAAAAATTGAACTACCATAGAATCCAAACATCTCACTTCTGAGTTTATATCCAAAGAAAATGAAAACAGGATCTCAGAATGTCTAAACTCATGTTTAGTGTGGCATTATTCACAATGTCCAAGATATGGAAACAGCCTACGTGTCCATCAACAGATAAATGCATAATGAAGAAGTGGTACATATGTACCATGGAATATAATTCAGCCATGACAAAGAAGGAAATCCTGCTATTTGTGTCAATAGGAATGAAACTCGAGGGCATTATGCTAAGTGAGATAAGTTAGAGAAAAACAAACACTGTGTGATATCCCTTATATGTGGAATCTGAAAAAGCCGAACTCGGAGAAACGAAGAGTAGAATAGTGGCTGCCAGGGGCTGGGCACTAGGGGTCCTGAGATGTGGATCAAAGGGGACAAAGTTGCAGTTAGAAGATGAATAAGTTCTGGGGACCTAATACACAAAATCTCATTTGATAAAAGTCAACAAATGAGAGTCAGAGTGATTCAAGAATAACTTTCTCCATGTTAAGTGGAGATGATAATACTGCTTAACCCTAAGCACTTACTACAAGTGTGCGCAAGGATTATGCCCTCATAAACTTGTTTAATTTTTACTTAGTCTTGTAGCTATTATAAGACCCTCATTTTGCAGCTGGGGAAAAGGACGTTTAAAGAGATTATGGGACTTGCCCCGGGTTGCAGTGCTTACAGCTGGTGGAAGTAGGAAGTAAACCCTGACCAAAAAAAATCTTTACTCTTTAATAGTCTATGCTAAATCCCTACTATGTTCTTTTTTATTTTAATGAACCATTTCAAATATTAAAAAATTTAATTAGGAAATAATACTGTGTACTGCCAACTAGCTTTGTAAAATGTTACCTTTTTCTTTTCTTGTGTTAGATCTATTCTTTGGCATATTGTTGTTTGGTTGGTATTGTGTATAAATTGTGCCCTTTTTCTCTTGCATGTATACTAAGGAGAACATAATAATGATAAAGTATTACTGACACTACTAATAATAATATTAGTAGTAAATAGTTACCACTTATATAGTGAAGCACTATTCTATGGACTTTACGTATTTTATAACCCATGTGATTTTCAGAAAAACCCTATTAAGCAGTTTTACTATTATTCCCATTTTATAAATGAAGAAACTGAGGCACTGGGAAATTATTGAACTTGCCCAATAATTCATTCAGTTGGTGGATGATGTTCATTCAGTTGGTGGATGGCAGTCTTGCTTTGGAGAATGAGTTTTTTAAAATTCTAAAACACCACACTTATTGATGATGAAACCTCTGAGAGAGGTTTAAAGGGAAGGAGACACTTAACACCAGCACTGAGACACAGATTGGGCCACATGTTTTCAATCTCACAGCAATCCTGGGCAATGATGATTATTATTTCTGTTTGTAAAAGGCAGAAACCGAGACCCAGATAGATGAGTGATTCACCCAAGGTTACGTTGCAAGCTGGACACAGAGCATGAGCTAAATGTACGCTTGCCCACCTCCAAACCCCGTGTTGGGTGGTTACTGTTCTCACATACTTGAGAACCAATAGACTCACTCTCCTGCATGAGTTTTCAGGAGTAGGTGGTCTAAGAACCCCAAACCAGGGCCAGTACCGTAATGCCAAATAGGAATACAAATGAAACATAAAAAAGAAAATGCCACCGCTTTGTGGTTTTAAAGGATCGTTACATCTTCACTATCTGCAGAAGTTAACGAAGAATGTGAAGGTCATGGATAGACCTCCCTCCTGGCTCTTGGAGGGACCACTGAAGAGAGCTGAGGAGCTTTATCAATTAACATGTCATAAATGGGATCATGCACAAGACACTGGGCCCTTCCCATGCTAGGTGTGCTGGCTGGTACCTGCCCTTTAGCTACTTAAGGGACATACCATTCACAGGCTCCTGATCCCGTAAGAAGTAAGCTGAGTGTAACTGGCATCAGTGGAATCTACGCTCTGGTACTTTGCAAATACAACCACAGTCATCCTTCCATCTTCTGGGTAGGTACACAGCCCCCATTTTGCAACTAGGGAAACTGAGGCTCAAACAGATTAAATAAATTGGCCAATCCTTCACAGAGGGTCAACGGTAGAGCCACAATTCAAACCCAGTCGGGCACTTACCAAAGCTCATAAGCTTTCTAGTTCATTGCTTTGCTCTGCCTGCTCAAAACCACTCTCTGGACCAAGCTTGTGGAAGAACCACGAGAAAAAGGAAGGTCCTGCCGGGGTGTGCAAAGCTTGCTGCCTGGGATTCCCGGCACCACTGACTTTCTGGTTGGCCTTGGCCACATCCTGATTTCCATGATGCATTCGTCCCAAGCACCAGACTGGAGCCTGCCTGATATGGCTTCACCCCGTTATGTTAACCGGCTGATTTGGAAGGCGTTCTAAAATATGGGCCAGGGCAGATGCCTGGGAAATCTGAGACCTCTCTTTGTCCTCTACTCCCACCTCAGCCCTACTTCGCACCCACTGCATCACCTGGCTCTGGAAGAGAAGCCCCTACTCACGCTGGGTGTGAGGGGTTCAAAACAGAGATGTCTGCCCTGCTCACGCCTTGATAGGATGATGCATTGCCCCTGGCCACGGCCACCCCCAAGCCCCAATACCCTCCTGTCTGCTGGCTCCAATGTTGCCTATGTTATTAGCAATCTAAAGCTGGTCAGGACATGGAAGAATGGCCCCAGATAATCAGCCTGTGCTTTAGTAGCTTAGGGCTAGGACGAACCAAGAGGTGAGGCAGGGGACATTTCTCCCTTGCTGGAAGGTTAAGCTGGGGATGGGAGAAAGTACAGTCACTTTAATACCGAAGTATAGTACTTTAGTACTGAAAGGTACCAGCCTATTAGCCAGCATGTGTCTACTCGGGGTTGATGGCAGATCTCTGTCCCTAGATAGTCCGGGTGCTTGGGACACTGACACGCTATTCCCCAATATTCCCATCATATGGTGTCACTGTAACCCTAAACCTCCCCTGGGCTCTCTGCTCTTCCTCCTACCACCCTGGGTCTTGGGGTACCTGGCAATCTGCATTGGAGCTTGCTTGCTATTCACTAGGAGCCGGAGAGTCTGGTGCTCAAGGTAAGGGACCACTCAACCAGAGGAAGGCAAAGCAGATTGTAACCTCACCTTTGCAACTAGGGCGCAAAATTGAAGGAAGCCCTGGCATGACCCCAACAGGAAGAGCCCCCTTAAATTTTGTGCCCCAGGCGCCTCTTTCGCCTCACCATCGTCTCACCCCTGTTGATCCTCAGCCACTCCGCTCAGCAACCTGCTCACAGATGGCACATTTGACTCTCGGGACAGGCGCTCATGAACCCAGTCCAGGAGGCTGGAGACTAACACCAGAAGGCCAATGTGTTCCCTTAAAATGTGGGGTATTTGGGGCAGCTAAATTACAGGATGGGAGAGGGCAATAATAATTAATAATAATACCAAATCCTTATTGGACTTCTCTGTGCCACGCAGTATGGTAAGTGCTTTACAATCAGTATCTCACATCATCCCCACAACAACCCTAGGAGACAGATACACGAACACATCATCCCCATTTGACATGTGAGGAAACCGAGACATCGTGAGATGAAGGGATTTTGTTAGGCTCCTGTAGCTACCTATATATTTAAGAAGCCAGCTGGAACAAACAGGGAGCCGATTTTGGAGACCATTACAAAGCACCAGGCAAGAGATGAAAAGGCTGTAAACTACAAGGGCAGTGGGATGCAGAGCAGGGACAGGACTTGATCAGCATTGAAAAGAGGAAGTTGGGGGTGGCAGGGTGGCTCAGTTGGTTAGAGCCCGAGCTCTGGGCAACGGGGCTGCTGGTTCGATTCCCACATGGGCCAGTGAGCCGTGCCCTCTGCAACTAGAATGAAGTCAATAAGTTGCCACTCAGCTCCCGGGTGGCCAGATGGCTCAGTTGGTTGGAGCGCGTCCTCTCAACCGTGAGGTTGCCGGTTGGACTCCTCGACTCCCGCAAGGGATGGTGGGCTGTGCCGCCTGCAACTAACAATGGCAACTGGACCTGGAGCTGAGCTGCGCCCTCCACAACTAATATTGAAAGGACAACTTGACTTGGAAAAGTCCTGGAAGCACACACTGTTCTCTAATAAAGTCTTGTTTCCCTTCCCCAATGAAAAGAAAAAAATCTTAAAGAAAAAAAGGGGAAATTGACAGGCTGCTCACCTGCTCACCCTGGTAGTGGAGGGTGGGGCAGAGAAAGGAATTGAAGACAGCTCCCAGGTTTCTGGCTTTCATTACCAGGCAGGTGAATGCTACTCTTTGGGACAGTAGCAGCTGATATCAGAAACCAAGTGATCACTGCTGCTGAAACGAATTAATAGTTCCATATGGGCTGCTTTACTTGGAAGCCCCAGTTAGCGAAGGAAGGACTGAGAACTGGAAGCGTGAGAGGTGTTTTTACAGATTATTCAGGCAGCCTCGGTCCAGGCTAGTGGACCTTCAGTCTTAAGCCCCCCTAAATAATTCTGAGGTCTCCTGAGGCTATAAATAGGAACACGTGGCTCTCAATGTTTCACCATATCCATCAGGATTACGTTCAGACTCCTCAGAGAGCACGCAAGCGCTCTTTATCTGAGTCACTTCATCTATTGTTCCAGGCTCATCTCAGATGCATCCTCTTACAGCTCAGCTTCACAGCCCTGCAGGCAATTCCTTGCTTATTCTAAGGCCCCGTTCTCCCTGGCTCAGGGGCTTTGTTCCCTTTTCTTGAAAAGCACCTCCCTTTCCCCTCCTCCCTTCTGTAAACACTTTCATCTGTTTGATGACAGCTCAGGCTTTAGCGCTGAGTTCAGGTATCACCCCCTTGGGGAGCCTTTCTCTCCTCTTGCCCTTTCCAAGGCATTGGGTCCTCTCACCTTCTCTGTGCTTACTTCTGAGAATCAACAAAATTTGTCTTTAAGCCTTACCACGCACCAAGCCATGTGCTCTAATTGTGAATCTCAGCATGTCCCTGAGTATAGTATTTATACCCCTAGGGGCCCTTGAAATGTTTCTAGGTAGACTTGAATGAACCTTTAAAGTTTTCAGTTATGCATTTGCTTTAATTTCATTAGGTGGGGGGGGGGAAGCAGGCCTCACGTCAAACCCACGATTTCACATGTATTGCTGCTTAGGATGAAGCCAAAGTGGGTGGCAATGTTAATGAACTAGAGTGGACCCTTGAAGGACACAGGTGTCCGGGGCACCGACGTCCACATACAGAGGGCCCAGCAGTTCAAACCTGTGCTGTTCAAGGATCAATTATCTTGGGTCCGTGGTTGGGAATTGTATGCGGAGGGCCAACTTAAGTTACATGTGAATTTTCCACTTCCTGGAGGTAGCGTCCCTAACACCCTCTGCCCCATTGTTCATGGGTCAATTATAATTATAGAGGCGGCAGGGAGGCGGAGCAAATATTTTAAAGGAGAGATGCTGACATCTAAGGTTTGGGGAAATCTCATTTAATCTGTGCAACAACGCTGTGAAATAGATATCTTTACATTTCTGAGATTAGAAGCCTGCAGGTCCCTGAGGTTGAATAACTTGCCCCAGGTCACAGAACTCCTAGGGAGGAGATAGGATTTGCTCTCAGGTTGGGTCAATTCCTCCTGTCCTATGAAACGCACACACCGGCTTTGCCTGTGTGTGTCTCTCTGGACCGTGGAAGGTCCTTGGGAGCAGGAATGTGGCTCCGCTGTCTGCACACCTCAGGCCCAGTGCACTTCCCAATACACAGTTGAATTTACTAAGGTTCTGTGGAAAGAATGAACGACTGCAGGAGTGACTCCCAGGATACAGTGTGCAAAGCACGTTCACAAGCGTTTTCATTGAATTCTCCCAACACTCTTCGGAAGAAAGTGTTATGGGAATCTCGGTGCTTCTTGCCTACGCAGTGAAGAATCCAAGGTCAGCAAGCTGATTAATGCTCAAGTAAAAATACACAGTCACTTCAAACGGGAGTCAGCTGCCATCCCAGAGGAATTGCCTCGTACCTCCTCCTCCTCAAACCTTTGCAATGTTAAAATTGCGCAAAAGGACCTTTGGACCAGGCCTAAAGCAGCATTGTATTCCAAAATAACCATGGGACTGGTTGTTAAAGACAGCCTTTAGAATTTGCATCACTGTGTTAGACTATGTGCACCAGTAGAAATACCTTCCTTAGCTTCTTCTTAATAGGCATAGAAACTCCTTCCTTCGATGCTGGTAATTATTCTCTTTCCCTTTCTCATAAAAACCCTTTTTCTTCGCCTCCTAATTAGAACACTATTTGGGTTTCTTCCTGAATCAATGCTTCCCAAATACCGTGTTTCCCCAAAAATAAGACCTAGCCGGACCATCAGCTCTAATGCGTCTTTTGGAGCAAAAATTAATATAAGACCTGGTGATTATATTACATTATATTATATTATATTATATTATATTATATTATATTATATTATATTATATTATATTATATTATATTATATTATAAAAACCTGGTCTTATATTATAGTAAAATAAGACTGGGTCTTATATTAATTTTTGCTTCAAAAGATGCATTAGAACTGATTATCCGGCTAGGTCTTATTTTCGGGGAAACACGGTAACTATGGCTCATCTGAAATAAACGCTTGTTGCCTCTTGCTTTGGCTTTTCATTTGTAGATTATCATACATATGAATATATAATTATAAATATATAATATACAAATATGTATTATACATATGATTTTTATAAATATTACCTACCACTCAGAAATGACAACATTTTGGGGGGCAGCCGGATGGCTCAGTTGGTTAGAGCCCGAGCTCTTAACAAGGTTGCCGGTTCGATTCCTGCATGGGATGGTGGGCTGTGCCCCCCGAAACTAGATTGAAAAATGGCAACTGGATTTGGAGCTGAACTGTACCCTCCACAACTAAGATTGAAGGACAACTTGACTTGGAGCTGATGGGTCCTGGGAAAAACACACTATTCCGCAATAAAGTCCTGGAAATACACACTGTTCCCCTTCCCCAATAAAATCTTTAAAAAAAAAAATGAAAAAAGAAATTACAACATTTTTTTTATGTAGGAAAAGGGAGAAGTAGAAAGGAGGAAGAGGAGAGTAGTAGCAGTGGGGAAGGATGGAAGGAGAGAGAAAGAGAAGGCCTGACAAATTATGTTGAGGCGGGGTTGAGGTTTTGCCCTTTGCTGGGGCAGAGCTCTTATAAAGCATGATTTGAGGGCCACCTGAATCAGAATCACTTGGGACATTTTCTAAAAATGCAGATTCCTAGCTCTCAACCTACTGAAATGCAGTGTCTGGGATGCGGCCTGGGGTTCGGCATCTTAACAGGTTCTGCAAAGTGGAGAACACTCCTGGGATGAGTGGCTCATAAGTTATCCTGCGAATACGGGGATTGAGGGAAGGGGCTGCTCTGCAGAGAAAAACCTCCTCGATGCTTATGCCAGGCTCTTTGAAGAAAGAGCTCCATCATTCTGCATAGACAAGGGTAAGTGTGCCACTTTGGCCTGCTAGGATGCTCACTGATTTGGGATTTCCTCTATGGACACCAGGATACAGGGAAGTTGGAGATCCCTGGGCCTGGGAGGAGGGGAAATTGAAAGGAGGCTGAGATCTGAGAGGAAGGAGCTGGCTGAGCACCAGGGAGTTAGGCCGAGGAGAAAGCTGGACAGGAAGGGACTGTAGGTGACCGACCACATGTGGCCAACAAAATGAGTTGAGATTTAAGTTTTTCTTCTTGTGTTGTCCACCCTATGACACTTTCAAGATTTTAAGAAAGCCTGTGACTTTAAACAGCTCAGTCTCGGTGCTTGGCGGGCATGAAGGAAAGAGTCAAGTGGCACCAAATCAGTAAGTAGCAATGCAATGACCAGGAGCTATGGGCAGGAGACACAAGATGCAGCTTGGAGCGAAAGGTGACAAGTCACTAGCAGAGGGTGCAAGCACTCCAAAAGACCTTCGGAAGTTAACAAGGTGAACCAAACAGAGTTTCTGTTAACCTAGACAGAGGGTGAATGTTAAAGGAAATGTCTGGAGAGTACAGTGACACTTGGTTATCCACACACACTCACACACAGAAACACCTTACTGCTTTCTCTCCCTCCCTCTCCAGGTTGACCCTGGGAAGTACTATAACATTGAAAATCAAAGTTGGCCAGCAAAGATTCATTCTTGCCCTGGGCAAGCATTGGGCCGAGAGGCCTACTGCCCCAGAAGCCCAACCTGCATGGCCCCTGGGCTTGAGGACTTTCACCAGTTTGGAAAACTTTATCACACAGCATTCTTGTCCTCTTTTTTTTTTTTTTTTCCCAACCATCTAGTTGAAGGCAAGTTTCAGCTTGATTCCTGGAGCGATCCAACTCCATTTATTCTGAGACGTCACTTCGGCTCTGGATGACTAGAGACGAATTCAGGAAGTAGGATTTCCTAAGAAGTCACTGGGAGACGAGGGTATGCACCATGGTTCCGAGTCAATCCCTTTCCCAATTTCCCTCTCTCTGCAAACTCATCACATTTTTTATTCCAGCTCTCTAGGGATTTGTTTTTCTTTGTGGTTGCTGTGTATCTTTTTCTGATCATACAATTTATGTTCATGTTAAAATGAAAGTTTCAGAAAGTTTTTTAAAAAGCTGTGTCGACGTAAGAAATGTCCAAACCTGTAGAGAATTTTTATAAGAGTTTGAGCCAAACTGATGACATATGCTGGGGAGCAAGATCTCAAATGCTCTGGAGAATAACAGTTTTGCTGTTTCTTTTGTGCATTTGAAATTAAGGAGGGGGTGGAAGGAAGATGGGAGAAAGCAAGGCCGGGATTGGATTTCAGAATAGTTAATAAGATTATTTGCTCTCTTGAGGTTAACATTCCCTTCAAGGGGTTAATTACTTCTGGTATTTCAAAGGTGTGTTAACCTGGATGCACAAGAACAATGGGCAGGGTGGCTTAAAACCTTTCACTAAAGAAGTTAGGTACTTGGGGTGTGACTACCCACCATGACCTGGCCAGTTAGGAATTTATGGTCAGATCAACTTATGAGGTTACTTTCCATAGAACTCATTTTTTTTCTTTCACAGTTGCTTATTGTCTACATATTTTTTTTAAATTTAGTAAAGATTATATATATATATATATATATATATATATATATATATATATATATATATATATATATATATATATTTACATATAATTTTGATTCCTTCTTTTTCCACCTTTCTATCTAGGTTTATTCCGGAGTAGCTAATAGCATTGTTGCGACTGTGAATGATGTCTTTGCATTTTATTTAGGAATGGCTAAAACTTCTGGAACAATCGTAAATAACTGTGATAGTAACCTGAATCTTTGACGTATTCCTGACTTTAAAGGGAATGCTTTTGGTGTTTCACTTTTAAGTATGTTGATTCTTATGTATACCAGTTAGATGTCGGATGCTGAGAGATGCTCTTTATCATGAAAAGAAAGCCTGTTCTTTCAAATCAAAGTGTGCTCCTTAAAAATAAATCAGGGCAGCCAGTTGGCTCAGTGGTTAGAGCGCAGTGCTCATAACACCAACGTCACCGGTTCGATTCCCACATGGGCCAGTGAGCTGCAAGCCCCACAACTAGATTGAAAACAATGACTTGACTTGGAGCTGATGAGTCCCAGAAAAACACACTGTTCTCCAATATTCCCCAATAAAAAAAATTTTTTTAATCAGAAATGAATATTAGAGTTCATCAAATTTAAAAAAAATCTATCAAGAGGACAGGTATTGCTTTGAATTTTATGAGATTTCATTCATAATAAACCATCCTTACATAGCTGACATTATTTGGTATTTGATATACTGCTAGGCTTATTTAATGGAATTTTGTTTCTGTATGCATAAGTGAACATCAGCTATACTTTTAAACTCTGTCTGAATTAGCTTTATAAACTGAACTGTGATTCAGTCCACAGTTTCCTCTGTCCCTTGTCCTAGAATAATTTCTTTATCATGGGAATTATCTATTACTCAAAAGTCTTTGAAAATACAATTTTCTCTTGTAATCACTTAGCCCAGCATTTCATGGAGGCAATCAATTTTTCTTTTTTAAATTATTTTTTAATTTTTCAGTTATAGCCGACATACAGTATTATATTATTATAGTTTCAGGGGTACAGCATAGTGGTGAGACATTTATATAACTGCAAGCAACTTTTCTTTCACGGTTATTGCTTTGTTTAGGTTATCTATTTCTTGATTCAAGTTGGATAATCTACATTTTACTCAAGAATTATACCTTCTGTAAAGATTTGCAAACGTATTAGCACCGAGTTGAACCCAGAATTTTAAAATTTTAGAATCTATTGTTGCAGAATCCAAGACCGGAAAGAACCCAAGCGTCACTCAGAGAGTTAGGAGAGTCAGCTTTATTACGCCGACGGGCTCAACAGGATCCTTCGCAAAAGACTGAGCCCCTAGCAAGGTTTTGAGCATGTTTTTATGGGTTGGGGACTTTCTTGAGTCAGGGAAGGGGTAAGTGTCGTCTGGTGACTGGCTCGGGGAGTGGCTTGGAGGGGGTTATGCGGAAGTGGGCTGGGGCTTAGGCTGGGACTTCTCTCTTTGCCTGGGCCACCATCTTAGGTCAGTTCCACGTGGCAGGGAACCATTTTAAGGTCAGTTTCCCCATCACTATAACTTAATCCACTGCTCAGTACCATGCAGAGATTTCAAATGGCAGGCCGCAAGGTCTAGAGGACCTGGGTTCAAATCCCAATTTTACGACAACCTATTGTTACTGGAGAGTGGGCTCTTCTCGGCGCCCACTCTTGGTGTCTCGAGCAAAGAATTGAATGAGACACAGAAATAAAGTGGTGAAAGAGTAGTTTATTAGGAGAGATAGTACACTTCAAAGAAATAGAAGCGGACCCGAGCAGCAGAGAATGGCTCAAGGGCTCAAAGTGGCATTATTAGGAGAAAAAGTACACCCCAAAGGATTTGGAGCGGGCCCCGAGCAAAGGCAAAGCTCAAGAAGCTCAAAGGGCTCGGACTGGCGAGGAGCTGGAGTTTTTATCCTTTTTTTCTCTAGAATGAGCTGTTCCTTTCCGGGTGTGGGACCACTTGATTGACATCTGTGATTGACAAGAGGCCATTACTTCATCTTTTGAGACTGCATGTTCCTTCCCAGAATTCAGTCCATTATAATAATATTAACGAACTTCCGAGCGTATTATAATGACGGTATAATGAGGCCCAGGTGAAATGAAGGTCGTTGTGGCCTTCATTGCGCAGGTGTGAGTGGTTGGTTTAATCTAGTTGGGTATTTTGTACCCATTTGTTCCTCATAGGGGTAGACAATTACAATGAAAAGGGGAAGTTTTGGGCGGAGAGGGGAGGTCTTTTGGGCGGTCGCATTCTCTGCAGGAATGCAGAGACCAGATGCTTATCTCTAACTGCCTGCCTTATTTTCCCCTTGAGAGACAAGATCCCCTTAAAATCTCTGTGGGAAGTTGAGGGACAGAAGGTCTGTTTTTCTGTATCTGCTTTATGCTGGACAGGGGCGTAACACTGTCCCTACCTATTGGGGGATTCACGGAACTCTTGCCTTCTCTGATCTTAGATGAGAGGAAGGGGTCCTGATATCTGCCTGGAAGACCGTGTTGGCTTATTTGGTTGCAACTGGCAATCTTGCTGGGTCATCCTCTGTATCCCCAAGGACCCTAAATGAGGAAAAATAGATTTTAATTAGTAAATCCGTTAGCTCTGTAGAGCCTGTAGCCATTCAGCCAGTCATTCAGGTGGCGTTAATTGTCCAGGAGTTAGGCCCAGAACGGACAGGAGAGAACATTAGGCTTCAATGGTTACAGTCAACAAGTATGAATCACAAGTTTTAGGGTAATTATCTAAAGCAGGGGTAGGAGCTAAAAAACCGGGGGAAAGAAAACTTGAGAAGGAAACTTAAAATTTCTATGGGAAAGAAAACTTAAGTTTTCCATGGGGGGAGGAGTGGTTACTCGTTGACCCGTATCATTACCCTTGAACGACAGGAGTTTGAATTGTGCGGGTTCACTTGTACTCAAATGTTTTTCAATAAACACAGTTGCATCCCCTGCTTTGGCATTAGTAGATTTAACCAACTGTGGATCAAAACCGTATTTTTGCATTCCCAACCACAGATTACTGTTTCTGCAGTCCGTGTTTGGTTAAATCTCCGGATGTGAAGAGCTGACTATGGTTAGGTTTCTGGGGAGTCAAAAGTTAATACACGAATTTGTGTGGGGATTGGTGCCCCTGAACCCGTATTGTCCAGGGGTCCACTGTACTTACTTCGGTGATGAGTTTAGATACGTCCCTTCAACGTCTCTGAGCCTGGCTCCTGAAATGTGAAAAATGAAAAATAGGGGTATGGGGAGGGATGGAGAAAATGACAGTGTCGATTGCTGTAAACACTCTAGAACTACTGAATTTTTAACCTTGACAAAAATAATGTAAAAGCCTAAAATCAGACTGGAAAGTGCATCTCTCCTTAGAGGAAAGCGCAGCAGTTTGTTTCCAAATGCTAAGTGTTCTTTGCATTCTGTTCTCGGACTATTTCTCCACGAAGACCTCAGACTGACCTTGAGTCCATTTGGAAATGAGTCACATGACACTTGTCCAGCTCATCCAAATAATGACTCCAAGGTCAATTTTGGCCTCTGTGGCTTAGGTCCATAGCAGCTTTCTTTTTTTCTTAATGGAATTTTTTTTTCTTTCTTTTTTTGTTTTGTTTCCCCCTTTCTTTTGCCTCCCCCACCCCCTCCAGTTCAAGCCATTGTTTCTCAGTCTAGTTGTGTAGGACAGCTCCCTGGCCCATGCTGGTATTATGAACCTTGCGTTCTCCCTGGGTTGAGGGAGTCGGTTGCGCCAGTTGTTGGTCAGTGGCTCACAGCAGCTCACAGCAGCTCATGGCACCTGGCTGCCGGCCACTCACGCTGGCCACCGGCCACCCATGGGAACACACGGCAGCTCACAGCAGCTGGTTGCCGGCCACTCACGCTGGCCACCGGCCACCCATGGGAACACACGGCAGCTCACAGCAGCTGGTTGCCGGCCACTCACGCTGGCCACCGGCCACCCATGGGAACACACAGTAGTCCACAGCAGCCCACGGCAGCTGGCGCCAACCTCAGGCCGCTCATGGTAGCCCAGCTCCAGGGAGAGCTGTTGTTCACAATCTTAGCTGTAGAGGGCGCAGCTCACTGGCCCATGTGGGAATGGAACCGCCGGGCCTTCAGCGTTAGGAGCACCGGGCTCCAACAGCCTGAACCACTGGGCTGGCCCGGATAGCAGATTTCTTGATGTGGCATTTTACTTTGGAAATACTTAAAGAAAAAAATGCAAACAAGCAAACACTCCCGAGTGTATCTTATACAACTGCCATGCATTTTGTCCCCTCTATTTTAAGACATGACTATATGAGTATGTTAAGCCCTTACAGTAAACCAACCCTCGGCTACATATTTGCATATATCACCTCATTTTAATAATCGTAGGAAGCCAGGTGCTACTGTCCCATATGCCAGAGGAGGAAATTGACGTTGAGAAAGGTTTAACACTAACAGGTTTGTTAGTAAATGACAGAGCCAAGGGTGGAACCCAACTCTCCAAGTGACCCCAAGCCCAAATTCAGCATCACTCTACAATGCTGACTCAGGCATCTGTACATGCTTCACCTTCCCCAAAGAGGTGCTACCAGTTTATAGTCTTCCTGCACACATTAGTTAAGTTAAATCAGCTCTTAGCATTTTATTTTGACTAGCATGGGGTAGTGGGCAGGGCCAACTTCTTGGGCGTGCAGTCACACGGGACCCCACCCTCTGAAGGGCCTCACCATTGGCTGAAATGCTCTGCTGTCAGGCCCTGAAATCCTTAATAATTTTATCTTTTAACTTGTGTTTTGCAAGTGAAGTCCGTAACACAATGGAGCATGCGTGTGAGCAGAGAATGGGCAGTATATGCCCACAGTTCCTTGCCACCCCACTCAGATAGAACATTTGCAATGCCCCAAGAGTACAGAATTCCTGCAGACTCACATGTGTGGGAGTGCAGCAAGACTCAAAGCCAAGTACAAGGTGAATGTGTTACATCTGCAAATGAATGAGCTGGGGCATTGACAGCCCCCAGAGGCCATGCTTTCCATTGAAACCGGAACTTTCTTTGAATGCAACAAATGAAACTAAGGAACCCTATCATGTATTTCCTCACTCTTACTTCCTTACTTTCCTGTATTAGTCATTGCGGGGACAGAGCCAGGACTGCAGTTTCCAGGCTCTCGGCCTCACGTGGAAAGGTGCTGGCTCGGGTAGTAAATGGCCATCAACTGTGATTGGATGGCCATCAACTGTGGCTAGTTGGCCGTCAGCTGTCACCAGTGAGCCATTGGCCACTAATATAACTGCCGTGGCTACTGTAGCAGAAAATGGGGGCTAGCAAGAAGGTGGTGGCTGAGCTGCCAAGTGCGAATTGCAGTTAGCAAGTGAGGTTGGTTGGCAGAGATGTGGATGGCAGGTTACGGATTGTGTGGCTCCTGCTTCCGGTGTCTCCAACCCAGCCACCAGCAAGAATATAGTGGTATGGCTCCCCTATCTATGGCTTCGTGGGTGTTCTTTCGGCCTCACCATATCCTGCGTTCTTGTGAGGGGAGCGGGAGCAGAGACCCTGCGTGACAGTCATCTCAGGCTGAAAATGAGAATGTCGAAGGAAATGGCAGCCATAATTCCTTTCACTTCTTCCTTGCTCGGTGGTAAGGTCAGTGAGTATTGGTACAATGTGCACACGCCAAGAAATGAAATAAAAAACAATTTGTTTTGTGCAGAGTTCCTGCTGTGCTGGTAGGAAATACATGTATGAGTTAGAAAATATGAATAGTGTAATTCCAGTGATTCCATATTTAGAACTGGCGTTACAGAATATGAACAGTAAAATTCATGTTAATTCATTGTACTTAGAATAGTCCTACAGATGTTCCCTAACTTAAAATGGTTTGACTTACGGTTTTTTTGACTTGATGGCTGTGCAAAAATGATCTGCCTTCAGAAGAAACCACACTGAAGTCTGAGCTTTGATCTTTTTAACTGGGCCAGTGAAATTCAGGTTCCCAGGTGTTGTCAGGGAGCCCCAGCTCCCAGACAGCACCTGATCAGGAGGGTAAACAGATACAGTGTTGCCAACATTGTTTGGATATTGTGTTCTGAGCACATTTAAGGTAAGCTAGGCTAAGCTATGATGTTCAGCAGGTTAGATGTATTAAATGCATTTTAGACTAGTGTGGGGACAGAGCCCCAGAAAGTAGTTTACAGGCTCTCGGCCTCACATGGAAGGGTGCTGACTCGGGTGGTGAATGGCCGTCGGCTGTGGCCGGTTAGCCGATTGGCCGCTGGTATAACTGCTGCGGCTACAAAGGATTGCCGAGGATTGCCAAGGAGCCGAGCATTGCCGAGCAGAGCCGAAGAGAGCGGAGGAGGAGGGCCGAGGAGAGTGGAAGAGGAGAGCCGAGGGAGAGGAGAGTCGAGAGAGTGGAGAAGAGTCGTCGGTCGGTTGGCTGGCGGAAAAGCAGACAGCAGGTCAGCGTCTGGTGGGCCCAGCCTCCAGTGAGACCATAGTGGTATGACTCCCCTACCTATGGCTCCGTGGGTGTTCCTTTTCGGCCTCACCACATCCTGCGTTCTTGTGTGGGGAGCGGGAGCAGAGACCCCGCAGGCCGCCCCGCCTGAAAGATGGCGCGGCTGGAAGGCCTCCGCGCATGACAAATGGCGCAGCGAGCAGGGTCTCCCGCACGACAACTTAATAATATTGTGGGGACAGAGTCCCAGAGAAGTTTCCAGGCTTTCGGCATGGAAAGGTGCTGGCTGTTATTAGATGGCCATCCGCTGTGTCTGGGTGGCCATCAGCTGTTACTGGTTAGCCATTAGCTACTAATATAACTTCCACGGCTGAGACGGGGGGTTGGTTATTTGGCTGGCTGGCAGAGAAACAGACGGCGGATTGCAGCTAGCAAGTGGGGTTAGCAAGCGTGGATGGCGGATTGCAGATCGTGTGGATCCTACTTCCTGTGTCTGGCCCGGCTGCCAGGGAGACTGGGGTGCAGAAAGACCCCCTGTTGTGGTACTGGCAGATGTTTGCTTTTGCGTCTCGACCAGCCTTCAGTGAGAATATAATGGTATGATTCCCTTACCTATGGCTCCGTGGGTGTTCCTTTTTGGCCTCACCATATCCTGTGTTTTTGTGTGGGGAGTAGAACCAGAGACCCTGCATTACAAATATTTTCAACATATAATGGGTTTATAGGGTTGTAACCCCACCATAAGTCAAGCAGCATCTGTAAATTGCAAATTTTTAAAAAGACAGAGTGGAAGAAAGGAAAGCTTTATGTCTTTAGTACCTGTAATGGCACTTTCCCCCTGCAAGAGGCCCCACAAATTAGGTAGCTGGCCTAGTGGTGAGCAGTGACATTGAGGGAAATGGCCTCAAATTTTTTAGGAAATAGATCCAGGAGACCCTTATTTCCCTGTATTGAAAGGAACACATTCCTTTTGGGTTTGATTAACTTTATTTCTCTCTTCCCACAACCAGTAAAAAAATACAATCAACGTGGGTACAAGGATTCAATTTTTTAAAATCAGAGTACAAAGAAGGCCACAGCCCCACCCAGATTTGGCTTACATATTTACAGAGTGAGCCGTGGGGTGTGACTAACAGGCATGTTGAAAAGGTGGCATTACAAAAAACGCAATGGTGGTCTTTCTTTCCTGTACATTGCATAGAATCCGGCCTCATTTCCAAATGAGCACTACAAAATAAGCCTCACTGCTATTTACTACATATGAAAAACGCTGTACAGGTGCACGGCTATAGATATGGAGTACAGTGGTACCTCCGTTTTCAAATGTGATCTGTTCCGGAAGACGGTTCGAGTTCTGAAACGTTCAAAAACAGCCGACAGCGAGGCCTCAGGATCTTGCACTTAGTGGAAGCCACACGACATGTTCAACTTCTGAGGCGTGTTCGAAAACTGAAGCATTTACTTCCTGGTTTATGGCGTTTGTAAACTGAAGTGTTCGTCAACGGAGACGTTCGAAAACCGAGGTACTACTGTATAAATGGCTGTTAGGGAACTGGTATCTACACAACGGAAGGCTCAGTTTGGTACCCTAACCTGTTGAGATGGATAAGCTAGGATGGGGGAGGGCAGGGTCTTGGAGAGGGGCACCACCAACCCCCCCGACACATTTCCCAGACTTGGTTGAAGCTCCCTCACACTCCGGGAGAGAACTGGGATTATTGGGGATGAGGAACAGCAGAAGGAGGGGGTGTAAATACAAGAGGGGGCTCTAGAAGTCAAAGGAGGCGTCTGGGGCAGGAAATGTGCCCCTCGGACCCGCAGACACACACGGATCCTGCCATTTCATGATCAGGGTTCTGTGGGCAGTCTAGCCAAGCCCTGGTTTCCACCCTCAGAAGTTTGGAGCTTTGCCAGCATGGAGAGAGGGCAAGAAATCAAAGCTCATCTATGGGAATGCGGGAGAATGTTTGGCAAGTTTCACAACTCCAAAGCACATTTGGCTTGGAGGGATGAATGGATGGGTGGATGAATGGCAGCTGACCACCAAAAGCTGACCCAGGCAGTCATCTTGCACAGAGAGCGAGGAGACAGAATTGTAGAACTGCTCTGTGCTCAGGTGCTTCCTGGGACTCAAGGTGGCAGCAGGGGAGGGGATTCAGAGGATGCTTTTCATCTGACTAAGGGTGGGACTAGGCTTTAGCTACTACAATGCTCAATGAGGTTTCCAAAATAGCCAAATTATGAAGAACCCTATGCACTTTGAGCATATAAACCATCTTCGTCCCCTCTTCCCCCCAATGCTGGTCATTGACTAGCTCTCATCTTCCATTTACCCAGCTCAGGAATAGGACCACTCTCTTAGAAAGATGGAGCAACAGGTGAGCCAAAGTGCATCCTGAACCTCTATAGCTTTGATGTGGCTCCTGTCCTGGAAACTCGAGGACACAGCAGGTAGAATTCTGGGCCATACATGCCCAGATGGGGAAACCCTAACAGAGGATTTAAGGAGCAATGGGAAGAGGGAAAGGCCCGCACCTGTGGTCTTCTCCAGCTCTCCAAATGATTGCACTCTTTTCCCTAAGCTGGGCTGCTCTGGGGCAAGGATGCTTGGGAGCAGCTGCTTTTAGTTGAAACCAGTCTTTAGTTGAGGAGAGATGTCTGAGTTTTATCACAATAAGAAAAGCGCGTGTGTGTGCACCTTTGAGAACCTCCTCTAAATTCCTCCCTTGGGACGTCACAAGAGAATGGTTTTAAGTATGAAAATAAGTCCTCTTGGGCAACCCAGCTGTGTGCAGGGGTGGGTGGGCATGGTCGCCTCTCTGGTTGGGTTTCATTACCTAATTCTCCTGCAGTGTTCTTCCACACTATCCTGTGAGTGGAAGACCCAGGGAGCAGGGGCAGAGGTGAAGCTACGGTGCAGGCTGATACACTGCGAAGGGGAGTGACAGTCAGCACTGACGGCATTGACCTTTCTCAGCAAAGTGGAGAGAGACATGCAGAACCCGGGGGAGCAGGAGCATGTGAGACTCGGGGCTCGTCCTCCCACCTTGGGGCAGCCCCTACAAGGCTGTGTTGTTACAGGTGGTGTTTGTGTCCAGGGAATCCACTTGGGACTTGGGGGCCCCGTTCTGGGCCTCTCTGACCATGGCGATGTCACCGGAGGCCTCGGGGGCCTTGATGGGGATGTCCTGCACATCCCACCCCTCCTCCAGGTTCTCACAGCACTTGCTGCAGCGGCACTTGGGGCAGCACAGCACACAGCAGACGCGGCAGCAGACGCGGCAGCAGCAGCAGCAGCGTCTCTGGCAGTAGCTTCTGTAGAAGGAGACCAGGTAGTTCCAAACCTTCAGCAAGTGCACCCCCAAGGACAGGAAGTTCCAGGTCTGGAGCTTCTCGGGCAGGACGTGTGGGCAGCGGGACTGCAGGAGCGTCAGGATCACCACCAGCAGGAGCACGAAAATGATGGGCGCCCCCACGCCCACCAGCACCGGCCACCCCGCCAGCGAGAGACCAAACACCGTCAGTGGGAGCAGGAAGAACAAGATGACCAGGTAGATGATGGCAAACCAGCGGTACTTAGCTGAGATGGAACCCAGCCCCTTGGCCAGGCGGATGGGCAGGCGGGTGAATGGGATTGGGTACCACAGAAGGATGCCTGTGATGTTGAAGAAAAAGTGGCACAGGGCAATCTGCAACACAAGAGGTCAGACAGGTAAATGGGTCTGTGTCATGGTAAGGGTGGGGAGAAGGGGGTGTCCCCTAGCAGGCATCTGCAGCAGAGTCACAGGCCTTCCTTGTCTCCATAGCTCAGCCCAAGGGGGCCCTGCACTGCCTGAGGGCCTACTATGTGTCTAGGGGTGACGGGTGGGAGGGCAGGGGAGGCAATCAGTTGAATTACAGCTATATTCAGGGCCTAGAGTCCTTTAGAAAAAGCTTAACAATGAACGTCATGCATACATCCACTGCTAGCTTAAGTCCCTTACTTCAATCCTCAAAAAATATCCAATGAGGTGGCAATCATTGTCCCTCTTTGATGGAAGATAAAATTGAGGCACTATGAGGTTAAGCTATTTTCCCAAAGTCAAAGAGGTGGGCGATGGATGACAGAGGTGGATTCAAACCCAGGCAGGTGGCCCGTTGGGTGTCAGGCATCATACCAGGGGCTTTGGACCAACCCTGTCCAATACATTAACCACTGTCCACGTGTGGCAACTGAGCACTCGAAATGTGGCTACTGCACACTTGGAATGTTCTGTAAGTGTCAAATACACACTGGATTTCAAAGACTTGGTCCAAAAGAGAATGTAACATACCTCAATTTTTTTTATTGGTTACATGTTGAAATGATAATGGGTTACCTAAATACGTTAAAATTGATCTTCCTGTTTCTTTTCATTTTTGAAAAAACTGGCTACTAAAAAATTTCAAATTACACAGGCAACCAAAGTTTGTATTCTATGTTCACATTATATTTCTGTTGGACAGCATGGCTTTAGACAGTCTCATCAGATCTTTAGAAAACAATCCCAATGAGATAGGGATTAGGGTTCCCATTTGTCAGATGAGGGAATTGATGCTCAAAGGTTAGGTCACCTGTCTAAGGTCACTTAGAGTGTAAATGGTGAGACAAGAATTCAAATGCCAAAGGTCTTCTTGGCCAAGGTCACCAGGCAAGACAGGTAGGTCTACCTGATTCTTCTTAATGCCAGGCCTCAGGCCCCAGGCCACCTCCCAAGAGAGAGGCAGAGATGGAAGTAGGGTCTATGCTTCCTGAATACTCTTTGCACCTCTATCACGTGGCCACCCCCTTTCTGGTGGTGGGAGTCTCACTATCTCCATGAGTAGGTGACTTTGACTGTTAAATCTACCTCCTTTTTGCTTCTCCACATCACAGTTTGGGATATAACAGAAAAGCTTGGCTCTTGTTAGAAACCACCTGCTCGCCACGACCATGAGTGGTCTTTTTTCCCTCCCACAGAGCCCCTGCCCCACGCAACATTTCCTGACCTGGAGTGAGCTCTTCAGGGTACTGCCTGGACTGGCTAACGCAGCCATAATGGCGGTGGTGGTGGTGCCAATGTTGGCACCCAGCGTGAGTGGATACGCTCTCTCAATGGTTATCACACCGATGCCTGGGGGGGAAAATAGAAAGCCCATAACATCAGCCCCAGTGGACGATAGGTGGCGGTAATGGTGGCCACAGGGAGAAGCCAGGGAGAAACTCACCGATCAGTGGGGTCAGAGTAGATGTGAACACCGAGCTGCTCTGCACGATGAAGGTCATGACCGCCCCCACGAAGATGGCCAGGTAGCCAGTCAGCCAGGCAAAGGGAAAAGGGAAATCTGCAAGACAGAAGGAACAGACCAGTCACAGCCCTTCTAGGAAGGCATGGGTGGGAGGCCCAACTGGCACCTCCGTGGGACCGGGGGTGGGAGGGCGGGGGCTTTACAAACTAGGCTAGTGTCCCCACACCACAGCCTGAAAGCGCTCATTTTAAACATCCTTTCCCTCCGCATATTCAGATGGTGAAACCAATTCAGGTGGTGAAACCAAGGATGTGGGTACGTGAAGACAAAAACACATATTCACTGGAGGTCAGAGGTCACAGAAGCTGAACCCACCTGCCATGGACTGAATGTGTCACCCCCAACATTCATGTTGAAACCCTGACACCCAATGGGATTGTATTAGGAAGTGGGGCCTTTGAGCTTGTGTCCTCTCCACTCTCTCTTCCACGTGAGGACAGTGAGAAGACGGCTATCAGGAAGAGGGGCCTCATCAGAACCTGACTGTGTCTGACCTCCCAGCCTCCCACACTCAAAGAAATTTCTGTTGTTTAAGTCACCCAGTCTATGGTAATTTGGTACAGCAGCCTGAACTCAGTGAGACATCACCCCCAAAACCATCCTCCTCCCACCAAGCTCTGGGGACACTTGGTCCTCTCCCTCCTATCCTGGTCTCCCAATACTGTGTACACTCCACGTGTTTCCACCTAAAAAAGGAAATGCAGCAGCTGGGAAGCCTACCTACCAACCCAGCCCTCAGCACCAGGGATGAGGTCCTGCACACCCAGCAAGCACCCAGCGTCACTCAGTTCACCCTGAGAGTCATAACGATCCTGGGAGATATTCTCGGCCCCATTTCACTTGGATTACACGGGGTGGTGACAATGGTGGCTGGGCACGCTTCCCTTGGCCGGGACACCATACTCAGCGGGAGCTCCCGTTGGCCACTGGAGCTGCAGAGGCGGCTTCAAGACGCAGATGTACTAATCCAGAAGCACCTTTTCTTCCCAAGAGTTGAAGGGAAGCGAGTACCAGAATGGGCATCTGCTACCCTTTGCCTAAGGGATCCTGACATATAGGAAACCTGCTAGGGAGGAAGGCCTATTTCACAGCTCTCTGGATTTCAGCTCTTTCTCGGACATCGAAAAGGTGTGCTTGTGCTTGCTCCCCAGGCCCCACCCAAGACACCAAGGAAGATTTCAAGGGTGACTGGTGTCTTAACTGCTGCAGCTTTTCAAGTCTAAGAGAAATTCCATGTAGAGGCCACTGCTAGATAAGAATCAAAAGGAGCCCCCCACCCCCGAGGTGGCAACAGTGATGCCATCCCCTAGAAAGCCCAAAATGGGACGCGGTGTACCTACCAGTGTTGATGGTCTTCTTGATGATAACGGCTACTTGTCCCTCGAGCACCGAGCCCAGGAGCTTGACGATCACGACGAGACAGCCACAGAGCACCAGCAGGGAGGCCACAAGCAGTATGATGCCAACAAAAAGATCCGAGAGGTTGGAATTCACAAAGATGTGTTGGCCTGAGGGGACCATGGAGAGTCCTCATTAGGAGGGCATGAAGACCCCCAAGGCCACAGATTATTATTTCTTCCCCATTTATTCTAATCCATCTTATTCCTTCTGCTTCACAGTAAGATAAGCTTGGTCGTTAGCCATCAGCTCCCCACACAGCCTGTCCCAGTGGCTGGTGCTGTGAGCCCTACTCACATTTGGCAATGTTCTCCTGGTGGGTCACGTTTTTGATGGTCCAGGTGTGGAAACCATCCGTCCAACACAGGGTGGGGGAGGTGCAGTTCTCAGTCGAGGGGATGGTGACATTCATCTGAGTCTGGATGGCAAACATGAGAAATGGTCTGTATCATCCATAACACTCATGTCTGGTGTGGGTTAGGGGAGACATACATCGATGAGTGCAGCTGTAAGCGTGACACACTGTTTCCAAGGGTCCCTTCATAAACGGGAACAGAGGCAGCCAGAGATTCTCGCTGGCCAGTGTTGATTTGTCAGGGGTCCTCAATTTTTCCTTTCCCTTCCTTTTATTTGCCCGTTTAGAATGAGAGGATGTGTTTAAAGCACAGGTGCAAGAGTTTACCCACCCAGCAATATTCGTAGGAACTTACCACATTGGTTAAAGTTTTGCACCAAATCTTGATCAGACTCTTGTTTTGGGCTGCTGCGTCGTTTATTGCAATTTGGCTGATAACTTTCGTATCCAGCTGAGGAAGGCAATTAGACAGAAGAGGCACACCCTCAAAACTGATGTGGGAGGGACATGTAGGGGCTGCTATCAAGAGAGGCTTGGAGGACATACAGACGGTGAGCCCCTGTAAAGATGAGCTGAGACTCACTCTATCTGCGCTCCCAGGGGAGAGCCCTAGCCATCATCAAGTGCTTGATAAATAAACGAATGATTGTCTGAACAGTGAACTGGTATCTACAATGCGTGTAGATACTCACTGGATGGCTAATGACAGAGAAAACCACACGGTAAGAGTGAAAGGACACGGTCCAAGCTGTCCCTTTCTCCCTAAGGCAACATCCACAAAGCCTTCCTTCATTTTAATAATGTGGAGGTGCTGGGGTCAGTAGTGGGAACAAAGTGTCCCCAAGTGTCCAATGGCCAGTCCTTGACTCTTGAGAAGCACTTGCTACCCTCCTCCTGCTCCTCCATCCCCAAAAAGATGACACACATGACGAAGTCAAGGAAACAAAAAGGGCCAACTACTCTGTCACGTGTTCCCCCAGTCCTGCCTTCCTTAGTTGCTTTCAGCGGCAGCCAAACAGCAGTGTTTATAGATCCATCTACCACAATGGAGTGGGGTCAAGGGGGAGGGGGAGGGGCTTAGCTCCTTTCCCTCAGAAGGAAGCCAGGTTACCTGGATAATTTGCTTCGTGAAGGGATCCGTGATAACTTTCAGAAGTGCTGGGGCGTCTTCTCCGTTCTTGAAGTGGAAGGACTCCACCACCAGGTTGGTCAGGACCTCCAGGTAATGGGTGGCGGCCTCCACGGGCAGGAGTATCAGCACGGAGAGCCAGTTGAAGAAGTCATGGACGGTGGCCCCTGCGAAAGCCCTACAGAAAGGACCCCCACCCAGATTAGTCAACGTTAGTGGGCATCAGTCTAGACAGGTCATTTACTTGTATGGTCTGCCAAGTGTCACCTATCTGTGTACATTCATGTGTATGATCTCATTTTTGTTCTCACAGCAATGCCCAAAGTGGGTGGTATTACATATCCCCATTTGACAGATGAGGAAACAGGGCCAGCAAGCCCTGTTTTGGGATTTGACCACCACTGTCTGGGCACTGGGCCCACTGCTAGGCGGGGCCTTTCCCACCCAATCAGACAGCATTCAGTTCTGTCCATTAGGGAACCAGACATGTTACAGCTGCAAAGAGTTCAGCAACCACTGTTTGAAAGACAGGCATCGAGACCACTTTTGAATCACACATATTGAAGACAAACTTCATTTGGAAAGGTAGGGAACAGCATGAAGGTAACAATCAAAGCCTTCCATACACAAGTGAATTCTTAACCTTTTTTTTTTTTTAAAGATCAACTTATTTTTGCCCCCTTTTTCCACCCACCCCCACCTCTGGTTCAAGCCGTTGTTTCTCAATCTAGTTGTGTAGGACACAGCTCCCTGGCCCATGCTGGTATTATATGAGCCTTGGCTCCCCCGGGCTGAGGCAGTCGGTCACCAGTCATCGGTTGGCCACTCACAGCAGCTCTCCCTGGCTGCTGGCCACTCACACTGGCTGCCGGCCATTCACGCTGGCCACCGGCCACTCATGGCAGCACACCGTAGCCCACAGCAGCACACAGCATCCTGCGGCAGCTCACACCAACCTCCAGCTGCTCACTGCAGCCCAGCTCCAGGGAGAGCTGTTGTTCACAATCTTAGCTGTAGAGGGCGCAGCTCACTGGCCCATGTGGGAATCGAACCGACGACATTGGCGTTAGGAGCACTGGCACTCCAACCACCTGAGCCACCGGGTTGGCCCCAAGATCAACTTATTTGCAAGTACAAATTTTCACCTATCATATGAGCTAGTATTTTAAAAGGTAACTTATTCTTCCTGGAGAGGGTGATTTAAGACATTTTCGTACACTGTAAAGTGATAAATATTAGTAGTTTGGCAAATGTTTTCAGAGCCTTATATATGTTTGATATAGTAATTGCTGTTCTAGGAATCTATCTAAGGACATAACCTAAACCACTAGGTAAAGAAAGAATCCCCAAATTGTACAAGTGAAATCTATGTAACTTTACTGACAACTGTCACCCCAATAAGCTAATTAAAAAAAAAAAAGACAGAAAGAATCCCCAAAGATGTTATTGAAAGCAATCTATTTAAATATCCCAAATAGGGAGAGTGAGGTCAATTATATTCCTATGTGCCAGTACCATCATAGATTGTATGTTTATATTTCATAAGTTATCCAGAGGTAAAAATTCGTGTAATAGTAAAAAGAACTGGAATAAGAACTGTAAAAAATCTGGAATAAGAAAACCTGGAGTCCCAGCCATGGCCCTCAATGAAGTCATTTAATCTCCTTTCTATTAATACAGTGGGGCGTAGAAAAGCCTACTGGGCTTCAGGAGAAAACCAGATTAGCAAACACCCTGGATATTGTATATTGTGTGGACCCTCAGCACATTTCATCAGGGACCCAAGGAGAAGTGGGGACATTTGCTGGTCCCCCAAACAGCCTGTTGAAGGCCCTGTGGCTGACTCACACAGCAAGCACATCGTGTGACAAGTGGCTTCTCTATTTTAATAAGCAAAACAGTCTGTCACCTGTTAGAAGAGAGACTGGGAAATGTGCTCGGTTTTCACATTAACCTTCTGGAAGAAAAGGCTTCCCTTTGCCTGGATCCAACCCATCCCGTTTTTAGATCTTATGCATCCACAAAAGCCACATTTTGCCTTTCTTTTTTTTTTTTTTTGGCAGGCAAGTGAAGAACAAAAAGTGGCACGGGTTCAGCTGGCCAAAAACGAAAGCTTCAGGTTATGATGCTCTGAGTAGGCAGAGCAGTACATTCTAACCCACCTGGCCTTGTTTTAACGGCCCCATGCTGCAGGTTAAGCTCCGAGCCCTGGCTTGTGTTTAGGGAGCCCTGACTCTGTGCCAGGCACCTTGCGAAGCATTTACCTGTATGACTGTGTTTACTCCTTTAGACAACACAGTGGTGACACCACCATTATTCCCCCCATGCAGATCAGGGGGTTGGTTCGTATGTGATCCTCACCCGTAGCTGCACTCAGCTGTGGCCAATGCTAAGCGCTCCAGGAATGACAAGCATGTTCTCATTGGCTAATGGTAGTTATGACAACCTGGCCCAAACGGATGGGCCTGAAGTTGGCAACGGCTGGTTCTGAGCTGCCTTACCTTCTGAACACATCCCGGTCTCCTGCCTGCATAAGTGCCACCAGGGTGTTGGTAATTGAGGTCCCGATGTTGGCTCCCATGATGATGGGGATGGCAGCCCGCACAGTCAGCACTGGAGTGTAGAAAACAGCAAGTCAGCAAGTTTCAGAAGGCAGCCTGGCTGTTCCAGACATGACCCAAGGCGGGCTGAACTCATCAGCTAGTAATCCCTAGAGCAGCACTCTTTAACCTCTTTGGGCTCTTCACCTTGCAGTGAATCTGAGGAAAGTGAGGGCGGTTCACCAGAGAAATAGACACGTCGACCCCAAAAAGTTTTTTTTGCATATTTCAGGGAATCCACAGACCCCACGGGCCCTAGTTTAAAAGTGCCTTTCTGAATTCTTCGGATGCAAGGCCACCTTACAGGAGACCAGAAAATAATGTTTAAGGACTTGTGTGTTTATTATGGCAAATTCCTGGTGATATAATTTATCACCCTTTCTTCCATCTCCCCACCCCCTCTCCCCACTCTGGTTCAAGCCATTGTTTCTCAGTCTAGTTGTGTAGGACACAGCTCCCTGGCCTATTGCTCCCCCTGGCTGAGGCAATCAGTTGCTGGTCATCGGTCGGCCGCTCACAGCAGCTCACGGCAGCTCTCGCCGGCTGCCGGCCACGCTGGCCACTGGCCACTCATGGCAGCACACGGTAGCCCACGACAGCACTCAGCAGCCCACGGCAGCCCAGCTCCAGGGAGAGCCGTTATTCACAATTTTAGCTGTAGAGGGTGCAGCTCACTGGCCCATGTGGGAATCGAACTGGCAACCTCAGCATTAGGAGCATGGCGGTGCTCCAACCACCCGAGCCACCGGGCCAGCCCTATAATTTCTTTTTCTAACAAAATTAGTATATCGCCACCATGTTCTGACACCTGAAAATATTTTAAAGTATTTTTCTAATTTGGCTGAGAAAAGACTTTATTTAATTTTGGCTAACAATGCTGGTTTGGGCTGAAAAGTCACCCTTTCAAACTGGTCCCACCTAGGGTGTCTGTCTTAGCTAAGCCAGAGCAAATATCAGGCAGGTTCAAGTTTGGAGCACCAGTTCCCCAAGCTCAGTTGTCCCAAAACCAATGTGTGATATGATTAGATGTCTTTATACTTGGCACCAAGAGCAGTGAGTGATGGAAATGTCTTGTACCTATGCTGTCCAATATGGCCACCGCCAGCCACATCTGACTTCTGACCCCTTGACATATAGCTAGTGCAACTGAGCAACTGGATTTTATATTTTAAATTAAAATCGATTAAGGCTAAATACAATTAAATAGCCACCTATGGGTAGTGGCTGCTGGGCTGGACAGTGCGGTTCTAGATTATTCAACCTTCACACAGCAGGGTCTATTTTCAGACTCAGCTATGGAAATGAAAACAGGAAGCTGCGTGTGACTCAGAGTGGAACACATCAGTCAGACAAGATAGGAAGATAATGGTGACAAGCCTGGACACATTCGGACTAAATCCCAGACTCCCTGGCTGCAAAGGGAAACGTCTGGACTGTCTGTGCTCACGAGTGCCTAGACTCACGTGAGGAGGCCACCATGCTAACGACGATGGATGTGGAGGTACTAGAGCTCTGCACCATGACGGTCACCAGCACTCCGATCATCAGCCCTGCCACGGGGTTGGACATAATAGAGTCGTTGCTGAAGAACTGCCCGGCCATTTTTCCTGGAAAAAACAAACCCACGGTCACCTGATGGGGGGTTAAGTGGGCACAGAGTGCTGACGTCTCCCCTAGCCCTGCTGGCACCTACAGCATCGTGCTCCGTCGTGTGTTTTCCCAGGGCCGCCCTGATACCATGAGACATGCCCACCCACCCCCAGACCCTCGTTCCTCTTATCCCTTCACCCTCCCATCCTTCAACCCCTCCGTCAGCAAGACCTCCTCGAGCCTTTTGATCATGAACCTGGCCTCATCTGTGTACTTGGCCCAATGGGAGCCAGTGAATCTCCTGATGTCCCATTTCCTGTCTCTGGGACGTAGTTCCGATTCCTAAGAGTTATCCTCCAGGTGGATCTGTTCATTCTTCTCTATCCATCCCGCTGCCCCCAAACCCCCAGCCCTAACTCTCGCTTGTAATTAAAGGCTGGGAGTGTCATTTCTGAGCGTGTGCCTCTGAGACCACCACTCCATTCCCACTCCGTTTTATAAAGACGAGTCCCAGAGAGTGACTTGCCGGAGATACTCAGAGAGCAAACAAAGCCTCTTACCGATGCCACCTCGGAACAGGCAGACCAGAAGCGGCACCCAGAAAGTCAGTGTGCCGCTCCTGTTCACCCCAAAAGTGCCTCCCTCCCCAATGCTCCCAGGTCACAAAGATGAGTTCTCAGGAGAGACACGAAGGGGTGCAGAAATGCAGGGTCTTCTGTGTCACCTGGATCTAGTCTGAATCTCGCTATGCCAATTATAGGCTGTGAACCTTAGGACGGCTGTCTTTGAACCTCTCCTCTATAAATGGCAAGGGCTTTGGGAAGAAAGGTTTAAGACAGTGCTCCTGAAAAAGCCTGTACCCAGGAGGCACTCAAAGTGCTAGCTATCAGTGTTGCCATCCATTTTGGGTACAGAGGTGACAAGCACATGGCGATTTCACTTCTGAGTCTCCCTCACACGGCACAGCCATACTCAGCCCTGGGAGATGTTTAGGCAACTGCTTGGGATGCAGGTTCCCCCAGGCCAGGGCCCCCCGCTGTCCTTCTCCATCGAAGGCTGAGCTTTGATTTCCATAGTTGCTCTGACCTACGGTCTAGGCTTTGTAGACAAACATAAGGATCGGAGAGCTCGGAACTGGCTCCCGCCCTGGCTCCTGGCCTAAGCCACCTCAGCCAGTCATAGCTCTTTCATAGGCCTCGGTTTTCTCTTCTGTAAAAGGGGTGCATGACTTCACAAGATAATCTGAGTGGCTTCCAGTCCTCGAATGCAGCTAGAGAAGGCTTGCTGGGTTGTGAGGGTCTGGACCAAATAAGAACTCCCCGCACCCCCAGACCTTTGACCCTTTCATCCGTACCTCCAACCAGCTGGAAGGCACTGCTGAGAACATCCAAGGAGCACACAAACAAGTAGAGGAATCCCAGGAGCAGAAGGAATTTCCCGATCCCTTGGAAGATACACAGAATCTTCCCTTTGGTGTCTCTCTCTGGGGCAAAGGAAAAGGTACAGTATGTTTTAGTGTCTGAAACACTGAGAAGTTTGGTAATGAGCTCAGAATTCCCCCACCCCCCTTCCAGCCAAGGGGGCTGCGAGGAAGGCCCCAAGGTGGTAGGCAGCCATGGTTGTAGTTTCAAAGCAATTACCACTATAGTCCATTTAGTCGAAACCCAAACCCACGGTGAACTGTCTCTTCAAGATTTGCATTTGGAAGGAGGGGTCCCCTGTGGTCTGGGGACAGGCAAACCAGGCTCACGCTTAGCTGAGTGTCACTGAGTGAGGCAGTGAAGAGCACTTACCACCTCCTCAAATACAGGGTCAGAGATAACGGCTCTCCTAAGCACCTTTAGAACAGCACAGACTATTTTCTAGACTGGGGCTGCAAGGTAGCAACCACAGCCTCCATTTGGGGAGGGCTTGGGCAATGCTACATCCTTGATGGCTATTTTCTCCACTGACTTTCACAGTGGTTCTCACCTCCTCCCTCCCAGCTGTGTGATCCACACAGAGCCTGAACCTGGAAAAGGGCAGCATTTGTTTACACCCCGGCTATTCTGGCTGTATAGTCTGACTTCCAGAAGCCTTCTCTGGTGCCTGCATTTAGGTGAAGGGACCCCCCACCCAGGAGTTCTCAGAGCAAGGGACTGTCTGTTCACGGCTGCTCCCACAGCATCACAGCACTTGGGACCTGCTCAGCCCACAGCACCACGTCTGGCCTGGTTACAACCGTACTGCTGGCACGTTTGCTGAATGAATGAAAGAAAAGAACAACCATTGCCCCATCATCACACCATGCTTTGATTCTAAGCCTCCGAGACTGTCGGGTGACAATTGTAGCCAGGAACTTCGTGCAAAGGGCACCAGAACAATGGGAAGGGAGATGGTACTATAAAGACGATGGCCAGCCCTCTGGCCAGTGGGCAGTCCCCCCCGCCTGCCAAGGCTGGCCTCTTTTTTACCTGACCACTTGATCCCCTTGTGTTTAAGCTCGGGCAGGTCCCAGGGGTCTTCCACCTCTGTGGGCTCCTCTATCAGTGCCATGGTGGACTGGGATGGCAGAAGTTCAATGTTGGTGATAGAGGTCCCGTTGTCATCTGCCCAAACAGACAGCAAAGGCCAGGAGGAGTGAGGAATCAGGCCTGAGACTCCTGGGCTCCCCACAGCAGGCCAGGCTGCAGCTATGAGATGAGAGGTACTTACTTTTGTCGGTCTCCTTGCCTTTCACAGCCGGGGTGGGCTGTTGGCTGTTGGCCCCTTCGATGTATTTATTGGGGTTGTGCTGGGCATTTTCCAGCTCAGGCCAAGGAGCCATGGTCTGTGGATGTAAAAAAAACAAACAAAAAAAACACACAGAGCTTAAAGAACAGCCACTGAAAGGAGGTGTAGTCAGTTGCCTTGACAGGGAAAACCAGTAGTTGCAAAGGTTTGGGGGAGTGGAGAGTGTCGTGCTTAGGCCTTCTAAGTGTGAACTCTTAACCACCATATTATACTTCTGTGTAGGCCTCCTTCCACCCCTCCCCCAGGCTGTCACTCAATCAAACCACTTCTTTCAGTGTTCTTCCATGCCAGCCTCAAATCTATGTATCAGTCGACCCACCCTTCATTTCTCTAACTTCTGTCTCGGCCTCTGTCTTGACTGTCTCTTTAGTCAGAAATCAGATGCAAACCCATCCATCTTTATCAACTCATGGTATGCCAAGTCCTCCAAGGGGCCCCCAGTGGACTTAACATGGATGCTCACAGACATTCGCTCTGCTTTCCCTACCATCGGGTCTTCTGGGAGAAGCACGACACACTGGACCTGGTTCAAATCCGAGGTGCCACATATCAGTGGGTGTGTGTTCAGGCAAGTCCCTTTACGGCTCTGAGCATATAGTGTCAGTTTCCCCACATAGACAATGGGGATAATTCTTCATAGTTTGCAAGGCTAGGAGATGAATGATGATGCCTAGGGAAGTGCCTGGCACCAAGCAGGCATCCAATAAGCAGTCACAATTATTACTACGCCATGCTGCCTGGTTTGATGGCTCTTTGTCACAACCACATTGTTCTGCCCAGGCTTCAACAGAGACTTCCTCATGACCCATTTTCTCAGCAAAGCCTCTCAGTTACGTGGAGAGGAAGTGTGGCTCTTGACCCCACGGGAAGTCCACTCCTTGCAGTCCCTGTCCTTTGACACGTTAGGCAAAGCAGTCCAAAGGACTGGAACGAACATTCACAGAAGAGGAAGCACCAGTGGCTACACAATACTACAAAATAGAGTTCAGCCTCATTAGTAACCCACGGCACATTAAAAGTGTCAACGATCAAATGAGCAAAAACATTTTTTCACGTATAATATGCCATGCTGGAGAATATGCAGTGAGATGAGCACTGCGGAATGCTCCGGAAAACAGTTGGCATACGTTTGCCATACATCTGACCCGGTTATTATACTTCTAGGAATTAGGAATCTAGGAACATTTTCCTCTCAGAAAACCAAAAATACCTGCCTTGGTCTAATCACCTCTTTGCAGAGGGTTTCCCAGAACTGGGTCTGTCCGATCCTTTCCATTCCTTAAACAGATCTATGTCCTGCCACCAGAATGCAAGTGCTACCAAAAAAGGGGATTTGTCTAGTTCGTCACTGTACCCTCTGGGTCTGCAGCTCTGCCTGGCACACTGGCGATGCCCAGTACATGTTGACTGAATGAATGGGGTACAGACCGAAAAGACTTTTGCTGCACCGCATTAGAGTTGAAAAATAAAACTAGGGAGATTATATTAACTACAGTACATCCTTGCAGTGTAATAGCATGCCATTAAAAAGATAATAAAGAATCAGCAAAAAGCAAAGAAAACCCAGGAAAATGCTTTAGATAAATTGTGAATAAAAAATTGTAAATAAAAAGCACTTTCTTGTCCCATTCACAGCAGGATCCAAAAGGATCCAGAAGTGTTCCATGGGGTTTGGAGTAAGTGGTGGGATTGTGGGTGATTTTTTTTTTTTTCTATCTGAAATTTCTAAATTATTTTAAGAGATGCAGCCCAATCCCCAAACCCACAAAGGTAAGAAGATTCAGGGATACCTGTAGTGCTACCGTCATTCATACTGACAAAGCTAGGAGTTAAAAGAAGCTGATTCTCTGAGTCCCCATCATGAGGGGTTTCATGAACTGGTTTCTTTAGCCCAAGGAACTTTCCCGACACAACCACAGAGCACGGCACATACTTCTGTCATCACAGGAAACGTCCTGCAGCCATTGGCTTCCATGAAGGCACAGGTCTTTCGCTTCAGCTTAGGCACCCAGCATGGGGCCTGGCACACAATAGACCTCAGGTGCTTTCTGAGTAGGATGCTGGGACCTGCCCAGCCAGTGAGAGCCAATATTTATTGAGCCAGGCTGCCCATTCAGGGAGCTGTTATTCTCCCATCACACAGAGCAAGAAACTCAAGCACAAGGAGGTAAGTGACTTGCTCGAGGTCCCAACTAGCAGAGCCTTGAATCCCAGTCAGTTTGAATCAGAGCCTTCTCCTGCAGCCGCTCTTGGGGGAGGTGTTCTCTGCACACCAGGGGCAGAGCTGCTTCTAACATCCTTCCTCCTGGAGCTGCCATGTCTGTCAGAGGTTGGACTCCTCCCTCAGGCTCAAAGAGAAGCCTTTCTGCAGCTGACACAATCAAAGTTGGGGCAAAGCCTGCTGTTCTCAAGGCCTGCTGTACAGGGCTCCTTCCTGGGGTGTGCTGAGAGGCAGTTACGAGGCTGGCTGGGTAGGGGAGGTGGGGAGGAGCTGGGGGGTTGGGAAGGAGACCAAGGCTGAGCTGGGAGAACTCCAACCGCAGCTCAAGGCTGCCACGTGGGTGAATGAGCTTAAGTTTGAAATGGTAAGAGGTTAAAAGGAAAATACACGGCTGGCCCAATTTGCCCTTTTTTGGACTTGTGTAGCTAAAATGTGTACCTCTGTGACTCTCTTAATGCAGGGATCTTTAGCCAGAATGTCTTGGGGAAAGAAACTAATAATCTTGGAGCTCAATTTCAATCAGACACTAGGCTGGGCATTTTATATAGCATGGAGGCTTAGAGCCAAACTCCAACTCTGACCCAGATACACTGTGACTTCGGGCAAGTCACTTGACTGCTCTGTGCTTCGGTCTCCCATATGTAGAATGAGGTGTATAGCTATAACCCATTGGGTTATTAGGCAGCTCTAACGAGTTCATCTCTTTGCAGTACTTAGAATAGTAATCTGTTCAATGGCTTGGTTCTTGTCACCACCCCCTTAGCGACCCTGTGAGGGGTTAGTGTTCTTATTTCATCGATGAGAAAACCGAAGCAGCCAGGGGAAAGCCGTTTGGCCCACGGCTACAGGCACCACGAGAATTTCTGCTGACTCCAGAGTCTGTGCTTGTTCTCAATTACATGACCTGGGACACCGCTGGAAGGAGTGAGTCATGCCTTATTATCATCAAAAGTGAGATGGATCTGATAAACGGCCAAGTACTAGGCAAAGGGAGAAGATGCTTCAACGCTCTGGTGGAGGAAGTCAGTCCTTCACTTACTGTATCCAGGGAAATGAGGGTTCCAGGATCTCGGGCTCACGGTGCCTCTCAGCCCAAATATTTGTACCAAAGCATCCAACCTACATGCAAACCTCTAGGCCTCTTATCTGCACTGCTCATGGGGTATTTACAGCAGCCAGCACTTCAGCATTACCCCACACCTGCCCCTCCAAAGAACTTTCCTGTTTGTGTGATTCCTGATGAATGGAGCAAATCAAGAAAACTCTTAACTTGGATGTCACCACCTGGCAGGGCCTGTAGCTGTCACCTGTGCCATTCGGGTGACCCTCCCACCTAGGCATCTGCTCAAGGGACTTTCCTCCAGTGGTGATATGGGACAAGGGATGGACCTTTGGACCTGAGGGTACTGACACCTGTTCTGTCTGGGGTGTCAGCCTCATTTGGGAAACTTATCACCACTTGGGTGTTAGAAAGGATGATTGTTTGCCTATTATTTAAATTGTTTTCAGTGACTGAACACAAAGTAGCTAGCGAATACATAAACAGACACCACCAGGGTCCAACTTCCAAGTGGTTTATCATAGTACAGGCAGTGGAATGGGCAGGTTCCCATTTGCACTGAACTGAAAAGAAAGGAAAAGGATGTGATGGCAAGGGAGCCAACAGGTGAACCATCCTGCATCTCATTTCTACACTGTGAGGCTTGTGCTGCTTCATTCATCCCGAGACCCTCCTTCACTAGTAGACAGCATCACCAAAGAGCAAAGGCAATTTTCTGTCCAATGTCTCTGCTCCTTCTTGGAAGTCTTGCTTTCTCTAATCTTGGGTTCAATCATTTGTCATAAGGTCATTTCCTCTTTACAAACACTTCCCCGATGAAGCAATCATTCCCCTCACACAGCAACTCATTTTTTCGTACATTCATCTAACTCCACCAACATGTCTTGGGTGTTCACTGCACCTGCAGGTCAGGAAAGGAGGTGCAGGTCCACACACCTAAGCACTGCCTCCCCTAGGGGTAGGTAGGCAGCCAGGAGAGCCACCTGACTCAGCCCCAGAGCTCTCCACCTGCCGGCCACTCCCCTCCTGGCTCCCTCCACCCCAGAGTTGCTCCTCTCGGGACCTGGGAAGTGAGCAAATGTAGAGTCCCCTGGCACCCAACCACTATACTCAGCAGCGCAAGCACACAGGCCGCATTCATCCCGCCCTCCCGGCCAGCAAAACCTCAACTTTCTGTGCAGGCTGACCCCACAGATCTGGGGTGAAGGCAAGACCTAGGACAGACTCCCCACAACCAGCCTGGAGCCTAGGCAGCTGGTCAGGGGCTCTTCCAGGTCCCTGGTGTTGCCACCTCTGCTGAAACCATAGTGCCTGACACACAGCACCAGGAGAGAAGCACACAGCGGGTGAGGCCGGCTTGCAGTCCTGCCATGCACGGTGTGTGGCCCTGAGCCGCTCCAAGCCTGTTTCACCATCTCAGAAACGGTACAATACCATCTCCCTCACTTTTGTAGGACGAATAGACTCATGAGTGTAGGTGAGGCCCTCAGCACAGTATCCGGCAGAGTTGACACTCAGAACTTTGTGAAAGAACTGCAAATGCACTGCAAATGGCCTAACCTCCACTTGGCCCTAAACCGTAAGCTCTTCATCTCAGTGGCCAGCACAGTAGTGGACCCTCAGTAAAGATCTGTGTGATAAATGACCCCAGAGCATGTGAAAAAGGGGCTGACATTTGTTTTGTGACAAGGAAGTGTCCTGGTTGATCTGTGACCTTATTGTTATAACAAGGAAGGAGTTCTGTCCAGTTTACCAGGAAACTGAGGTACAGAGAAATTAAGCCCCATAGCTACCTAGGGATGGAATCAGGATTTGAACGGAGGACTGCTGGTTCCAAAGCTGGGGGCCTTTCTATAGACCACACAGTCAGGTGCTGAGACAGAGGGAGGAGGCATCCTTGGGGCCCCAAAGCAGCAGGGCACCAGGGGGTCTCAGATCCAGGCTCAGGAAGGGCTCCAAGGGTTTCTGAGAGAACTCAGAGAACTCGTCCCTCTGCACAGGTCACTACTGCTTCAGATGGCTGAATGCACGCCCTGCATTCAGACGGCTAGAAATGCCAGCCAGGAATGCTATAATGACAGGCTGCTGAGTTCCCACAAAGCCTTCTGACATACCAGAGGCCTGGATTCCGCATATGCCAAGCCTTTTAAGAATCCCAGCTGAGCAGGACAGGAGACGCAGAACGGGCCAAAAGACAGGGCCAGCATCTGAGGCCACTACTCCTCTGGGCATGGCAGACATTGGCCGGCCTGGAAACTGCTTCCCTAGAGAGGGGCTCTGAGGACCAGCAGGGGCCCCTCCAAAGGCTTTCTTCCAGCTCACACCCCTGATCCTGCTGTTCCCTCTCCTCGCCTTCCCCAAGGCTTTACTCTAGCACACTCTGCCAGAAGGAGCAGAGAAGGAAGGTAAAAACATTCATCTGGGCAGTTTGGTTCTAATACACAGAAAGATGTTTTTAATGTCTAGGCACGAGGTTAGTGGTTACAATCACACATCTGCTCCCTGCTCCCCACCACTTGTCCCTACAGTCGAGCTGGCTGTGTAGAAGATACCCCTTCCCTTTTAGCTCAACTTCCTGCATCCACCTGTGTACCCGATGCCAAGAAGAACTCTTGCAGGCTAAGGAGAGGAATCGTCTTGGCTCTTCTCAGACCTGTGTAACAGGGAAAATAGGGCACCTGGCAGTCACCCAACTCCTACGCTCTGCATTGTTTGGGCCTCTCCAACCAGGACCTGTTCTGGGGCTGCCTATCCTCAGAGAAGCAGCAGCCCATGGTCATCTGAAAAAGTGGGGAGAGGAGCGGCACAGGGCAGTGTCCTGCAGACAGACACGCGAACATTCTCCTACCAGGCGGTGGCCTCCTGAACACAGGGAGGGTGGACCTGTAGCCCCAGCATGCAGGACAGTGCTTGGCAGAGGAGCCAGGCAAATGTTTATTGAACACGGTGTGCCAGCACTGCTGGAAGCCCTGCACCCAAATTAACCCATTGACTCTCATGTGCACTTTACATATTTCTGTAAATTTACTGTATTTCTCCTTTAGTCCCAATGTCATCCCCATTCTACAGGAAAAAAACACTGAGGCACACAAGGATTTCATTGCACACTACACCTTCAGAGACAATTCGGACTCAGGGAACCTGACTCCAGTTTTCCCAATATGCTCAAGTAGTATTTTCTTACGCTTTGAAACAATGACCAAGACTTCAGAAATTCCCAAGAGGGCAATGGCTACTTTTCTTCGGCTTCCTTTAGCCATCCCAAGGCCAAAGAATCCGCAAAGCCATGGTGGTGCTGGGAGGGAGGTGTGGGACAGGAGACAGGGAAGCAAGTGGCCTGGTTTTCATAGTGATGAATGGCTTAGTTTAGACTTTTGATATGTACTAATAGGTTTTTAAAAGACATTTCCCTCTCTTTAAACCAGGGCCCATCACCAAACCACACCCTCAGTGCACTTTGTATTTGTATTTTTAAATAAGTCCTGCAATTAACTATAACTATATCAATTATTTTGTATTGTATTAGGGGTGCTAAAACGGCTAATTTATAAAAAGTAAACATTTTAAACATATTGCATTCTTTTTACAGCCCTCTTTTTGCACTTTTGCATTTTAAAAAGTTCATTGGGATGAATTAATTCCCTGGGATGTCCTGACTACCCCCTGCTGATATTGCCATTCTGTCCCCAGGATGGAGGTGAGAGAAGAAGGGGTGAGGAAGGTGGCTGATAATGGTATTAAGAGTTTATTCCAGATCACTGATCCCAAAAAGCTGTTTTCTTCATTAAATTGAATTTAGGCTATTTTTTTGTCAGCTTTGTGTCCAAGAGCAATAATCCAGATGTCTGTCTGTCTGTCCTCCCATCACTGGGGACTTCTTTCAATGAGATGGTTGAGTGATTTGGGGTGGACTTTGGAGGAGGCAATTCCTAAAACATCCAAATCTTTTACAAAGCCTACCCTTCTTGCCACTCATTCCCAAAGTTACAAAAATAGAGACGAGATCATTATCAGCTGGCCGGCTGGCACAGACAGAGATGCAAACACTCTTAACGATCTGAAACAATGGTCGCTCCTGTGAGGCCCAACTTGTTCCAGAATACCCAATGAGGAACAGATTAAAGAACTCCAGCACAGGTTGCGGGAGGAGGAGGGGGCAAGAAAAGGGAACGAAAGACAAACAGCTCACACAGACCTCTCCGAGTGAACTTAAACAGGGAGAGGGGGGTGATTCCAAGTAATGAAATCCCCAAGCTGCCTCCATGAAACCCACACGTATGAGAAAGCTGCCACCTTGCTAAGGAAAAGGAAAGATTCTGATTCTCTTCAGTGCCAGTGACCCATGGCAGACATCTGCCCCAGGGTACCTGAAGACTGAATTGACTGTTCCACGTGCCACCCTCTTTCTGGCCTGGAGACGCTCAGTCCCCGCCAACACCCAAACTGCACCGATGCTCCTCTCCTTATAAGCCATTTCCCCAGCCAGCTGACCTAGTACCCCAAAAACAATGAAAAATTGTGGGCTGTTCTCCCCAGACAAGCTGAAGGACAGGCCAGCCCTTGGCTGATGGGACCAGCAAACTAGGACTGTATCTTGCAGTCACTTTATCTAAAGAACGCTACAAACAAAAAGGTAACACATGGAAGTCACGCTGGGGTGCGGGGTATAGGGCACTGGACAGTCACACAAACCTAGCATTTTCAGCTCAGGAGAAACTCTAAGATGGTTTTGTTCTTGTGTAAAGAGGGGCAAGCTGAAGCCCAGGGGCTCAGAGACCTGCCTTGGGTCACACCGCTGGTTGGTGACTAAAAAGAGAGCTCAGTCCTGAACTCCTAAGGGGGATGTCCACCATTCCTCCGTTTTTCCTCCCCCAACCAGGAATCCTGCGACACCTATAATTTCAGATACCCAAGTAAGTGTGGCTCATTAATAACGCTGCCAGTGGCAATAATCTAGTCATGGGAGTTGTATTAACAGCAATAGCAGTAACGTTAAGAAAAATAGTCTGAAAATTTGGAGGTTTTTTTTTTTCTCTTCAGCAGCCCAAAGCCGGCCAAGTTCCTTGAGGTGAGCACCGAGGGCTATCTAGAAGAATTAAGTAAGTTAAAAGTAAATCAAGGTTCTTCCAAGAGGGAGAAGGGAGCAGGAAGCGCCCTTGCCCCAGCGGCGGTACTCACCAGCGCTCCCTGCGCAGGTAGTGGACCCAAGAAGGCTCCTAGGTGGAGCGCAGCGGCCCGGGTATATATAGCCCAGGTGTTGCGCAAAGAGGCCGGCGGCAGCTGCTATCATCACGCCCCTCGCACATTCCAGGACCGCCTGCTGCGGCTGCCGCCGGGGCTCTGCCTACCTGCCGGCTTAACGAGCCCATCGTGACCTCACCCGCTGCGCCGAGCAAAGAAAGGCGGCCGGGATGAGGGAGAACCTCAGCCGGTCCCCGGGTCCGAAAGGCAGCGAATGGACCCGTGCCCCGTGCGCCCTGGCTCCGCCGGGCGCGCACCCTCCTCCGGCCCAACGGGAGCCACAAGACATCCCAGCACAAGCAGGATAGTGGGGCTCCCGGTCTCCACGTTCCTCCTCTCCCCGAGAACCTGAATCTTCTAGTTTAGCTTCCCTGGGGCTCAAGAGGTCAGGTAAAAGCCTACTGGAAACTCAGGGGCAAGACCTTCCAAAACAACGCCAGGATTGTTCAGCCTTAGTCTTTGGGATGCTTTAGTGACCTGTACTCAGACACTTGGCCACCTAGAGCTCTGGGTCTGGACAGGACAGGGATGAGGAGTCAGGCTGAGGAAGGGGAGGGGGTCTCTCTCACCAGGAAAACCGCTGCCCCAACAGCTCTTCCTGGCTTTGGAGACCACGGCCCTTATTTCACCTTCTGCCCTGCCCTGTGTGTTCCTGTGTGCGGCACATCTTTCTCCATCTGACCGTGAGACGACCTGTCTCAGGGAAAGCCCACTACCAGGCTTATAACAGCAACCCAGTTATTTGCTGGGCAGACTTGTTCTCCAATGCCACACAAACACCTTCCCTGGGCTCCTGGGCTAAGAGTCGCTCCCTTTCTAGTTGAGGCTTAGAAGGTGGGTGGGGCATGACATAGGATTATTCAGGATTTGCTAGGCGAGATCAAACCTTGGTCTTATTCCAAAACCCAGGTCTTATTCCCTCCCGCAAGGTTCTGGTTTTATAGCTGAGGAAAGTGAGGCATAGCAGCTTCCTAGTTGCCCAGCTGTCCACAATGAATGTGTAGTGGAACTAGGCTGGTTTCATTCCAAAACCAAGAGCTCTCTCTACCATCAAGGTAAGCCAGGCGTGCTGCTTCCAGGAACCTGCAGAGCCGGGCTCTCCCTGGGGCTTAGCAGGCAATGGTTACACATGGTATAACTCTGGGGTCACAGTGCCTGCAATCAGTTTCCTGTTTTGCCCCTTGCTTCCCGTGCCTTCTTTTGCTCACATGTAAAATGGGAATAATGGTCCCTGTCAGTTATAGTAAAATGAGCCAAAATATTTACAGCACGTAGAACAGTACCTGGCACACGATTAGTACCCCGTCCATTATTGTTTTCACCGGGAACCTCTGGTATTGGGAGATGAACGGAAAGCTTTGATTAGACTCATCCAGAACCTGGGGTCTCTGTTGTGATTACTCCAGTCTCAGATGCTGGTCACATCGGTCCAAAGGCCAGGACAGCTGCTTGGAGAGTGGGCATTAGAAGCCAAATCAGCCTGGGCTACTCTCTAATGAGGGATTAATGGTTTTGCTAGTGGGTGCTAGACTTAAAAGCCAGCCCTTGGAGACAATGATCAACCATTGGCATTCACTGACACTGGTGTTCATTGAGCTCAGCTCCACTTCCAGCCCTGGGCAAGAGGGCTGCCATGGATGCCACCTCAGGGGCTCTCAGGAACGGTCTTAATTGGACATTCATTCAGACAAGCCTCCCCGCAGTAACTGTGGGCTTTGATGTAAGGCACAGACCTAGCTGCCTTCACATCACCTTTATATCACTTCCAACACGGAGCTAATAGATGGAAATTTCAAAAAACTTGGAAAAAGAAAGGTGTCTCTTTTATGTTCTGAGAGACAAGGCAAAACACTGGTTCAATCAGGAGACCTCTTTTTAAAAAATGTGTAAGGATCTTGGTAATAGATCAGGGCTGACATCTGTTTGATTCTCGTTTTGGATTGTAGTTTTTTTATAGTACTTTCTGTACAAATGTGAAGGAAAAGTAGGTGTGTGTGTGTGTGTGTGTGTGTGTCTGTGTGTGACTCTAGACTCTCTCCCTTTAGGGGGACAGTTTGCTGCAGAATATTTTCCTGTCTTCCTCCATCGCATCTCAGAGAACACGATCATCAGTTAGCATTTAGTACTGTAAACATGCGCTCTGTTTACACCCACTGCTAAAGTACTTTCATTCAGCAGTCTTTTGTTCCTACTGCTGTCCTAGAAGGTAGAATTGATTGGATTAGACGGTATCATTAATGTAATTTGAGGTCCCACCCAGACGCCACAGAATCTCACCCCAGGCTGCAAAACGATGATCTAATAATATAGGCCCACATCTCTTATGAGCCTGAGGCCAGATATGCTTCACAATTTAGAATTTTCCATTTTTAGAAAGTTTAAGAGGTAAACACTCCAAGTGGGAGCTGGACGGCAAGCTGTCATCAAACCCATTGGTATTTTTTGCTGTAAAAATGTATAAATATTGATACTAAGTAGAATAAATTTGATTTTATATGTCAATTCAGGTTAGAGTTTGGCACTACATGAGTTTTTAAATGGCAGATTTGAGAACATGACCACTGTTTATTGAGTGTTTACTATGTGCAAGTACTATTCTATACACTTCAGATATATTAAGTCATCAATCCTTATAATACTATGAGCTGGATGTAAAGGCCAGGAAAGGGGGGACAAAAGAAATTAAAATTTCTCCAATGTTACAGGACTAGTAAGTGGCAGAGTTAAGATCTTAACCCAGTTGCCAATTTCACCCACATAATCATTAGAGTTTTTCGCCACTGTCTTCTCTCCTTTTCCTTATATGAGTATTTGGTGGCCCAAAGGACTTGGATGATAAGTGAAATGAAACAGAATCATGAACCCAGAAACATATGGACACTTGATTCACAACAATATCACTGCAGAGCAGGAGGGTAAAGATAATGTTTAATAAATGGATCTCCAATGGGAACAAATGATACTTGACCCTTTACCTCAAAACACACACACACACACACACACACAATCTAAATGTAAAAGGTTAGACAGTGGGACTTCTAGAAGACAATGTAGACAAATATTCATGAACTCAGGGTAGGGAAAGACTTCTTAAACAGCATACAAGATGCATTCCCCATAAAGAAAAGACACTTTTAAGAGAGGGAAAAGGCAAACCAGCATGGAGAAAGGGTCTGGAACACACATAAATGACGAAGAGCTTATTCCAGAATATGTAAAGAATGGCTACACATTAATAAAGGGGGAAAAATCCAATTGAAAAATGGTCAAGAGATTAGAACAGACACCTCACAAATGAGTCAATGAACACCTTAAAAGGTGCTCAATATAACTATTGAAGCAAATGCAAAATAAACCACAGTGAGATTTAAGCCCAATTCACTCCCACTCATGTGTCTAAGAGACAAGTGCATATTTGCCAGATGATATACACAAATGCCATAGCAACCCAGCCCGTAAAACAGCTCAGATGTCCATTTCCATTACTAGTATGGAATATTAACTGTAAAACACTCATACAACAAACTTGAAATTGCCATTTTTGTAGTCAAAAGTGGTCACATAATATGTATCCATGAAAACAAACAATTTATTTCTGGTCAGATGAAACGAAACGGGTAAATCTTAAGTAAGACAGACAGAAGGGTTCATGCTGTGAGTCCACTGGGATAAAATTCTCAAACCAGCCAAAACTAAATCTTTAGTGTTCAGGAATGCATGCGTTAAGTAGTAAAACTATGAAGCAAAGAAGCAAAGACTTACCGTAGAAGTGGGGTTACTTTCTTGGGAAGGAGGGAGTAAGATTGAGGGAACATGAGAGGATTTCTGAGGTGTTGACAACGTTCTTGGTTGTAGCAGTTTGCTTGTGACAAATCCTTGAGTTGTACAGGACTAATCCTATGTATTTTTTTCTATGACTATCTCACAATTAAAAGGTTAAAAAACTGAGTGGTATTGGGAAGGGGTGGGGGGGGGGAAGAGAGTAGGCTCTGGGTTTTATCACTGAGTTTGAATTCTTTTGAAGCCAGTAAGTTTGAGCCACTTACTGGATCTGTCACATAAATGTTTACCGTAATTGTCATACCCAGCACTTACATATGGCTTGCTCTGTCCCACATGTTACTATGTGCAATTAAGCTTCTTCCTTTGCTGCCTACATTTCAGCAGTTAGGCCATTTGCAGGCACTTTCTGAGTTACGGTCACTATAACTACATACAACTAGCAGTGACTTCCCTGCTTGACCACCACCAGTCATTATATTGCTGTTTCTACCCTGTTGTGGATTAAGAAAATAGCTCACCTCATTCATTTATCCATTTAACTCACAGTCATGAAATTTTGTATAAAGCAAGAGTAAGTGAGCCTGAAAGGCCCGATGGGTCTATTTCTGGGCATCTTTTGCTGCCCAGACTTTGGATAAGCAGAAAACTTTCTTACTACAAAACTTGCCTACTACATAGTACTGGGCTAGGTTCTAAATAAATGAGGCCATTGGCACTAAACTCCCACTTTACAAGGACATACCGTATTAGAAAGAAGACTAACAAGTTGCTGGCATACAGACGTCCTGGAGTAACCAGTATGGACCAGGACAACCAGTATTGTCACTCTCGGTGCCATAGCCTGGGGTGGCCGGGAGTCCAGTGTAGAGAAAGGTGACTTCTCTGCCATGCAGGCCATCTCCCTGCTTCCATCACTCATCCCACCCCAGGGCCTTTGCTCTTGCCATCCCCTCTGCCTGGAACATTCTCCCTGATTTTCACATGGACACTGCTCAGCAGTGAGAGACCTTCACTGAGCATTGTTCTTGCCTGCAGCCATGGTCACCCTATTTTCATGTCCTTCATAGATGGTTGTATGACTTTTCCAACAACAGACCTCCAAAGAAAGGGTTTCTTCCTGGGTCGAGGGATTGCAATTTGCGTTCCAAATTGCTCCCTAAATATTTCACTTTCAACTTAAACATTCTTAACCAAGGGGATTTAAAGTTATTAGAATATAGATCTTTTGACCACATTATTTAAAATGAATTCTTCATTACTTAATTAACATCCAAAGAGAAAGTAGTTTAGAGTGAATGAGGAACTCACAGTTCTGAACTCCATCCCGGAGGCTTGAATCTCTCTTCTGTTCTCCGTTGAGTTTGGGTCCAACAGGCCTGTTAGAGATGGGAAGGGAAGACATCTGAGTGATTCCCAGGTAGCCCACCTGCACAGAAAGATTCCCAACAGCTCTTTAGGGCATCTCATATCCCCATCATGTGCAACGACCAGAAAAATAAGTGCAAGTTACAGAACGCAGCGTGAGTGGAGATGTAGGGGGGAAAGGGTGTGTGTGTAGTATCTCAGGAGACAACGTTGGCAGTGTAACAACGGTACTTAGAAACTTAGTCTTCCACTCTGCTTTAGCTCCTAGACTGCCTCATGACCCTCCCCCAAAATATTTTGTATTTAGATGTTTCTAAACGTGATGCTTATGGCGGCAAACAATTGGAAACCATTTAAATCAATAACAGCTTCAAGCTTCACAACCTTTCCCACACTGAGATTATTATGCTGTAAGGTAGGCTAAACAAAATATTTACTGTTCCATATATAACAAAATCCTTAGATCAAGCCAACTGTGAGCCAGTGGGGTACCACTGAAAGAGCAGAGAATAGCTATGGATAGAAAAAAGATTGGGAGACATCCACCAACCTTCACCGGGACAATCTGAGGGTAATCTTTAAAGTTGTATTGTTATGAATACTGATGTACATACTAATTTTGAAATTTAAAAAGTTGCATTTTTATCCATCCATCCATTTAGTTGTCACTCATTAACATGGACAAGTCACTTAATCTGAGCCTCAGTTTTCTCACCTGTTTAATGGGGGCAACATTTAGACCTGCCTTACACCTAACTCATAGATGATGAAAATTTAGTATGATAGTATAAGGAAAAGGCATTGTAATTGTAAGTTACACACATGTAGAATAGCTGGGCTGTATCAACACACTATATATATGCATACACATATATTGTTTTGTTAAATATGTAGGAAACAGGGTCCATCCACACTCCCAATAATTTCTCTACCAAATGTATATTTCTCCATTGACAAGGATTGGAATTGCATTTAAAACATTTTTCACTTGTATGTCCATTTGTTTACCTGAAAAGCTGTGAAATGCATTGTAAAGTGAAAACACTCCACCTCTTTGGGTACCTACTTTCATGGGCATAATAACCGAGGTTAGGTTGGTTATGGGGAGGCCCGGCCTGTACCAAGATGACACTTATCCACCTTACACCTCACAGCAGCTAACAGAGGAAGACTTTTAGACTTCTTGCCCATAAAAACAGTATCCTCTCTCACACTGTTTCCTTCTTGAAATATCTAGTTCCTGGAAATCCAGCAGCCTGAGAGCTTCCCCAAATGCTCCTTCATTCCACCGCGCTCCATCCCCACCCCACTGTTCCTGCCTTTGGAGGGGCAAGACACACCAGGGGCAGAAGGAAACGTCTTGGAACAGTGCCACAGCCTTGAGAGCTCACTATCCATCCTGCTCAGCTGATGAGGAAATAGATAAAAGTGGCTGTGTAGAGAGTGGGGTAGGAGTTCCAGGCAGGAGACACCCCTAGGGAAGCCAGGCACGTGGAAGGCATGTATGTTCTATGTTAGTGTGGAGAGGAAATGCCCTGTCCAGGCTGAGCTCCAGATATTGCATGAAAAGACACAGACTGATCGATGGAATTTTCTGGAGAAGCCAGATATCCTGTTTTGTTTTGTTTTCGATGTAAAATGTACCACTAAAATAAATAAATAAATAAATAAATAAATAAATAAATAAATAAATAATAGGCAGGCCAAACTAAGCAGGTCTGCAGACCCCGTTTTCATCCTGACACCAGGGTATGTTCTCAGGTAATTACATAGCGTGTTCTCTGGGCCCTCTGGAGCTTCTTCCTGCCAGTCCCCTAATCCACTCTGCTCTTCACAAAGTAAAAATTGCAGAGAGGGTCCAGAGGAGAGGATGGCATCCTTCCAGATGACAGGAGGTGGCTGTACCACAGGGAAGGGCACCGCCCAGGAGTCTAAGCTCTTGCTCAGTGGCCTCTCCTGAGTCCCCAGGCCCAGGAAAACCAAGGCGCTCAGGCTAACTGACAGGAAAACCCCCAACCTTGCCCATTGGCTGCTCGTAACCTCACTCCTTACGCCTGCCATCACTGCTTAGTTCTTCCTAGAACTTAGGTTTTTGATGACAATAGAATACAAGGTCTGACAATTAAGTTTGTGAACTTGTTGCAATGATGTTACTAACCATTTTTGATATCAGAGGGATTATTCATTATGAATTTGTACCAACTGGGCAAACAGTTAACCAAGTTTACTATTTGGAAGTGCTGAAAAGGCTGCGTGAAAGAGTTAGATGACCTGAACTTTTCACCAACAACTCATGGCTCTTGCATCATGACAATGCACCAGCTCACATGGCACTGTCTGTGAGGGAGTTTTTAGCCAGTTAACAAATAACTGTATTGGAACACCCTCCCTACTCACCTGATCTGGCCCCCAATGACTTTTTTACCTGAAGATAAAGGAAATATTGAAAGGAAGACATTTTGATGACATTTAGGACATCAAGGGTAATACAATGACAGCTCTGATGGCCATTCCAGAAAGAGTCCCAAAATTGCTTTGAAGGGTGGACTAGGTGCTGGAGTCAGTGCACCGCTTCCCAAGGGGAGTACTTCAAAGGTGACCATAGTGATATTCAGCAATGAGGTGTGGAGCACTTTTTCTAGGATGAGTTCATGAACTTAATTGTCAGGCCTCGTATATGCATGCAGAGATTTGTCTCTTACCAGTGTCTCCCAAACCTAGAGGTGTGCCTGACTCAGAGTAAGGCTCAGTTGACATTTGTGGAATGAATGAATGACAGAGGACGGTCCTAGGCCATCAACATCACGACCTGTCTTTGTGCCAATTTCTTTATCAGAACCTGGCTCATCTCAAGAAGGAAGGCCCCCAAGACCCCCCCCCCCCATCACCAGCACCACACTCCCACCACCCCAGGGCTTTCTCACAATTGGTAACCCCTTTGCCTCTCTCCCAACAGAGAATGCCGAGGGTGAGGAAGGGTTCCCTGCCCTTATTGGTTCATATTTACACTAGGCAAGTGTTCAGAGGATTATATGCTGGGAACAGTTGCTAGTTGCCAGGAACAATAAAAGCTTTTGTCCCTACGGAAAGTCAATAAACAGATCTTTCCCCTCCCTTGCTAGAGGCTTTATAACCCCTGAGAAAAGTCAAGGTTTGTCATGTTTAACTGCTATCTCCTTTAACTGTTATTTATTCTTTCTGATCTTTGGGGAGTAGAACCCTTGACTATAACTCATAGAAAAATGCAGTGGGCAGCCAGAGTGGGGCAAACAGGACTTAGTCTCGTCTTATTTCAGGAAGTAGGCGTCTCCCAATTTTGGGTCACTGCACAAGTTACATAGTCCCTCCCCTTGATGGTAAGTCTGGCCAAATTTCACTTTTTTTCCAGCAGCTTCTGAAGTAACCCCTTGAGATGGCCTAAGGAAATGTTAATAGAATTGCTATCATTCTATACATAAGCTTTGATTTCCCTATTTCTCCCGTTATTAAAGCAGCATTTTTCTTTGTCATTAAATTTTCTTTGAAGTTAATTGATTCCATAACTTGCAAATGCCTCTTCCCAACCTCCTGCTGAGAAATGGGTGTGCATTTTCACCCTCCCTTCACCTTAGTCCCTCCCCAGAATGTCCTGCATCTAGCAAAGAATTGTTTATGGGGACCCAGGAACCAGGTGGTTCCCTCTTCATTAATAGGCTCTTTTGGGTATCTCCCTAAGGGTGAGATGGCCTCACCCACCCTCAGGGAGACTCTCCTCCCTCTCATCCTAAATGCCCAGAAGCAAGAGGAAACAAAAAACACGGCCACAGGGCTGTGGGTTGGCTCAGTTGGTTAGAGCGCAGTGCTCAAAACACCAAGGTCACCGGTTCAATTCCCACGTGGGCCAGTGAGCTGCACCCTCCACAACTAGATTGAAAACAATGACTTGGAGCTGATGGGTCCTGGAAAAACACACTATTCCTCAATATTCCCCTATAAAAGTTAACAAACAAACAAACAAACAAACAAAAAACCCACAAGGCCACATAATTTAGCTGGGAGGCCAATGCCAAGGACATCTTGAAGGCCCCAACTCCTCACACCCCCTTGCCCAGTGGGGGAGGGATCAGAGCCTCTCCTGAGTAAATGGAATACCCCCAGGGCTCTGGAAACCACTATATTTACCACTATTTACCACGAGGAGTTATATGACAGCCCAGGGTTAAACTTTTATGGGTTTGGGTTAATCTCATGCTGTCTTCACTATCACTTTATAAACTTGATCCCATCATTACCCACATTTGTGCAGACTACCTAAATCACACAGCTAGTGGGTGGCGAAGCAGAGAAACAGCCCAGGATATGAAAACTTACTGCTTTTCAGCTCTAAATTGTGCAGCAAGCTACAAGACTCATTAATTTTCACAACAATCCTAAACAATCTGGTCATTTAATCTCCAGTTTTATAGATAGGGAGCTTTGGCTCAGAAAGGCTTGTGATGTTTTGCTCAAAGTTACAAAGTTAGTTTCTGGTCTGATTAGCATTCTACTCGACACAACCTCTCACAGGGCTAAGCATGAATCTCTGCACCCATCTCTTAATGGGACCCAAGGTCTCCAACAAGTTCCCCCAGTAGGGAGCTCAGTGACACACAAGAACCTTCCCGTTACACTGGGCATGGGGACCCAACCCGTTGCTCTACTTCCAACACACAGAATCTGCTGGGGCTGGAAAACAGAGCCACTCTAACTTCCTTCGTCATTCCTTGCCAAGCAGGACCATCAGACACTCCACCCTCCACCACCTTCCCAGAGACCAGCTCTGTTCACCCAGGACTGGACGAAACCAAGTATACTGTGGTGAAGGTACTAGGTCTCTGATCCCACATCAGTCTTCTTACCTGCGAAGGATGCAATCAAGAGCTGTATGCTGCTGCTGTCTGAGAAAGAAGGCACTAGGCCTTCCACAGGGCAAGCTGAGCTTCGGCCTAGACTGCAGAGCCTGCTGCCTCCTTAAGTGCACTCCACCTGGCTCCCACCTTAGGGAGGGACAGCTCCACCCATGCCAGCTCCCTCCCTAAACCTGATCATTGCCACTCACTCTCTAGGGCTGATTTTATCCTCTCTTGTATGGCTTAGAAATCCAGCCTTGGGGCTTGTTCCTGGGTTCTGCTTTTACAGACTGGGGCCCCTGGCTCAGATAATCCAGTCTGAGCAGGCTTGTCTGGCTCACGCTGGTGTGCTGTGGTGGCATTAGAGACCCAGGCCACTTGGGTCAGCCCATCCTGACCTCCCCCACCAGGAGAGAAGCTATGGATGTAAGCAAGACAATTCTAAAACTCATCTGGAAGAATAGAAGAGGCAAGAATATGGAAGAAAGTTCAAAAGAAAGAAATGAGGTGTGACAGGTACTGTAAGATATCCAAACACACTAAAAGACCGCAGTTACCAAAACAGTATAATAATAGCCTAAAATCAACAAGATGAATTAATTGAACAAAATAGCTCAGAAACAGTCCCCTGCTAAAATTTGATGAAGAAGGCATCTCAAATCAACCTTAAAGTCTAGAATTATTGCTAGATTATGTACTATTTGCTATTACAGTGTAACTGATTAGCAAATTGAAAAAACAAAATAAAAACCCATGAACGTAGACATACTTCACATCATATATCAAAATTAATTCCATAGAGATAGTCTTTAAAACTCAGACCAGGTAAAAACAGTGAGTGAAGTAGACAAAAGAGCAATAGATTTGACATGTCGATACATAATTAAGCAAATACAGCGAAGAAAAAAAATTCCCATTCCATAATGAACAATGAGTAAGCCACACAGTAAGACTTCCATAAATAAAAGGAATAAGCAGAAAATCCACCAAGAAAGATAGAGATCTACTAATCTACATGTTTTTTTGAGGTGAGATTTTTTTTTTTTTTTGTCCTCAAACAAAAAACAAAGAAGTAGCTCATCAGCCTTCGGCAACCAGCATTGTGTCACCCCTCTCCCCACCACTACCACCTCCACCCCCTTCCGCCCATTCCAGCTGAGCTGAGATCTCAGCTGGCCAGCTGAGAGGGCTGGCTATATGCCATCCCCACTGCAGACCCCTGGCTGGGTCATGGCTTCTAACATACTAATTGAAAAACGTCAATAATTTTTTGGAATACATTGAAAGACTGTTCAAGGACACATCTCCCTTCCAGCAGTATTTGTTTGAAACATCAATGTCCTATGGTGGTGAGCAATGGAATACCAGGTAGTCTCCTGTGTGGATGATAATTCAAGTGGATACAGCTTCTGGGGACAAGTTGGAAACCTGTATTAAGAAACATAACATTATTTTCACCCTTTGGTCTAGTAATTATACTTACAGAGACCCGCATCATGGAAAGATCCAAAATGCATATATGAAAATATTCATCATAATAGAAAGAATAAAGAAGGAAGGATACTGCATGTCCAAAATGGGAGCAAGACAAGTAAATTATATTTTCACTAGATAGACTATTTGTGACCACTCTAAAAAATGGCATGTAGGAAAACAATGTAGTGAGATAAAAGTGTTTGTGATACAATATAACAAAGAAATGCTGAATTCAAAACAGAAATAGCTGGTAATTAAAAAAAAAAACAAGAAAAAAATCAGCTAAGCAAAAAAGACAGCTGCTTCCAGATTTATAAGAATGGTTGTATGAGGGCGGTAGGATTAAAGGTGAGGAACGGAGCGAAGAAATAAAATGGAGTCACTGCAATCAAGCAGCTCAATTACTATTAAGTTGGTGCAAAAGTAATTGCAGTTTTTGCAATTATTTTTAACCTTTTAAACCACACCTACTTTTGCACCAACCTAATACAATCAAGTAGGTTGAGGTATGAGAAAACCATTCCATTCTTTTTTTTTTTCTTTTTAATTTTTTATTGGGGAATATTGGAGAACAGTGTGCTCCTCCAGGACCCATCAGCTCCAAGCCAAGTTGCCGTCCCCAATCTAGTTGTGGAGGGCGCAGCCCACTGGGGCATGTGAGAATCGAACCCGCCACCCTGCCGCCCAGAACCTGCATTCCAATCAACTGAGCCATCCGGCTGCTCCAACCATTCCATTTTTGTTTTAACTAAACTGGGAACTTAAACTTTTAAGCTTTCAAGTCCCAGGTCAATGCCTGGAGATATATATATATATATATATATATATCAAACCTCCAGAAAACCCTCTGGTTACCACTGGAAGGAAAAAATGCTCATGTATTCAGACCACCTGTTGACTCATTATGCAGACCGCCATCATCCAGAGTACTACCCCAGGACTGGGTCTTCTCAGGAATGTTCTTTCTACTCTAAGAACCTGTTCATACACACAGACCCAGGGAAAAGCCCAGAGACTGAAAATCTACCTCCCTAAGCACACGGGAAGGGGCAGATGAAAGGAGGCAGCAGGACACGCCAGTCTGGCAACTAACAGAATTTATTACGGGGAACGTACATAGGAAGCACCTCCCTGGGGCTGTATGATGAAGTGGATATTCTCTGCGTTGCTTGGCAGGGGTCAGAGAATTACATTGGGTTAAAGAGGGGGAATAATCATGGGTAGTGGATGCCACCAGGTGTGGAAATTAGTTGACATGTCTGACCAGGTCAGGAAACAACCTGTGCCAGGACCTACCACATAGCAAGCAGGAGGTAGGGGAGGGGTGCTGATGATGTCAGAGTGAACATCAATTACAAATCAGTCTCTACGGGGTTCGGGGGTAAACAACCTCCATTCTGGCCTGGTCCAGCTCACGGGCCGGACAGTGGTCACGCATGGAACAGTTTCTCCTCCACAGAGCTTTTCTTTCCTCTGTGGGACACTCTGGGTATTGTGTTTCTGCTTTGCAAGCCCTAAGACCCTTGAATCAATCTTAATCACTCATTTCTAGCAAAGCCTCCAGACTCATTTCCAGTTTGTTTGACAAAGGGAAATTTGAAAATGCTCCTTATTTTTACAAATTTTCATTGATTGAGTTTTTGTTTTGAAATTTGATTTTTTTTTTTTAAAAAAGAAGATGTTATAAAATCTTTTATTTGGTAACTGTACTTCAGCAGTTAATGGAAGGGGAAAAAAAAGAAGAGCAAGGAAAACAAAAGGCAAAGGGAGAAATAAAAAAGGATTGAGATGCTAAGAGATGGAAACAGGCAGAGAGGAGAATGCAAGCAGAGAAAGATGCCCAGACATCCCAAGGGAGCAAGACCAACTTGCAAAGCAGGGGAGATGCAGAAAGATCAGGTACAGTGATGGCGCCATTCAGAGGTGGAGAGACAGGAGGGATCCCAGGATGGAGATCAGAAGAAAGCAAAGCAGGGGAAGAAAGAGTTGATTCACCTATCTTACTTATAAATACGACTTTAAAAAAAAAATATATGTATATATATATATGACCCTCCAGTGGAAAGAACTGGGAGTGGGTGGTTGCTATCAAATTTTAGCTATAATAATATATTCATTCCTATTTAAAGTTTGAAAACACTGGGGTTCTTTATGACTGCATTGTTCATCTTCCATGGAGACAACACTAAGTTTCTGGTCTGAGGAGTGAAAGGTATTACAGTTCATTGTGCAGAGAGAAAAGGAGAAAAACGACTTCAAGAATCAGCACTAGCAAAATTCCAGATCTTGGTATCTGAACTGTAAGCACACGTGTTTCCTACCTGCCTGCCCTGCGATCTGGCTGGGTCCAGATGTGGCCCGTGGCTGGACATGGTCCTTAAAATTCTGTTCCTAAGAAGATAGGCCCTGCTATGGTAGATTAGATCTACTACTACTGCTGCTGCTGCTACTACGAGTGTCATTTATAGTTCACCTGCAGTGTCCCTCTCTGTACTCACTTTTCACACATGCTACTATTTAATCTTGACAATAATAAAAATAGTTCATGGAGGATGAGCCCCGATAGCACTAGGTCCAGCTGCCAGCACTTTAAATACATTTATTACAGATTTAAGCCTGACCACCGCCCTATGACCTAGGTCCTATTGTATTGCCATGGTGGGGAGATAGAGCATTAGGTAACCACTCCGAGTAGCTATTATTCAGCATTTCCGAGATGGGGAAACCAGAGTGTAAAGAATTAAAATCACCTGCTGGAGAGCACCCAGCTGGTTAGAGGCAGACCCAAGGATTTGCAACCAGGTCTCTCTGACACTGACACAAAATCAAAGCCTTCCAATGTGGTTCTGAAAGCTCCTTAATCGTTGAATTAAACTCCTGTCTGTTTAAAATAGCTACTGGCATCTAGTGGTCAGAGGCTAGGGAAGCTGCTAACATCCTTCACTGCGCATGACGGCCCCCACCATCAATAAAGAATGAGCCAGCCCAAAATGTCATTAGCGCCGAGGTTGAGAACTCCTGAGCCAGTGTGTTTTTCTGTTTTCTTCCAAACTGATGGATGCTGCCACTTTGCAACTTGTGCCCTAAATCTGTGTTCTGTCTACTGGGTGGCACTGCTCTCAGTACTGCTTGGGACGCTCACAGTGCAAAGATTAATTCATTCCCCTCTCCAAGAGACACAGGGAAGTGACCCAAAGGCAAGTCACACGATAGATTTCTTCTTCCAGTCCCTAGAATAACAGATGAAGGGAGTCTCACAGAAATTTGAGGTTCCTGGTATGACGGAGAGTGTGGAGCCTGTGTGAAAATATACAGCTGCCTCTTTGACTCTAATATTACATGGGGGACCTAGAAATTCTAACACCTTTTAGGAAAAGAGAACACTCCGCAAAAGAATGCTGTCCTTTGTGCCTGTATCAGAGAAGCTTCAGCTCGCGGTCAGGTTCAGAGACCAATCTCTTGTAATCCAAGTGATTTCTGGTCTTGCCCATGCCCTCATCCATCTCAGCCTTTCTGTAGTTTTGACATTTTTGATAAATGCTCCTTTCTGAACACGCTTTCTACCCTTGGCTTCTGTGACACTGCATAGTTCTGTTCCCTTCTCTGCTTTCTCTAAATTCAACTGTTAACACCACTTGAGGGTCATAACTCGGGGTCTGTGGGCCTCTCACCGCCTCGCTGCTGTCACGGGCATGGCTCAAGATGTATGTGACCACGGACTCAGGCAAAGCCTTGCGTGATCCCGTCAGCCATTATTGTAGTATCTGAGCTGTGGGTGACACCAGACAGGAACAACATAAAGGAAGAAAGAATTCCATCAAGTTCAAGGTCTTCAGGGTTAGACAAAAAAGGCATGTAAATATCCCAAGTACAAAAACAACAGCGAAGCCCAGCAAAATCAAATCTAATTTAAAAAAATGTAATCTGATAATGTCGTAACCTGAGTGGAAACGCAGACTTCTGTGACTAGATTAGGGAACACTTCCTTTAAGAGTTTTGGAGCCCTTGACATAATGACCATGACAAGGAGGCTTAGTCCTAAAGGAATTTCTTTCCCTTTGATGAATAAGCAGGGGAGATAAAGAATTAAGAAGCACTACAAAGTCAATCAAACCTAGAATATTAACATTTTTGTGACAAATTTAGAAATAATCTGTACTTATCTGTTATTTTAATTTTTTGAAATGTAAGGAAAATTTAGCATGTTAGTATTTATAATAGGTAAACTCAGTCATTTTAATTTGAAATAGGTAATTGCATAATTGACTTAGACTTGTGAATTTAAACAGAAATTGTATTAAGTTTGTAAACCGTATTGGAACACTTGAGAGAACTCAAAATCCATCATTTAAAGGTTAAATTGTTAGATTTCTACAAATTATTTAGGTATCTTGGAAGTTTCATTAAATTTTACAATTGCAATAACTTAAAGGAACTAAATGTATTAAAAGCAGAAATGAAGTTTAAAATGCAAACAAAGTACTTTTAAAATTGATCGTTTACACTTTGGTAGATTTATAAATAGTACAAAGACACTTGTAAACTGAATTTAAGAAAATGGTGAGAGAAGTAGAGTTTTAAAAAACTGGAACTTGAATACATTTGAAATGATATTTTAAAAATTGAACTATTTCCAGAATAATCCTTTCCCTGCCAAAAAGCCAATCTCAAGGACACACAAAAAATAAAACAAACAAACATAAAACACATCCTTTCAACAACTGGTTTGATCTTTTTTTTTTCTCTCCTTTCTTCCGCCTCCCCCCCCAACTCCAGTTCAAGCCGTTGTTTCTCAGTCTAGTTGTGTAGGACACAGCTCCCTGGCCCATGCTGGTATTATGAGCCTTGTACTCCCCTCGGCTGAGGCAGTCGGTCACCAGTCATGGGTCAGCTGCTCACAGCAGCTCTCTAGCCACCGGCCACTCACACTGGCTGCCGGCCACTCATGGCAGCACATGGTAGCCCATGGCACACTCAGCAGCCCACAGCAGCTCATGCCAACCTCCAGCTGCTCATGGCAGCCCAGCTCCAGGGAGAGCTGTTGCTCACAGTCTTAGCTGTAGAGTGTGCAGCTCACCGGGCCCATGCGGGCATTGAACTGGCGACCTTGGCGTTAGGAGCACGGCGCTCCAACCACCTCAGCCACAGGGGCCAGCCCTGGTTTGATCTCGAATGCAAGTTTTTCTGAGTATGTGACCCAAAGAAACTTAAGAACCTTCTTTTATGGAAAGAGTGACTTGTATATCTCTGTCTCCATCCCCATACGTCCTAGTGGCTGCCAATTACCTGCATGTCCCACCAGCCTCCCCAACCCCCCCCCCCCCCACACACACACAACAGTCTACAAACCATTCTGTCTGAGTGACCCTCCCAAACAGATCCCTCACACAGAGATTCCCCCTCCACCCAGCAAACCAGACTGTCAGTTTTCACGTGTTTTCTGCTTTGCCAAAAACTAACCAACCAATTACCTAAGTCTATTGCTCTTTCTATTGAAGTTCCCAATTCTATTGATTTCTGCAATTGCCTACTCTATCGCTCAATTCTAATTGATTCTATTGGAAATCAATAGACTTAGGTAATTGGTTGGATAGTTCCTTTCCCTTTGCCACAAAGCTCTAAACTGTCACAAAACCCTACTAATCCTTCTGTCTGGATGTTCCCTGCATTTGACTCCTTTATCTGAGTTTGACCTTCTTCCTTTTACTAATGTTGACATTACAGCAGACGATGGTTCTCCTGCTCCCCTGAATGACTTTCCCCAAAATATCACTGGAGTGTGTGGCTCCCTCCTACACCCAGGGTAGATTTTACCACCAAGCCATTGATGACTTTATGCAAACTCCTCAAGCCACCCCAAGGGCAGACCCACCTGTGCATTGCTCATTCCTGCCTCCACCCCTCACATATGGGGAATTGAAGTGCCCTTGGCTTTGCCTCTGGAAATCCCATTTTCCTTCAGGACTCCCAACGTACTCTGAGGTCCTCTTCTCCTTTTGAACAATTCAAATAATATCTAATCACATATCCCGCCTGCCACTGCGTCCTCTACCCTTATATACTCAGAGCTCCTGGAGTATAGAAACCATTTTTTCTGCAGTTTTGAATCCTGTGAAGAGAGGCCTTGCTTCCACTCATTTATTAAACACCAACTGTGTGCCAGGCACTGTTCTAGGTGTTGGAGATTTAGTGGAGAATGAGGAAAAGAAAGTTTCTGCTGCAAGGGAGTTTATATTCTGGAGGGAGCAGAGAGGAGATGAAAGGCAATAAACAAAAACATACATAATCATTTTAGTAGCAACACATTCATAAGGAGAATAAAACAGAGTTGGGGGATAAAGAGTGACAGTTTGGGGGCGGTTAATTTAGGTCTGGGTGGGTGGTAAGAAAGCCCTTTCTGAGATGGTGACATTTGTGCAAACCCCTGAATGATGAAAAGCAGCCCCTCATAAAGATCTGGGACAGTTGTGTTCCAGGAAGAAGGGACAGCAAGGGCAGACGAGGTGAGGGGACTTGACATGTTGAGATGGTGGCTCCAGTGTAGTGACAGTGGAAACGCTGTGCCAGACAGGCTGGAGTGAGGCCAGAGCCCATCACATAAGGCTTTGGGAGCATATGCTGAGGGTTCTCTGGGTTTAAGTGTATCAAAGGGTCTCAGACAGAGGATGCTAGCCCCTGATTCATTTGTCTAAAAGCATACTCTGCTGCTCACTCACTCATAACGTGGGGAATGGCTGTGGGTACAGAGAGAAACAGGGAGACCAGCTAGGAGGACATGTAGTACAGCAGTCCCCCCTTATCCATTGGGGGGGGGTATGTTCCAGTTCCAAGGTCCCCAGTGGATATCTGAAGCCACGGATAGTACCAAACCCTATATAGACTGTGTTTTTTCCTATACATCCCTATGATAAAGTTTAATTTATAAATTAGACACAGAAAGAGACTGACATAACTAATAATAAAATACAACAATTATAACAATGTTCTGTACTAAAAGTTATATGAATGTGACATTACTAAGCAAAATAAGGGTGATTTGAACGTAAGCACTGCACTACCACCACAGTAGATCGGATAACCTAGCCCGCTCCTAGCAGGGAGTGTCTACAGCAGGGATATTCTGGGCAAAGGGGTGATTCACACCCCAGGGGGGACAGAGGGGGACAGTGTGAGATTGCATCACGCTACTCAGAGCAGCGTGCAATTTAGAACTTAAGAATTGTTTATTTCTGGAAGTTTCCATTTAATGTTTTCAGACCACAGTTGACCACAGGTAACTGAAACCAAGGAAAGTGAAACTTCGGATAAGGGGGAGACTATTGTCGTGCAAATTGGACTAGCCAGGCCATAGCATATTTGGGTGACTAATCACCCCAGGTTGCCTGGAACTAAGGGGCTTCCTGGAACGTGGGACCTTTGGTGTTAAAACAGGAAAACCCCTAGCAAGCCTGGGGCACCATGGGAGGAGACTGTATCCATCTGACTCACTGATTGATCGAGATGGAAGGAAAAGAAAGAAATCTACAGTGACTGCCAGGAATTTAGTTTGAACAATTAGGTGGATGATGGTGTCATTTATTGGGATGGGGGGAACAAGAGAGAAACAAGTTCAGGGAGAAAAAAATCAAGATTTATAGAACACGTTCTGAAAACCCCCAAATGTGCTTTATAAATCTCTCCAAGTGGCAATGCCACTACCATAACACTTGGGAGGCCACTACCATAACACTTGGGAGACACCTACCGGTATCCCAGATCTACAGAGATCTAAAGTGGATACAAAATAGGCATTTAATCAATAGCAAAATCACTCTGGAATCTCTTAATCACTGGCTAATAGTCACAAATGAGCCACCCTTCCCAGAAAGAGAGGATGCATCCATTTCCTGCAGATACGACGTGAGCGAAATCTGGAAATGCATTGGGGTCCTTGCTGACCCTGGCCTCTGCAGTCTTGCTTTAGACCTCACCCTTAGCAATTTGTGATGGTGGCAATTTTAATTCAAGATGAAGATAGAAGTCATAGAGAGAGGTCACATCAAGTGACTGCAGTAGCATCCTTCTCTGTGTCCACTTTCCCCTGCTAGACCTTTCCTCTACTCCAGCTCCACTTTAGCTCTCTTTCCTCTGTCATACAATAGCTTTCTCCCTCCTCTGACCTTGGCTGCCAGTGAAGCCCTGGGTCTGCAGCCTCTACAGCAAATGGACTTCTCGACAGCAAATGAAGCATTTCCCGACACAGTTGGTCCTGTCTCCTACTGACTAAGAGAAAAGCCTCCCTGGTTTCCTGTTATGGCCTTTCTCCCACAGCCTTTCCCTTGTCATCCATACACTGCCCATGTTTCCTCCAACAAACCCAGCCTACTCTTTCTGCTTTGCAGCAACTATTCCCATGGTTTCCACAGATCCATGACCCACCTGCCCAAAGTTAAGGAAGACCAAAAGGCACAGGTCCCTGGGTCCCAACTCGAAGGAGAGAAGGAGGAGAGCCTGGCTTCCCTGACTCTGCTGGCCTGCCGGAAGCAGCTCATGCATTTCCATCACCGTGTCTGGCCTCACTTCTCCCTCCCAAACAGGTTCTCGTGGCAGGAGCAGAAGAGTGACTTTCACTGGCCTTGATCATTTATTTAAATGTTGTTATTTTGTCCCTTAGGGACTTCTTTTGGCATTAATTTTGATTATTTTTAAAATATTGCATTAAAATCTTACGTCTCTTGATTACTGAGTTTTTTTGGCACCCCCTTAAATGTTGTGCCTGGGGCAAGTGCCTCATGTAGTTCACCCTAGCCTGGGATCTTCTGGTTTGCCCTTGCTGGAAAGTGGGTCTTTCGACTTTAAAACCAGGATAATGCTGGAAAAATCTGAAAGAGTTGGTCACCCTCGGAGTGCCCTGAGCTCCAAAGCTTGACGGCCAGAAATCAGATCGTGGCACTGCTGCTCTGCAGCTGGGGAAACCTCTCTGTGCCTCCACCGTCTCCTGTACGCAGCGGGAGTGGGAATAGCAACCACATCTGAGGGCAGCTCTTGTGAGCTCGTCTGGAGTGAGCTTGGTATAGTGCCTGGCGCAGAGCAAGTGCTTTCAAACATTAGCTGTGATGGTGGTTTATTATCTGCCAAGAGCTGGCCACGGACACAGCCTTGGCCTTGAGGAATCTGTGTTCTAGTGAGAAGTCAGACCATGAACAGGTAATGTTAAGAATTATTGTGTAATGCATGTGTCTGAGAATGTGACCGGAATGCATGTGGCCTCATGTAATTCTCCCAGGCAGCTTGTAAAGGAGCTTCTTTCACTCCTCCCCTTTCTGCAGATGGGGCCACGCAGCGAGAGGCCAGGACTTGCCTGTGATCCCAGAAGAAACGAGAAACAGAGTAGGGATCCCACATGGGCCCTCGGAGATGATCTTCTGCCCACTGTCTCTTGGCAGATCCGGAAGGTGCCTGGTGCAGCAGGGATTCCAGGAAAAGAAACTCCAGCGAAAGTTTGTCTTACAGAAACTTCCTTGCATCAACAACTACTGTGTTCATCAGGCAGGTCCTCCCCAAGAGGAAGCTTGGCAGAAAATTACCAGTTACCGCTGGCTGCTTTCACAAGATAGAGCTGGCTGCCTGGGGACCATAGGATGACAGAGGATCTCTTTACTGCACACCCTTTTGCACTGTTGAACTTTGAGCCATCTCAATATAATTATTACCTATTCAAAAATAAATGTTAACATTAAAGTTCAAAAAGAAAAAAGAAAAGAAGGTCTTACGAATTATCCTCAGGAGAACCCAAGTCAGTAAAATCTTGGTGAGTCCTCAGAATGGTGTTCCCTCTCTGGGGAGATAAGCCAACCTCTCCAGGGTTAATTCACTCTGGCTTTTCCACTAATGTATGGCTTTTCCACTAATGACAGATAGGCGTGGAGCGACACGAGGCCTAGAACTTTTTCCGGGCAGGCCCAAATGAACAAGAACAAGCTTCACGGGACAGTTCCCGAAGAAGGTGGAGGAGCTGTAAGCGGCCTGCCTGATCACTCTTTCGGTTCATTGGAGGGGAAAGGAATACCACAGCCATTAGCTCACGTCTGGGATTCACTGTGGAATCCCAGGGGACACCAAACCTGTAACCATTCTGACGGAAACTCACTTCCTTCCTTCTGGTTGGGTTACAAAACTCACAAGAAAGCATTGATTTAGAAATAAAACACGGGAGACGGTGTTATGGAGTGAGGAGCACCCCGAGTGAAGAATTCAGAAACCTAAATGCAGGTCCCAGCTTTGTCACCAACTCGAGGTATTTGGGTAAAGCTCCGTATCTCTGAAACTCTGAATCTGTGAAATGGGGGAGATGGCCTGATGTCCCGCCTGAGCTCTCATATTTCGATTCTGGGCTTGTCCTCTGACTTTCTCCTCCCCGCTCTCCTTCAGTCTCAGGCCCCAATAGCTAGACCCCCAGCTAATTGGCAGTGTGCAGGGAATGGGACCTCCATTCCCTTTATACATCTTCCCACAGAGCACAGAGTCCCAGATTCTGCACATGCTGCCTCCCCCTCACTCTACCCTCCTCCTTCAACATCTCCGGGCCTGCCTCAATTGATGATACTCACCTCTGCCTCTGGCGTCATGCTGACAAGGGTCTTGGTGTCATCTTTGTGCTGTTGACATGTTAGAGTCTCTGAAGACTGTTCATACTGAGGTCACCCCAGGCTAGAGATTGGTCTGGAGACCCAGAGTGCTGAACTGCTTATTGAGAGGTAGTTTAGTACAGCCAGGGACTTAAAAGCCCACAGACGGAGGCTCATACCGATAAGGCCCCAAGCCTGAGCAAAGTGCCCCCCTGCCCCCAGCCACATTAGGAGATCATTCCAGGGACCTGCCTCACTGTGGCACGGGGGAGCCAGACCTTCTGCCCATCCCAGAGATCCCCATGTGCAGGAGTGTGTCCTGAGCTGGATGAATACAATGGCCTCTCCCAGGATGTGAATCTGGGCAAGAGACTGACGGGGGGCCATTCACCCCAGGGACAAAGGTGGTGAGTGCCTGCCCAGGCAGTCTCTGCTCGACCTCCTGGTTTGACCCCTCTAGGCTGCTGTGGGCCCTGCACCATCTACAGTTAACCACAGCTCTGTGTACCCCATCATTCTTCCTTAAGTTCCCTTTGTTTTAGCAAAACCAGAGTTGGTTTCTCTTGTTTGCGACTACTAAGAGGTCCTGACAGATATTCACAGTGACATCATCTGCTTGGGTTCCATGAGACAGCCCGTAGACAAGCCCCTGAAGTGAGCTCAAGTGGGTGTCCATTTCTTATGATCGAGAGTCCTTATTAAGTCAGGGGTGGGCCTAACAAGTTCCTTTCCCTCTCTGAGTCTCTGTTTCCTCATCCTAATGCTACTGATTCCTACAGGGCAGAGAAACAGGAAGGATAAAATGCAGTGACACTACTACAGGTGAGAAAGAGCAAACCTTAGGTAGTGCTCACCTTGTTCCACGAACCGCTCTGAGACCCTACCCATAGGAACTCATTCACAGCCACCCTGTGAGCTAGGTACTTTTAGCCTCATTTTAAAGGTTAGGAAACAGAAACAGAGGGCGACGTAATTTCCCCAAAGCCACACAGCAAACAAGTGCCAGAGTACCTCAAAAATGTTTTGTTCTTCAGTAAATGGTAGCTATTATGTGTTCTAGTTAAAAGGTTGAACAAGCCCAAAGAGTTATGATTTAGGTAACGTCCCACTTGTGAAGGAGGCGTCGTTCAGGCCTCCCCCCGAACAACAGCTAATTGACTGGAAAGTGGTTGCGACCTGTGAAATCACTCAGCCTCCCTCCCTCTCCCTTTCCACAATCCTCCCCGAGATTTCACCACTGCCATGGCTTCAACTGTTCCCTCTATGCACAACTCTGCCTCCAGCTCAGGCCTCTCTCCTGAGCAACCAGCACATCCCCCCAACTGCCTGTTGGGAATTTCTGCTTCAATGACCCATGGGTGCCCCAAACTCAGCATGGCTTGAGATAAACACTGCCTCTACCCCACGCCTGCCCTGCCTCCAGAGCTCCCTGCTTCAGTGAATAGCAGTCCTCTCCTATAAGCTTCCTAAACCAGCTGCCCAGGGGTCGCCTCACTTCCTCCCTCTGCCAAATCCAATCAATCCGCCACTAAACCCAATCTACTCTGCTTGGATACTCCTCATGTCTCCATTCCCTAGAGCAGACCATCACTCTTCCTCGATCACACAACCGCTGGTCTCCAGTCTATCACTCCCCTCCAGTCCAATCCTACAGCGCAGCCAGTCACGGCCCTGCCTAATTTTCAGTAACGTCCCCTTGACCCCAAGATAAAAATCCAAATTCCTTCTTATAGCTTTATGAGAATCCCCGAGTTAGGCTCTGCCTACCCCCCTGTTGTAAACCTTGAGATTTTCCCTCCGATACTCCCTGCTTCAGCCATGCTGCACATTCTCGTCGGTTTTTCATCGTTCATTTAACAAAAATTTACTGAGCCCCTGCCGTGAGCCAGGCACAGGGAGTACAATCAGACAAACAAGATTTCTGCTCTCATGACATCTACGCTGGGCTGGCCGACTATTTCATCTTTGAGATCTCAGCTTAAATATCAGTTCCTGAAGGAAATGCTCCCTGTCCCCTAAACCAGGTTAAGTCCCTTGGTGTGTGTGTTTAGATTTCCTGGTTCTTCTCTCCCATAATATATACCAACACCTTACTACTGTTTAACCTTTCTCTTGCCAGTCTCTCAACGTATGGGGATGGGCACTGTCTCTCTTGCTCACCTCTATCTTCAAGCCTGGTTCATAACAGACAAAAATTGTTGATGAATGAATAAATACATGAATGAATCGCATTATACTCAGCAAATACTCATACTTCTGGTTTTCCTACATGATTGTAAGCTTTCCTTTTTCAAAAACAAGAAACACCACATCATGTTTTGTTTTTCTCCCAATTGCTCCCATATTAGTACTTGATGAGTCTGAATGGATGGACAAGTGTGTCTCCATGTAGGAAAACAAGAGTTGGTAAGGATGGTCAAAGTAGGAAGGAAGCATCTCCAGGAGACTGAGACACATGTGAGGACCCCTGGAATTTACAATTCCCTGATCTGATCATTCTCCAGAGGTATATGGAGTTCCTTGAGCCTCAGTGCTTGCTGTATAGAGGAATCATGTGAGGATGTAGACAAGACATAGACACCCAGGCCTCTTCCCAGAGACTACAATTATCAGTCTGGGTTGAGGCTTGGGCAATAGAAAAGGTTTTTAAAAATTCCCAGGCGATTCTAATGTGCAACCACGTCTGGAAGGTGTAGAGCAGGGGTGTCCAAACTGCGGCCCGGGGATCCATTGTGAATCGGCCCGCAGCAAATTCCAAAAATACATTTAGTTTACTTAAATAAACCAGGTGAGGCAATACGTACTTCACCTCGAGTGAGTGGCCCGGCTGTTTGTGTATTTTACCGCATATGGCCCTTGGTAAAAACCGTTGAAAAAAGTTTGGACACCTCTGGTGTAGAGCCTCCTGGAATTTATAAGGCCTTGGCCAGATCTAGATCTACAGATGTATTGATAATCTGTTAGGGATTCCCGGATATTGTATGCAGACCAAGACTTATGAGACAATCAGAGGTGGAACCAAGGGAATGAAGACAGAGAACAAAGCTAGGACCAATTAAACATCTCACCTAGCTATGCACTTATTGGGTGGATGGATAGATGGGTGGGTCTGTAATGAGCAACAGCAGATCCTTTCCTCTGTGAGTTCACTGGGAATAACTTTCTTTATGAGTAATCAACCTAGTACTTAGTCATAGGCAAGCATGAAAAAAATTCATGGAAAGATTAAACAACATTAAACCAGTAGAATCTGCTGATGATCCTTCCAGGGGCTGTGGGCCATCCACTCATCTTCCATTCACTCATTCAACAAGCATTTACTGAGCAGCGATTATGTGAAAAGTACTATTCTAGATGATAGGGATGCTATCGCTAGCTTGGGGCTGAATTTTGTCCACCCAATATCCATATGTTAAAATTCTAACCCCAATAACTCAGAATGTGACTGTATTTGGAGATAGGGGTTTTAAATAGGTAATTAAGTTGAAATGAGTTCATGAGGGTTGACCCTAACCCAGGATAACCGGTGTCCTTATATGAAGACTTGATTAGGACACAGACATGTATAGAGGAGAGACCATGCGAAAACACAGGAAGAAGATGGCCATCTATACGCCAAGGAGAGAGGCCACAGCAGAAACCAACCTGCTGAGAGCTTGCTTTCAGACTTCTAGCCTCCAGAGTTGTGAGAAAATAAATTTCTGTTATTTAAGCCACCCAGCCTGTGGTTTGTTTGACAGTCCTAGAAGTCTAGTAGAAGCTGTAAACAAGACCAAGTCCCTGTTTCCTAATGCGTGTATTCAATTTACCAAGCATTTCATTTTCTGAGGGCTGAGTGAGTGAGTACATTTTACACATCTATCTACTGCTATTTTTCAAAGCTATGCAGCCACTGTTGAGTTTAATAAAATTCACATTCATTGAAAGAGTACCTTAATTCTTTTTTTCCCCCCTTTCTTGCATCTCTCCCTCCTCCCCACTCTGGTTCAAGCCGTTGTTCTCAGTCTAGTTGTGTAGGACACAGCTCCCTGGCCCATGCTGGTATTATGAGCCTTGTGCTCTCCCCCGGCTGAGGTAGTTGGTCACTGGTTGTCGGTCCAACTGGTGACCTCGGCGTTAGGAGCACGGCACTCCAACCACCTGAGCCACCAGGCGGCCCAAGTACCTTAATTCTAAGTGGCATTTTGTCATCACATATATTTTGTACTAGATAAACTGTCAGTTGGGTACTAGCCTGTCTTTAACATTTCTCTAATATTTGCTAAGCTCCCTTGTCTAAACAATAAAAAGGAGGCCTCAGGCTCTGAACCTTCCCTCAAACAGAAATATCTGGCTAGGACTGAATAACACTGCCGTTTTATTTTTCCCATTATATGTATTTTTAGGGTTACTTGTATTTAATGGTACCCAGAAAATATGTCAACAGCTCTCAGTGGAGAAGGGTGTTTTATTCCCCCTGGTTTAGCAGTCAAGGCTCTGCCCAAACACACCCAGGAACTGATAACCAGTGACTGTCACTAATTCCGCAGAAGGTTTGAAGCTGGTTTATATTTGATGAACTCTACACCCAGTCATCCAGCAATTAGCTAGGGCCCAGGCTTGTCATGGCCTGACACTTGGACACAAAGCTGCATGATAGGCAACCTCTCGATGACCCTCCAGAGCTAGAAACAGTCCCACTCTGGCTCCAAAGTACATGCTGGGACTCCATTCATGCCCTTCGACTGCCAACCTTCCGGGAAGCTTACTTCTTTGTCCATCTGGACATCTGGCATCTTCCCCTAAAGGCCGGTTACTAAACTTCCATCTGCTTCCAGCAAAAATGTTGGAGCAGATTCCAGGTTTGCGTCACATGTCTCAGGAATGTGAGTAATCCCATTTAAGAAAATGCTTGATTAAGTTTTTAGAACCCAAATCAATTCGGTCATTCTTCAATCCCTAGAGCATAGCCTGTCATGAGACAGAAACATCCCTGATCAAATATTATCCTGGAGAGAAGTCTGGTTTGTCTGGTTCAAATCATACAGTGTTGGGTTCCTGTAAGAAATAATGACAGCATTTCCAACATAAGAAGTCTCTCAGGCCAGCTCAAACCCTTTGGCCAAAGGGGACACATGTGCCACTAGACACCTGGTCTGAGAGACGCCACCATGTACAAGGCAGAGAGAAAGGCGGAGTTATATCCTCTGGCCTCAGCGTGTAATTCATTCCCAGCTGCCCAGCCTTGCAGGTGGAAGTACTTAAAGACCAAATCCACTGAGCAATTACTTATATAAAAAGTTATTTAACAGGTCAGTAGAAAAATCTCATTCTTGATCTCCCCCTGCCAAATGCCGACGGCAGAAGCAGGAGCTCTGAGGATGAAGTGTCTCAGTCATTGTACATTCCATGCCTGTCTCCCAAAGCCACGCCAAGAAAAGCACATGACTTAGGAGGTGGCAACCCAAGGTATCCTCATCACAACATGAAAGGAAAGACCAAGTCTGGGTAACCTGAAAACTGCTATGTATGTCAACCAACAAGAACTCACCTGCTAAGTTCTAGCAAAGGAATATTTTTTTCCTGAGAATACCTGGCGTGATTTGGCATAAATGAATACCTGAATAGTTTCCCTCCATTACTGCTGAGGTAGAACTAAGGGATCTATAAAGTGTGAAATGAGAAATGGACGTGCTGTAGCTTAATGCTAATTACCACTCCCATGATATGGCTGTGGTTTCCGTATTCTTACAGCTCCTGAAGTCAGAATCTGATTGGCGACTATTTTAAGACTACATTATAGAACCTGCCCCAAAAGCTTTCTAACTAAGGGGAATGTTATGGGCTGCCACCAATCTTTTCCTCTGTTAATCATTTCAAGGATTTGTGCTGTGCACACAAGGTGATTCTTAAGAAATTAACCTATTCAGGGTATTTTTTTTGGTGTATGTTTTGATCTTCCCAGGTTTTTTCTTCTTCTTTTTTAATTTTTAAAAATGTATTTTTCAGTTACTGTTGATGTACAATATTATATTAGTTCCAGGTGTACAAAACAACATAGTGGTTAGACATTTACATAGTACCTCACAAAGTGATAACCCCAATAAGTCTATAACCCATCTGACACTGTACATAATTATTACAATATTGTTGACTTATATTAAGGTGGCTTTTTTTTTAATTTAAAGATTTGGCTGAACTTGAGAGGGATACTCTTTTCCTCTCCATGCCCACCTTTCACTTAAGTACCCGAATTCATCCATTACAGTCCGTTAAAGGTATAAATAAACAAGCCACTCAATAGTCTGGTGATGAAAGCCAGGGAAATTATTTCTATTATTTAAAAAGAATACTTTTATTAGGACGATTGTCTTTGATTACAGAACTAGAAACAATTATAAACTCATAATTTCCTTTTCCCCAAGTCATGTTGCTTTCATTGCTTCAGAGGTGGAATAAACAACCAATCTATTCATTTCATTCCACTTCCTAGTTTTCCAACTCTGCATATTTCTACTAAAGACATAGGTGATTCTTTTGTGTTTTTGTTTATATGGTGACTTTTGTGGGGGAAGGTCATGGTGGAGAGGAAGGGGAGGTATGAGGCAAAAGTCAGAAAAGCATGTAGTGACACATAACTCTCCCAATATCTTTACTGATTTGCAAAACCACTAATAATGTGCATAACCTTTCCCCCCACACTGGCTTTCTTTCTGTGTTCCTGCACCTGCCTAAAGTGAGAAGACAGTTAATGGTCTTAGGATTTTCTTTCAACTATAAAACCCATCCATCTGCAATCAATCACCAAACCCAGTTGATCCCATCTCTGAACTAACTCTTGAGTCCACCTCCTCCTCTCCAGGACAAGTTCCAGGCACCACTGCTGTCTTTCAGAACCCGGTTATGTCTCACCAGGACAGCAAGCAGTCCCGTGAATGGGCTCCCTAGTACCAGCTTGGCCTTCCATAATCCCAGCCTCCATCCTGTTTGGGCCAGTGTGACTGTCTGAAACACGTGGGAACCCTGGCTCCCCACGTCTGCAAAGTCCTTTGGAAGGAAGGGCTGTCATGCAGTGTGTCATGCAGGGTTTCTGGTCCTGCTCCCCGCACAAGAATGCAGGATATGGTAAGGTCAAAAAGGAACACCCACGGAGCCATAGATAGGGCAGTCATACCACTATAGTCTCGCTGGAGGCTGGGTTGGAGACACAGGAAGCAGGAGCCACACGATCCACAACCTGCCGTCCACTTCTCTCTGCCAACCAACCTCACTCGCTAGCTGCAATCAGCCATGCTAACTGCAATCCGCGCTTGCCAGCCACCATCTTCTTGCTAGCTCCCATTTGCTGCTAGCGTAGCCACAGCAGTTATATCAGTGGCCAATGGCTCACTGGTGACAGCTGACGGCCAACTAGCCACAGCTAATGGCCATCCAATCACAATTGATGGCCATTTACTACCTGAGTGAGCACCTTTCCACGTGAGAGTGAGAGCCTGGAAACTGCACTCCTGGCTCTGTCCCCACAAGGACCCATGGAGGATCCTTTTTTGCCTGCCCCAGGCTGACCAGTGCCCCTTCTCCAAAATGTCCCTTCACACACCTCCTTTGTAAGGGATTATGAACAAAAAGGGGTTCTACAGAAAATAACCTCACAGGGTGATCTGATCATAAATTCCTAACTGGGTAGGTCATGGTGGATACGCCCCAGGCATGTAACATCTTCAGTAAAATGTTTGTCTTAAGCAAGCCCTGTCCATTGTCTCTTCTAGGTCAGCACCCTTTTGTTTTGATACAAATAACCACCCTCAAGAGAGCATGTAATTTTAACTATCCTAGAATCCAGTCCCCACCTTGCTTTCTCCCACCTTCCAATAACCTTGCTTAATTCTAAATGCCTAAAAGAAATGGCAAAATTGTTAGTCTCCTCTGTGGAGCATTTGAGATCTTGCTTCCTGGAAATTACCATGTTGGCTCAAATACACTCATGAACGTCTCTCCAGGTTTGGACGTTTCTTACGTTGACAGAATCACAATATCTTGTAATTGTTTGCTTGTAAAACTGTCTCCTTCACTGGACTGTGACCATCCTGAAGGTTAGAACCATGTCTGTCCCAGTGCCCCCAACACTGAGAAAATGCTCAATAAATGCTTGTAGGAAGGACAATGGGCGATCTTTGAGCTTCATGTGTGATGATACCCCAGAAATCACATGTCACGCTGCTCAGCCAACTTCTTAGTATGAAAAAAGGGCATCCCAGCGGACAGACCACACAGCGCTCAGCATCCACGCTGCTCTCCCATTTGGGGAGAATCCCACAGAGGCAGCACCCCACACTGCGAGTGTCTCCACACTGGCTTTCATGGTCTACTACCACTATGTTGAAATTCTTAATACATTTTTAACGAGGGGCCCCGTGTTTTTCTTTTGCACTTAGCCTTGCAAATTATGTAGCCAGTCCTGCCTGGTAGGTATGGAAGTCAGGAAGGCTGAGGGATCAGATCCCCCTGCTTCCCACCCCCTGGGAACAAGATAAAGACCAAAGTCCCTGTCCTCAGATGTCATATTTACCCAACATTCATTTTCTGAAGGCTGAATGAATATTTTTCACATAGCTATCCACTGTTACTCTTGAAAGCTATGTAGTCATTGATGAATTTAAGAAAATACACATTTATCTGAAAGTTCCGTAATTTAAAGTGGCGTTTTAGCAGTATGTATAGATTGTACAAGAGAAAGTCTCAGTGGGGTTCTAGCCTGTCTTTAACTTTAGTTGCAACACATGGCATGTTCCCTTTGTCCACGATAGAAAGGTGGTTGCAGGCTCAGAACCTTCCCCAGGCAGAAATATCTGGTTAGAATTCCCAGCCCTGGGGGCCAGGAGCCAGGACATTGGAATGCTTCCACCCAGGAGGGGAATGGCTGGTGAGAAGCTCTCCTGGAGGCGGGGGAGGGGGAAGTCATGCCAGTGGATTTCAGCAAAAGCAAAGGATACGGGTCTTCCTTCCAGGGTTCCTTCTCGGCTCCTGCCTGTTTTCCCAGCCTGCACTTTCTGGGCACCCACTAACTGTGAGAGCTCCCACAGATTTCCAATAGATTCCTGTTTTATTGAAGCAGTGGGGAGTCTTCTTTCTAAAGAACTATAAACATCACAATGACATTGGCTGTAGACACTTCTTCCTTTCACTGGCCCTGAGGTGGGGATTTACAGTGACAGATAACACACCTGACTCAGGGACACTCAGCCCAGCCGAGCCCTTGCTGCTGGCCTACATGGAGTCCATTTTGCCCTTTGGCCTAATTCAGCTCACCTCTCTCTATCTGCTCTCCTGGGTAATAATGGCTTCAGTCTCACCCAGTACTCTGTCTGTCCTGAGCCCTTTTTCTATCCTGAGGCCTTTTTCATCATCACAGAGCGATCATTGTTGGGTTTGAAACTCAGTTGCCACATCTGTGAGCCGTGAAAAACAAAAGTACCCATCTCCAGCACTGTTGTGAAGTTCTATGAGATAAAGCATGTGTTATGCTAAGCTCAGTGCCTGGTAAGCAGTGTGTGTTTGCTATTATGTTATTTCTGTATCATTTCATCTTTACAACAGCCGGGTGAGGGAGATTTTACCATCATCATCATCACCATCGCCATCGTCCCCATTTTGCTGATAAGAAAACTGAAGGGCAGAAAGATGAAAGAACTTGCCCAAGGTCACTCTTCAGTAAGTAGTGAGGCCATCAAAAATGGCCGGTATTGGTCTGAGTCCAGAGCCCAGTTCTTTCACCCCTAAGACAACCACCTTCCCCTTGGGACCACCTAGCTGACCGTGTGGTCCACTGTGACCCCAGATTTGTTGTTAGGCCTAATGCATTCTTTTCATCCTGTGCCTGTGTGCTGTATGCGTAAACTTGCCATATTGTAACAGTGCCTACTGAATTGCAGCTCGTTTTTTCAGAGTCTTCTGACTGCCAATCCCCAGTATATCACAGAGGCTGGGGGGCAGGAGTTCCGAGTGTGAATGAAAGTGAGTTAAGCGCTGGGCCCAGGTGGTGTAGGGGCAGGAAGAGATTATCTGACGGAACAATATGGCTCCTGTGATATGGTGGCTCAACATTTCCTACCTTCTCCTCACGTGTGTCCCTCCATTGCGGAGGCTGGGAAGTTAAGATCCACAATTCCAAAATGCACATGAGAGTCCACCAACCAGAAGGAAGCAGTGAAGGGGAGCCCACCCTTCTGTTGTCTCCACGGTTTCTCCCTGGCACGGGCCATTGCTATGCAGTCTGGTCTTTCCATCGTGTTCTTTCCAATGCTGCTGATTGTGCCCTGATCATAAGACAGAGGTGCCCTTGGGGCCCCCTCGTTCTGTAACGTGGCTCGCAAAGCTATTCCTGAAAGCTCAGGGTGGTACCCTTTAGCCTCCTGAATAATTCTGTCAACACTATTAAATCTCTCTGGCCCTAAACCACCTAAGGAGCTAGAGTAGATTATGTCTCCGCCATTGAATCCTGACTAATGCAGCTTCTGAGAGGTAGAAAGTTGACTGTGATCGAGGGGGAACATGTCTCATTATCAATTTTTTTTTTTTTTTTAAGTCTAGAGAATAATGTGACAAACATTTCTGTACTCACCACCCAGTTTCAGAAATAAAACATTACAAAAATGATGATGCCTCTATCCTCTTGATCATTTGAAGTCCCTTCCTCTTACCCCAAGAAACTACCACCACGAAAAGCCTATGCGTATGTTTGTATCTTTACGTCTAATGCAGCGCTACACCAAAGACAGCCTGATTTTACATGCATCCTTCTTCAACTTTTTTGTTGCTCAACATTACAGTTTTGAGATTTGCCGATACTGATCTTCGGTCACCTCATTTTCTTTTCAATGGCTGGATAGTATTCCATGTATGAATATATTTTGTGCATGAGTCCATCACAGTTTATTCTGCTATTGATAAGGAACATAGTTTAACGTTCTAAAGTCTATCTGGGGTGGCATTTAAAACGTCTTCAGACTAGACACGTTAGAGAAATATGTGAAATGCTCTACTGAGAATAGGAACAAGTGCCCACGATGACCAAAGCATTCCCACTGACGTCTGAAAACAGAGCAAAGGAAGAGCAAATCTCATCCCAGGAGTTGGATCACCACAGGGTTCCATGCTGCTGCCCCCAAGATGTACCACTGAGGTTGTCCGTGACAGACAGGCCCCAGGATAGACAGTAGCAGACTTGTTACCAGGAAATGAAAATTGGGATGAAGTGGGTGACTGGTTTCTGAAGTCCCAGCAGCCATGCCCCTCAGGTTCTGGGAAGATGCTGATGAGTTGGCTGACCAGTCATGGAAGAATTCCAGCACCTTTGCCCGGAATTCTGAGTGAAACCTGTCACTTAGCTCAAAAAATTCAGGAGAGTTTATGAGTCACCAGGGCTTGAACTTAGTTACTTTGTCACCCAAAGTACTGAATCATACAAAGTGGAGATGAATTTGCGATGGATCAGTTCCGGTCAGCAGAATTCCCCTGGACACTGTGTGGGGTAAGAGAAAAGAACAGCTTTGCAATCCAGCCCACGTCAATGCCTGCCACTTTCTACATGTGTGACCTTGCACTAACAGCTTCCTGTCTGTGAGCTTTGGTGGCTTTGTCACTAAATGGAAGATTAAAATAATACTAAGTGCCCATGGCTGACTTGGTGCTTCATTCTCACTTCTTTGGGTATGTATAGGCCCATGACCCCCAAAATATTTCAAATTAACATCACTTGAGAAAGGGGAGAAGGTGCGTCCTCTGACTCCCCTCTGTCTCTAAGTGCATGAAATAACTCTTCACTATAGATACCCTCCCTACTCCTGAGGGCTGAGAGACTGCTTTATCACAAGAGTTAAAAAATGCTGGCTGGAAAAGCTTGTATAAACACACCCTGTAACTCACGCCTTTATGGATTTACTTCCTAAGCCCAACCGTTGTTTAGGTTCCTTTCTGAGGAGCACTCACTTTCCTTGTTCTGCCAATTTCTCACAAAGTTATTGTTTCTTTCGTCTAAAAAGTATAACATGGTGCCTGTTTCGATCATTTCTTTGAGCCTCATTCTATGATCTGAGCATCATATTATGATTCTCCTGTGTGTACATATTAAATTGGTTGTTCTCCTGTGAAACTAGTCTTGCGTCAATTTTATAATTTTACTATTAGAACTAAAGAAGGATGGGGGGCAATTCTTCCCTCCTGACAGGTAACAGTACCCAGATTTCTTTCTGGGGGACCACTCCTCCACCATTCACAGTCCATATATTTGGGGTGGTGCCTCTATCCTTAGTTTCAGAGGTGGATGGGGGTCTCAGGACTGCGTAACAAAATCACCCATGTTCCAGGCCCAACCATTGGCTCACAGGCAGGCACATGATGCAGTCAGAGCCAATGAGATGCAATCAGAGTTTTATTGGAAGTTCAGGGGCTCTTTACTGCTGAACTTAAACTTGGGAGGATGTTATTTAACCTATGACAATGGAAGCAAGAATTTACACTGGGATAAAGACAGTCTATTTAATAAATGGTGCTGGAAAACCTGGACAGACTCAAGCAAAAACATGAAGCTGGACCACCTTCTTACGCCATATACAAGAATAAATTAAAATTGGATCAAAGACTTAAATGTAAGACCTGAAACCATAAAACTCCTAGAAGAAAATGTAGGAAGTAAATTTGCAGACATTACCTTTAGTAATATTTTTACAGATATTTCCCCTCAGGCAAGGGAAGTAAGAAAAAAATAAACATATGGAATTACATAAAACTAAAAAGTTTTTTCACGTCAAAGGAAACTATCATTAAAACAAAAAGGCATCCTACTGAATGGGAGAAGATATTTGCCAATGATACATCTGATAAGGGGTTAATATGAAAAGTTTATAAAAAGCTCATACAACTCAACACCAAAAAAAAAAACACAAGCAACCCAATTAAAAAATGGGCAGAGGACATGAAGACACATTTCTCTATGGCCAACAGACATGAAAAAATGCTCAACATCACTAATCATTAGAGAAATGCAAATAAAAACTACAATGAAATACCACCTCACCCCAGTCAGAATGGCTATCATCAATAAATCAACAAACAACAAGTGTTGGCGCGGATGTGGAGAAAAGGGAACCCTGGTGCACTGTTGGTGGGATTGCAGATTGGTGCAGCAGCTATGGAAATCAGTATGGAGGTATCTCAAAAAACTGGAAATGAAATTACCTTATGACCCAGCAATTCCACTCCTGGGTATCTATCCAAAGAAATCCAAAACACTAATTTGAAAAAATATATGCACCCCTATGTTTATTGCAGCACTATTCACAATAGCCAAGCTATGGAAACAACCAAACTGCCCACCAATAGACGATGGGATAATGAAACTGTGGAACATTTATACAATGGAGTATTACTTGGCCTTAAAGAAGAATGAAATCTTACCATTTGCAACGACATGGATGGACTTAGAGAATATTATGCTAAATGAAATAAGTCAGATGGAGAAAGACAAATACCATATGATCTCACTTATATGTGGAATCTAAAGAACAGAATAAACAAACAAGCAAACCAGAAATAGACTCAGAGATATAGGGGGGAAAAAACGTGATGGTTGCTAGATGGGAGGGGACTGGGGATGGGGGAGAAGGTAAAGAGATTAGAGAGTACAAATTAGTAGTCACAATATAGCCATGGGGATATGAAATACAGTTTGGGGCACATAATCAATAATGTTTCAAGATTCTGTGGGGTGCCAGTTGGGCACTGGACTTATTAGGGGAACACTTCATAGACTGTGTAGACACCTGACCACTGCGCTATACACTTGAAGCTGAAGTTGAATAACACTGAATGTCAACTATAATTAAATATCTATAGATATAGATATACACAGTCACAGGATGTGGAGTACAACATAGGGAATATAGTCAATGGAATTGTAACAACTATGTTCGATGTCAAAGGGGTAGTAGATTGGGGGGGTTATCGCTCTGTGAGCGGTGTACATGTCTAACTATTACATTGTTTTGTACACCTGAAACAAAAATAAAATGAAATTTAAAAAAATAAAAAATAAACTTGGGAGGATATGAGCTGGGAGTTGCAGGGAGTCACCAAATTTTCAACCAAGAATGAAGGCCATACAGAGACTGTATTTCTTTTTATGTTGCTGAGAGATGGGAAGAAACCAGGTCCTAGAGGCATCACTTAAATTCCTGGACCAAGTTGGCCCGAAGGCCAAGACTGACTCTTGGGATTTTCGGTTTCTTATTAATCTGTTTACTTATTTTACTTAAGCCAGTTTGAGCTGGTTGGTTTTTTTGTCACTAGTAAGTCTTGACCAACACTCTAGTTCACTGAGTCATTATAAAGATTAATTGAGATGACTTGAAAGATACCTACTAGGAGCCAGATTCCCTTTGTGTTTGTTCTGAGCCAAAGCGATCTTCATTTAACTCCGCTTTTCATTTCACATCATCCCAATATCATTCTGAGCTTTTAGACACATTAGGAAACTATGATATATTAGAAACTTGAAAAAATAAAGATACTTCGCTGAGAAAAGATTGCTTGGCCAAATAATAGCTTCCTTGAAATATTGAAAAGGCTGTCATACAGAAAAGAATTAGACTTAACCTTAGAGAGCAGAACTGGGTGACTGGGTGGAAGTCAGCAGAGGACGCTTTGCTTCAATGTGAGAAAGAACTACTCAGTTACGCGTTGGATCATTCCTCCTTTCCCATTGCGGGGGACCTCTGTGTTGAGAACCGACAGTCACTGATTGTGACTTGTGGAGCGGATCCCTACCTAAAGGAGACAGTTACATGGCTGACCACCAAACCCTCTCACTTACAGACTCTTAGGATTCTAAATAAAGTGCAGATGACAACTGGTATTTATGTTCCCACTACAGGAGTAACTTTCATTTGCTAGGGAAAAAGAGCTTTGAACAATTTGAAGATAAAAATTTTTAGGAATGTCGATGAAATAGTCAAATGCCTGCTCATACCTTTAATTTATTGTATCAGCTACGTACATTTTTACATTTATTTATTATATAAAATTATCATATGTGCATTTAGAAAAGTTGTTTTTTTCGTTGTCATATTTAGTGAAATAATAACATTCAAGCCCTTCACATGTACTCTGATAGTAGTTTCTTTTTTATTAGAGTCACGTTTGAAACATGTAATGTTGGATTTGTTCAGTGGTCAGAGCTGTGCCTTTATGTTATAAAAAAACACTCTAAGATAGAAATTCTGGCAGGAAAATACTTTTTTTTATTGTGAGTCTAAAACTTCCTAGCCCCTGACTTCTCCCATCCCATTATAAGTGGTATTTTTTTTTAAGAAAATGGATTTTCTTTAAAACTCAACTATTACAATATACCAGAATAAACCATACTCAGTAGCTAATAGAATGTCTTCTGGATATGGGAAGACACAAAACCACATATATGGTGTGATTTAAAATATGATAAAAACTTAGAAACGTAGATGCAAGTAAAATCTGAGAAGGAATATAGCAGATTAACAGTAGTTATCTCTGAATTGTGGTTTTTATGCATGCTATTGTTTCATTTTTTAATACTTTTCTTTATTTCCAAGTTTTCTATAATCAGCATGAGTAATTTTTATAATGAAAAAACAACTAGTAATAAAAATAAATGCCTGAGTGGAAGTTAGAGAGTCTAACCCCCTCTTCCAGCCTCTGTGAGGTTTACAAGATGCAGTTAGACACAGGTCACAAACACAAACACTTCCACGGATCGTAAATGATGGAAGTGGGTCAACTAAAATATAAGAAGGAGTGGTGAGGACTATGGTAAATTGAAGGCCAGTTGCCTAATTGAAACAGGGCAGCCAATTATTGTCACATAAGAATGTGACCCCAGTGCTAGGAAATGGATATTTCTGTAAAATTCTTCCCACTCCTTATTTTTCAATAGTGAGGGCCAAACAAAAACCCATGTTCCAGTTTGCCCTGTCTGTGACCTCTAAGTTAGATAGGGTTTCTGTTCTTTCTGAACTGGTACTGAAACTTCTAACTTTCACTGCTAAACTACAGATTTTTACGGGCCCATTCCTCTTCCGTCTGCCCAGCTCTCGATAACCCTATTTCACCATTAGCATTTAGGTTACTATTTCCCAAAGTGTGTTGCATAGAACATGAATCCCGTGAGTTGCTCTGTGACAAGAATAGGGAAGGGTTCATGGTGACATGCGTTTGAGAAACACCGCTTTTCTATTTCCCACCCAGAGGTTCACAGTGCACACTAGCATTTTAAAGTCTCTGAGAAGGCCTGCAGTCGACTAAGCAGGTAAACTTTACTTTGTCTAGCTTTTCCCAAACTCACTTGGCCATGGACTCCTTTGAGGGTATAACTGCTATTGACATATTACTACTAAAGATACAATGAACCAGGGAACACAGTTTGAGTAACACAACTCTAGGTGATTTTGAGTTTTTGGTGGAGAAAAGAAGCTAAATGAACGTCCATTTTCTTTCCTGGATGAGGACATTCTTGGAGTGTTACCAAAGAATAAGCAGAGAGAGCGAGCGAGTAAGATGCAGAGTATATTATGATTAGTCCATGCGCCACACTGTGACTGAAAGTGGTTCTCGAAGCCACTTCTTGGGTTCGAAGTCCAAGTTCTGCTACTTCTTAATTGTGTGACCTTGGGCAAGTTACTTAACTTCTCTGTGCGTCAGCTTCCTCAACACAAGATGGAAATAATTATAGTGACCATCTCAAGGCACTGTATAGAATGAATTGTGTGCAATGTAGAAACATTCCCTGACATATTATAGGTGCTCATTAAATGTTAGTTACAGTCATGCTCCCTTCCCTGCTCACCACATTTGCTAGTACACAGAGCATAATAATGGCTATTATTAATACATTATGATTATCTATTATGTTTTAATAGCTAACATGTACTGGGAGCTTACTATGGGCCAGGCACGATGCTAAATAAAAAGTGTAAAGGCAGATATTATTACTGTCCCCTGTTCTATACATGGGGAACTGAGCCTCGGAAAGGTGATGTGTCTTGCCCTAGGTTAAAGAACTAGCAACAAAAAAAGCCATGATAAACACCCCCTGGTTGGACTTGAAATCCTACCCCCACAATTTCTGCGCCCTGCTTCCTCAAAGGCCCAAGTCTTCACCTTTTAGGACAGGAAGAGCCCTCAGAGATGAGCTAGAGAAAATTCATGGGTGCCTCCATTTTACTGCAGCTCAGTCCGTGGGCTTACGTGACCCACCCAAGGTCAAGTAGATGGCGCAGAGCTGGGATGAAAGGAGAGGAAAGAACGGGATAATGAGGGGCAGGGAAGGGAGATCCAGAGGGGAAAGAGGAAGATGAGACCAAGACTGCGACATTAGTCATGAAGGGGATTACATTGTGCCACCCCAAAATATGCCACTTTGGCAGAAGGATTATTTTGGGCTAAAGGCAATTGAGAAACAGCAGATGCGAGAAAAGCTCTTACCTTCTACCTTTCTGTCAAAAAGCAGGGCACACATTTCCCTTTGTGAAGGTGTCCCCACTCCCTCTCCTATACTAAAGCAGAGGAAATAACTTGTCACTAGAGGTGGTACAGACTTGACTCTGCATAAATAAACCTTATGGAAGAACCCTTATCTTCCCTTAGTTTCCCTTCCCACAATTTACCACCCCTAGAAGCCACAACCTTTTTCTTTTGTCTTATCACTGCTCCACAAAATTTTCATTCTTTATTAAAATGGTATATAAAGTCCCAGGCCTACCTGCCTTCCTCTTCTATGAGAACCTTGTGAACAGGTAAAAATTAAAATATTAATAGCAAATAAAAATTGTATGCCTTTCTTCCTGTTAATCTGTCTTTTGTCTGTTTAATTTGCAGGGCTACAGGTAGTAAACCTCACAGGGTAGAGGAAAAAGATTTTCCTCCCTTACAGGCGCATCCAGTTGGAAAAACCTGTTAGTCATTTATAGAAATGATCAAGAAGTCAGTTGGGTCTTGAAGCCTGGAGCTCAGGTACCAGGTTAAATTGGGAGATGCATCTGTTGTCCTGGGCAACTGTATTGCCAGGTGCATCTCCTATCCCAGGGCCATTTTAGACACTGCCCTTCCTCACCCTTCATATCCTATGGACTCTCCAAGTCCTATAAGCCCTACCTCCATGAATCTTCTGCAGTATGTCTACTTCTCTCTACGCCTTTGCCTCCTCTCTAAACAGGTCCACCATCATCTCTCACCTGGATGCCTAATTTCAGCCTTCAACTTGGTCTGACTCTAGGCTTGCCTCTTCCAATCCAACCTCCATACGATAGCCAGGACAAATTGTCATTTCCTTGTACTGTGTAAATACCGGTCTTCCTCTTAGAGACCCTTCCTTGACCCCCACCTCTAGACAAGTTTCCTCCAGGGACCTTATAACACCTGTACGTACCCTCATCAAAGAATTCATCTCATTGCATTGTAATTGCTTCACTCATCTGTGTTCCCCAACAGAATGGGTGCAAATGCAGGGGTCCATCTTTGCATACCCAATGCCTGGCACATAGTAGGTGGACAAGAAATACTTTTGGAATAACTTAATGAATGAGCAGGCAATTTAACTAATTTATACCCCTTGCAGTTTAGCTTCCCGTCACCTTGACTTCACTCGCAATTATTTTTATGAGATGGCATTAGTTGCCGGCCTATAGTGTGAATGCCAGCTACACATATTGAGTCAAGATCGCCTACAGCCAACTTTCTTAGAACGTGCGAGCTACGACATTTCTACTAAATTTTATATATAGCTGTTTGGCTCGTGTGGGTTGGACCCAGGAAAAACATCTTTCCATGTTCAAATTCTGGGCTCCCAGCTTCTAGTGGGACTGCGTCATTGGCACTGCCTGGTACCAGGGAGAGGAGAAACCGGCTTGCTCATTCACGTGAGACATATTCATGGAAAGCCGACTCTGCAGCCAAGAAGACAAGGAGGGTGTTGTGTCTGTGCATCTGGGGTGGTTTTAATAAAGGAACCTGAAAACCAATCCCTCTTAGCAGCCGCATCGGACAAAACTGGCTGCTGCACCCCAGGCCCAGACACCCTCACCTCAGATACCCTCATGTTGGGAGGCTTGGTGGCTGGGAATGAGAATCAGATTGCCAGATAAAACACAGGGCACCCAGTGCAACTTGAATCGCAGATAAACAAGGAATAAATGTGTAGTGTAAAGAGGCACCACATATTGCATGGGACATCCTTATGCGACAAAAAATTTACTCATCGTTTATCTGAAATTCAGATTTAACAGGGCGTCCTGTGTTTTCATTTGCTGAATCTGGCACCCGTGATGGAGGTTGCAGGCTGGGATTCCAAATGTGCATGTCTTCTCAGCAGGTACCCTCTGCTACTAGGCTGCCAGGGGGCAATGGATGGATTCCAGGGCCTGGGAGGGGTGATTTGAGCCATCCAAAGGCGGTCTTTGTTCAGGGTACAGGGCTGTGTCTTGTTGTGGGGGAGACAGAAAGAGGTTCCCAATCTCAGCTGCACATTAGAATCCCTGGGGTGCTTTCAAAACATCTGAAAGCACAGGCCATATCCAGATCAGTTAAGTCAGAATCACCGGGGCTGGGACACCGGCGTGGGTATTTTTAAAGCTCCTGTAGCTGATTCCATTGTGCAGACAACGTTGAGAATCATTGGCCTTCGACCCCTTTCCTCCCTCGCACTAGTCCCATGCTAATCGTCTTCTCCCTTCACAGTGTGATAAGCTGTCATTCAACCAGCAACTAGTTATAGGACACTTGTGACCCTCCTCAGTGCAAATGGTATCTGATGCCAGAAGACTTGGAGCTGCAAGTCCCACCTTAGCTGCTTACTAGCTGTAGGTCCTTGAGCAAGAGGTGGCTTTATAGCTCTGAGCTCAGCCTCCTGTTTGTAAAACAGATGCACTAAAGCGAGGCTAGTGGTACCTGGCTTGCCGGCTTTGCAGGGCAGCACGAGGATGAAAGCGAGGCAAAATGTGACAAGTCACTGAAAGTGCCTGATGCGTTCCAACTCATTGCAGAAAAGTCAGTTATCGTCAAGCTGAGGACCTACTGGGTTCAGGAGCAGATGTCAGATTTAGCGCTTAGGAAGATCAAAAGCAGAATCAGAAACTACTACATTTTAACAAGATCCTCAGGTACAAGAATCGTGTAGGATACAAGTTTGGATTCAGTGGGACTTGAGGGCGTGAGGGGCGCGATAACCTATATGTCCAGCCAGTTTCCAGCTGCAGCCAGTGCTGCGGTGGGTGGGCCACCCTGGAGCAGGAGGGTTCAGAACAGTGAGCCTCAGCTCGGCTGTTCTCTAGGATCACATGGGGGACCATATCTGGCCCCACTCCAGGCCCATTGCATCCAAATCTGGGCTGGGCCCTGAGAATAAGTATTTTAATAAACCTCCTGAGGTGCAGACAAATGCACCCATTTCCCAGACCCCTGGAAAACCTGGCTCAAATCTGGGATGGCAACTAGCTTCCTTGTTGTCCACGTTCCCTGTATCCAATTGCCATGTTGCTTTATGATTGCTCTACAACTGCCTTCCTTTCCATTACCAAGTCCTAACACATCACATCCGGGTCACTCCAGGGCTACACCAGCACCTAGCACCCCCTTCTAGCACTCCCTTTTCAATCCATCTTACACATGGCTTTAATATCCATCGTCCTAAAGCACCATACTTCACTAACTTAGAAACGTCCAGTGTCTTTCAAGCAGTGTGTGCTGGGAAATGCTTAAAAATTGCCCTCAACCCTCACACACACAAAAGGCCCTGTGCTTTGTAACATGAGCCAGGAACTATGTTTATCACGTAGGAAGTACCTAACTCCTCGTAGCTCTCACAAGGATTACTATTACAAGTCGTATTCCACAGGCTTCTTCTCCATCCCTAAATCACTTCCCTGGGCGCTTCAGTGTCCAGTTACAATGTACACACTCAGCCCCCTGGGCCAGCCAATGGATTAGCAAATGGGCTACACATTCCAATATTCTAATCATGAGTCTTCTGCTTTGCCTCCTCTTTCCAGGACTGCAGAGTGGCAAGAACAGGTGTATCCTCCTCTGGGGCTTCTAATTAGTGTGTGGAAAGAGTCCTTTTGTGATCCACAGATGAAAGGCCACTCTCCATGAGATGTCATTATGATGACGAGTCTGCCCATCTGTAAAATGGGCTTTGATGAGGTACTTGTTTACAGAGCTCCTGAGATGAAAAGGCTGGTGATGGGGCAGGATGCTGACAGTCTGGCTCAGGGCCAGCCCCGTGTTCACTTTGGTGTGGGGGTAGGTGTGAACTAAGAAGGCTGGGGGGCGCTCCTCATTCCCCTTGCTTAGCTGAAATCCAATGCAATCCAGGAATGGGCGGGGGAGTGAGAGAAAGCAAAGGACTAAGCCTTTGTGTAAGTGTGTGTGAGAGAGTGTATTTCCGTGGGGGTGAGAGTATATTTGTGTGTGTGTGTGTGTGTGACTGTGTGTGTTGAGTGTGTATTTGTGCAGAGAAGAATGTGTGTCAGTGCAAATATGAGTGTGTGTGAGTGCAGAGGTGAGTGTGTGTGTCAGGTCTGTGTGTGTGTGTGTGTGTGTGTATTACCAGGGTGGAGAGATAAAGTCCCAGCCTTTGAGGTCAGGAGGAAATCACATGTTTCTGTCCCAAATTCCAAGAATTCCTTACGCCCAATTAGTTATCACTCAGGAGATAGTGCTGTTTTGCTTTTCCCTATGGAGATGCTCTGGGGTCCAGGTTCCACTTCTGGGGAAAAGGGAAGCAGAGGTGGCCAGACTGTGGTCCACAGCATCCCCCCTTCCTTTCTACCAAAATTGTTCCATGTGTACCTGTTTTTATGTTAGATTTCCTACAAGATTTCATTTGAAGGGCAGGGTCAAGGGCTTACAAATGCTTCAAAAACACAGTGAAAGGGAGGGAGGGAAAAGTAAGTGACAAGGGCTCCTCCCAATGTCAGCACAGTCTGCCAGTAAGGAACACAAACCTTGGGGACAGATGACCTGGGTCATAGCTGTGTGATGTTGGGCAAGTTGCTTCATATCTCTGTGCTATTTCCTGAACAGTAAAACGCGGATAATAAAAGCAGCTGCCTCATAGGGTTGCTGTGAGGATCAAATGGCTTTGTACATGCTAAGCACACGGGAAGTGCTCGGAAGTGTCTGCCTTTATCACGGGGAGCCACGATTTCCCCTTATCAAGCTTGTCAGATGCAGTGATACTTCCGCATACCTTTCTTTATGAAATCTTCTCAATGACCATCTAAACTAAAAACCCACATTGACTCATTTTACAGATCAGGACATCAAGCCTTGAGAGGTAAGTGGGATACTCAGAATTGAAGACTCCGTCTTGGATCTCTATGCTTCCTGCTGCGGCAACCTAGACCAGAGAAAGGGGCTATTTCTCAGGCAGGTGTGGTCCCCCAACGTCGGGCCCTTCTTCAAACTCTGGCATTCTCCACCATACTCTGTCCTCCTGGGCAAGAGGCCAGCTCCAGGGATGAGCTTGTCTTACCTGCCCCCCCACCTAACACCCACACACAGTCAGCAAGAACAAGTGAGCTTGGCTGCACCAGCCTGTCTGGGTTTGGGTGCTGCGTCTAAATCTGCTCCTGCACACGATTTTCCCCTCCTCCCCCTTGCCAGGCTCAGCCCCTTCTCCCCCATCTCACCATAATAGCCCTTTTCTCATTGGGAAAGTGTAGGCATTGATCTTGGATTTCTCTAAGACCTTTCCTTACCAAATATTGAAGGAGTTAGGTAGCCCATATTGGCTGTCCCCTTTCTAGATGTGGCACCCCCAACCCTCAGCACCATACCTGGGACGGGGATGGGGGGTGGAGGGAAGACAAGTGGGCCCTGGAGGCAGATGTGTACCGGGGGACACAGGGAGGGACTTCCGGGAGCCAGACTGGCTGTCTTCCACATCAGAAGGTACCGTGATCCTGACTGAAAAGGACCTCGAAAGCGGGCCAGGTGAGAAGATAATTCTAAAGAGAATGTGAGGAATATAAGATCTGAGAGGAATTTGTTGGGAGGTGTTTTGTAAAAGGAGAAAATGCAAAAGTGATCTTTATTTGGTAATTTGTTGTACAAGTTCTGACTAGAAGAGGAAAGTAGAATGTACCCCAAGTGAATATAGGTATAAGCCAGAGGTCTTCTTGGGGAAAGCGCAGGAAACCATGGAATGGAGTGAGCAAGGGTCTGGACTTTGGCGTTGGACCTGGGGCTCAAAGCAGACCCATTACAAGCCGTGTGGCCTCAAGCAAGTTACTTAACTTCTCCGAGCCACATGTCCCATTTGTAAAATGGTGACAGTCACAGCAGCACTTCATAGGTTTGCGGTGAAGACCAAACGAGATCATGTATGTAGCATGCTTAGCCCAGTGAGTGGCACATACTACATTACATGTTCAAAGACGTATCCCAGGGACCATGATCCCCTGTCTTTCTGGACAGCTCAAAACTAAAGGGTAAGGGAAGGACAGAACTTCTAGACTGAGTCATTGGCTAAGAGACAATTGTAGGTTCTGGTTCTCCAGGTGTGAAGAAGGAAAGTGAGACGTGACTGTGAATAATGATGATGTATTAAATATCTCATAATAATGCATTGTAAATAAATACCTACAGCCTGGACCTACACGTTTTCTCAATAAGCAGCTGTTTTTATTCTGTTCAAATGGTCAAGCCCATTCTCATGGGAGGCCTCTAACACTGAGAAGCAGTCTTTCTCTCTACACGCTAATCTCCTGGAGGATCATTTAATCATTTCACCAATAATACCAGCCACGTCAGTATTAATGACTACGAGGCCAGGTCCTAGGCTAAGCAATGGGTGAGTGCTGTGTCATTTAATGCCCACAACCCTGTGAATCGGATGCTGTAACTCCCCGTCTCCAACAGGACACTGGTGTTTGGAGAGTATCTCACACACAGTCACACAGAACGTCTGTGGCACCTCCAGGATTCAAACACTGGCCTGAGCCAACACATCAGTCAAATAGTCAGAGGGAGAAATGCTGCTGGGGACAGGGAGAGAGGAAAGAGTCTAGAAAACACAGACTAGATAACAAACAACTACCCCTGACTCATTGACTCTGTCTCTGAAATTCAGAATCCTGGGTATATACCAAAAAACCTAAAACATTTATCCGTAAAGATATATGTGCTCCAATGTTCACTGCAGCTTTATTTACGGTGGCCAAGACATGGAAACAACCAAAATGTCCTTCGATAGATGAATGGGTAAAGAAGTTGTGGTATATATACACAATGGAATACTATTCGGCGGTAAGAAAAGATGAAATAGGACCATTTGCAACAACATGGATGGATCTTGAGATTATTATGCTGAGCAAAATAAGTCAGAAAGAAAAAGCCGAGAACTTTTCTGATATGTGGGATATAAAAGTAACAAAGGAACAAGACAAACACATGAAAAAACAAAAACTCATAGACACAGATAATAGTCTAGTGGTTACCAGAGGGTAAGAGGGGTGGGATGGGTGGTAGATGAGGATAAATGGGGTCAAATATATGGTGATGGAAAGAGAACTGACTTTGGGTGGTGAGCACACAATGTGATATACAGATGATGTAATACAGAATTGTACACTTGAAACCTACGTAATTTGACTAACCATTGTCACCCCAATAAATTTTAATTAAAAAAAAAACAAACGATAGAAGCCACCAGAGAGGGCACAGGAAGCTTTGAGTCAGGGTCGGGGTGGGGGGTAATCTCGGACATCCTGCTTTTTCACATGATCCTGTGACCTCTGACTCTCTTGAGAAGCCAAACATTTTGCAGTGACCACACCAAACCTTCTCCAGGCCTGGAGAAGGTGGAGCTGGCAAGGCTGGGGGATTAAAGTCAAACTCCCAGAGCAAAGCTTGACTGTGACAGCCTGTTTGTCCCCAGCCACTGGTGTGAGGCCAGCCTGGCGATGCGAGAACACGGAGGGCAATATGCCTTCCCAGGCCAGGGCCCCCGGGCTTGTACAATCAGCAAAGGGCCTCCTGAGTGGGGAAGATGTGAGGGGCAGAAGACAGTGGCTGTGAACCTGAACCACAAAGGGTGACAGAAAACTCAAGTGACCTGGTAGGAAGGGGAAGGAGTTGCCCCAGATGAAAGTGGCAAGGATTGTAAGAAGCACGGCTGCACTTTCTGCAGAGAATGCAGGAATCAGCAATGGAGAGGGGAACCCAGTCTCTCCTGATCGCCTGCAGCCTGGGCACTAGACCCTCACACATGCTGCTTCTCTTCCACCTCCCGGGAGCCCCCCGACTTCTTCCTCTCAGGCCACGCTGAAGAAGGAAGGGGACTTTTACAGTATCAGGTAGGAAGAAGAAGAAAAGTGCTACAAGTTAAGATCTCCTGCAGTCTGGAAACCAGAGCTTAAAAAATGGAAGGAAGGAAGGAAGGGAAGGAGGGAGGGAGAAAGGAAGGAAGTCAGTCAGTCAGTTTCAAGTTTAGAAATCTTTTCAACAATAACAAAAACAAGGTGTTCAAATCTATCACAACTTTCTTTAACTAGAAACTACTCTGTTCCACTTAAGCATATGTTTAGAACTTATTCACCACATTGGAGAAGGGCAAAAGGGCAAATATCTGAAAATTCCAGGCAATTGGTCATCCACAAAAGACTGCTAAATCCCAAACCAACATAATGATGTGTAGGTTAATGGAAGGGAAAAATACTTGATGGTATAAACCAAGGGGAATTTTCTTTCAGGGCTAACTTAAAGAACTCACACATGTATACCCAAAACCCCTGGGGTGGTCAGCACCAAAAATATAAATCTGATAAGAAAGATGTTATCCATGGATCCTGGAATCCTTTATGCCTTGGGTAAAAACTGTCTTTCCACAAAACAATCCTCAGAGCATAACACACAGATGCTGAATACGCAACTTGCTTTGTGGTCAGATAGCACCAGGGACAAATTCCTGCACTTTCCTACTACCTTAGGTGACCTTGTGTGAGTCATTACTTTAATCTCTCTAAGGCTCAGTGTGCTGTGCTGTATGTAAAACAGGCTTCACCGAGTTGTAAGAGTCAGAGACATTTAAGTACTTAATGAACAGCTATAATGTCCCAAGCCCTATTCCAGGCAATGGGGATACAGAGTGAACAAAACAAAGGGCTGCTTTCATGGAGCTTATAACAAAGAGGGGTAAGATGAACAATAAACCTGTAAGCAAATAAAGGCAGAGTGTATCATATGGTGATGAGAAGGGGGCAGGGAGGGAGGTGAGGAGAGGGTGGGAGGGAGGCTACTATTTTATTTAGGATGTCAGGAAAGGTTCATGATAAGGGGACGTGAAGCGGTGAGCCATGTATATGTCTGGGGGAAGAGGGATCCTGGCAGAAGGACCTGGCTCTACTGTGTTCACGTAAAAGGAGACCAATATAACCGGAGCAAAGTGAGCCAAGTAGGATGAAGAAGGAGATCAAGTCAGACAGGTGTTTAAGTGGGAGGAAGCAAGAAAGAAGATCTGGATTTTACCATGAGTGGGCTGGGAAGCCAAAGAAAGGATATGATTGGCATAGAGTTACAAAAGATCACTTTGCCTGCTGCAAGGAGCACGAGCAGAAGTGACAAGAGCAGAAAGAGAGGCCACTCAGAAGCTACTGAAATAATGCAGGCAGGGCGTGTTGTTTCAGGTATTTGGGCTGAGCACTTGGAAGCAAGGAGTTGCCACTAAGTGAATTGAGAAAAACCACAGGAGGGGTAGGTTTTCAGAGAAGAAACCAGTTCAGTGTTGGCTATGTTGAAGTTTGAGAAGTCTACTGGACACCAAAAGGAAATGTTAACAGTTTTGTATATACGCCTGGAGTTCAGGGCTGTTTTAAAAACTCTCCTGTTTGGATATGCACAGCCAGGGACTAAGCACAGACAAAGAAGAGTTCAGGGACTCCAGGGCTTAGCGGTCAAAGAGGTGAGGAGAAGCAAAGGAAACTAGGAGTATCTAGAAGGAAAACCAGAGTCTCCAAGGAATCCATGCCAGGGGTTGGAAAGCTTTTCCATAAAGGGCCACATAGGAAATGTTTTGGGCTTTGCAGGCCATCTGGTCTCTGTTGCTGCCACTCAACTCTGCCACTGTAGCATGAAAGCAGCCATAGACAATATGTAAATGAATGGCCATCGCTGTGTTCCCATAAAGCTTTATTTACTAAAACAGGTGGTGGGCTGGATGTGGCCTTCAGGCTGCAGTTTGCCAAACTGTGGGGGAGGAAAATGACGCCCCAAGAGTCGTGCAGTTTGGAGAGAGAAAACGGAAGACATAGTGTTCTGGAAGCCAAGTGGACAAAGTGTCGCACGGGGGAATGATAAATGGTATCAAATACTGCTGATAGGTTGAGTCAGATGATGAAAGAGAATCAGCCATTGGCTGTAGAAACACATTGGTCATCGATGGCCTCAACAAGAGCATTTTCACTGGAGTGATGAGGGCGAAAGCCTCATCGGAATGGGCTCGAAAGAGGATGGTCAGAGAACATGGGCATAAATAACTCTTTTGGAGAGTTTTAGTTCCTGGCAAGAAGGAGGTAGTGTTCAATGAATGGTAATTCCTACTATGAAAGGATCCATGATACAGCAGTTATAAGTTATAAAGAACTGCAGAGATTACAAGGCATGTGTGCAATGTTGGGACCATTCGGTGATAGCAACTGAGCATTTTCATAGTGTTTTAAGTAACTCATGTTAATAGTTACTTGGATTCACACACACACAAAACAAAACCTCGGGGTTTGGAGTTGAGTTAGAAGCCACTAAAATATGGCTTGAATTTGATGGCGTGATCCTCAGGCACCGTTCAGACAGCCCACTGTACTACAGACCCAAACACAGGTGCCTGGCGTTTATATGCACCTTGCCTGTGATGAAAAGACTTGAGGCAGGGTATACACATCACGGTTATACACGTCGAGCCCGCACTTGGTCAAAATATTCCATTCTGAACTCAGATAGCAGCTTGCACAGTCCAGAAGGCCAAGTGAGTTCTTCATTAATTGTGGTGAGTTATCGGCATGGGGTCCATCCAGTGAAAAAGGCTAAATTTATGTTATACTTTGTTTCCTGGGTAGCCAAGACTATTTCATATAAATGACCTCATTGATCCCCAAAGCCCTCAGCTAAGATTTAGAATTATTATTTCTGTTTCATCTTAACGCCCAGTCTATAGGACGGTAGTCAATAATACATTCAGAGTTTATGATGTGGGACTGAAGACGGTGTCAGTGAAATTCATACAGTGGCTTTTGCCTCTGAGAGGAGCCCTGGAGTGGGTAGAGGAGTGGAAGTTTGGTCTAACAGACTGTACCGGGTATGTTTCCTGGGCCCATCCACCTTCAGTTCCTGCCTGCATGGGGACCATGTTTGGTATCTTATGACCCTGCATCTTTCTGCATTCCCCCTCGCCCACCACAGCTCATTAGACCAGGAATGGACTCCATCTCCAGGACAGTTGACCTGTTAGCTGACTTGAAGCCTATGTCTATGTTTGGCATGACATCACGAGTTGGGCCCCTGCCAGCCTCTCTTGGGAAGCATCCCCCTATCAGACACAAGGAAACAGAGAAGAGTGGGCACACAGAGAGACCCATCACATTGAGGGTGCAAACCCTGAAGTGATGATTCATGAATTTCTGGATGCAAGCGGTCCCTGGCGCCATCTTGAATATAGATGGATGCCTGACATCCATTCTCAGGGAGCCCAGACCCCGTTGTAGCTCCAGGTCTTACCTTTCCAGGAGATTCTGTCCCCATCATCCATCACTGCACAGATATCCCTAAGACCACCGCTCTTTCTTTTGGGGTGAAATTCCAGAGGATCCTTGTTCCTTGAAGCTGAACACAAACCCTGAAAAAGCTGACCCACATAGGCCAAGGCTTGGGAATCGCAAATAAGAAATTATTCAAATACCCCATTGCTCTTAAACTTCTGTCTGCTTAAAAACAAACACCAAGTGAAGCGGGCAGAAGCAGGGCACCCAGGGCCCCCCTCCTTTTTGTCTTTCTTCCCTCCAAAGTTCTGCGCTGTTCTAGGCCATCTCTATGGCTTCAGGAGCAGAGACTCGCTCTGCTCAGGTCATTATTTGTTCATGCATTTAACAAACATTCACTGGGCACCTACTATGAGCTCACCACCATAGGCACTAGGGTTACAGGAATGAGTAAGACAGACCCAACTCCTGCCCTACACGGTGACAGTCTGGAAGGAAGAATAAGCAAGTAAGAACATATGATGCTGTGTGGCCTGACAGGAAATTGTGAGTAGAGGGAACCACAGAGCAGAGGAAGCAACTTCTTGTCTTAAGGAAATCATGGGGGGCTTCCTGAAGAAAGTGGTGCCTAAGCGGAGGCCTGAATTTCAATACTGAGGGAACTGGGGTTACACAAGGAGGAGGCACAAAGGTGTTCGAGGCTGGAGAAGCCACACATGCAAAGGCCAGGCCAGGCCAGGGCCCTTGAGTAATCAGATGAAGGTGAAACAGAATCTAGAGTCCAGGGCTGCCCCAGCGGGACGCTGGATTAGGCACCCTCCCAGATCCTTCTCATCCATAGAGTCTTGGATTCTAGGTGTCCAGTCTGAGTCTACCACAGAGCAAACCTAAATTTCCATCCTGGGCCCAGAGAATCGTTCAGTCAGAAACTAAAGCAAACCCCAGTGAGACAACTCATGGGCCCCCAGTCATCCAGCACCCACAGCAGAGAACAGGGGCTGTGGCCCATAGACTCAGAGCGTGAGAAAGCACACAAGGGCATGGCTTCCTTGCGGGCCTGGGGACACCGAGCGTCCCACAGAAGAAGGATAATGAGTCATTGCCCTCAGGGCCTTTTTCCACCAAGGGATGTCTCGCTGAGCTATCTCTAGGGTTTGATCCCATACATCCCACCAGCCCAGAATGGAGAGACACAAGATCTGCACTTCCTGTGTCCAGGGATGTACAAGGTCAGACAATTAAGTTCTCAAAATCATCATAGAAAAAGTGCTACATACCTCATTGCTGAATATCACTACAGTCACCTTTGAAGTACTCCCCTTGGGAAGCTATGCACCAACCCCAGCGCCTAGTCCACCCTTCAAAGCAATTTTGGAACTTTTTTTCTGGAATGGCCATCAGAGCTATTGTCATGTTACGCTTGATGTCCTGAATGTCATCAAAATGTCTTCCTTTCAATATTTCCTTTATCTTTAGGTAAAGAAAGAAGTCATTGGGGGCCAGATCAGGTGGGTAGGGAGGGTGTTCCAATACAGTTATTTGTTTACTGGCTAAAAACTCCCTCACAGGCAGTGCCGTGTGGGCTGGTGCATTGTCGTGATGCAAGAGCCATGGATTGTTGGTGAAAAGTTCAGGTTGTTTTCATCTAACTTTTTCATGCAGCCTTTTCAGCACTTTCAAATAATAAACCTGTTTAACTGTTCAGTTGGTACAAATTCATAATGAATAATCCCACTGGTATCAAAAAAAGGTTAGCAACATCGTTGCATCAAGTTCGCGAACTTAATTGTCAGACCTATGTGGTAAAGAAAAATTCAGCTTTTTACTCTGCTCTGGTCTTTCCTGTCATGGTGCTAAAAATGAAGTGGTCTGAATCTATATTATAAAGCCTCCCTTCCTACTGTTGGTTGGTGAGGGGAAGATAGCCCAGGAGCCATGGTGGGCCACAGAATTCAACTCATGCCTAAAAAGTAACTGTGCCAAGCGGGCATTCTTTTTACAGTGGTACCTTGGTTTTCGAACATTCTCTGTTGACGAACATTTTGGTTTACGAACGTCGTAAATTTTGTGGATCTATGGTATCATTAGATAGTAAAATTCGTGCTAAATTTGTAGTTTTAGGGGTTGATTTTAAAGATCTGGAATGGATTAATCCATTTGGCTTTCCTATCTATGGGGAAACTGCACCTTGGTTTTTTAACGTTTCAGAACTCGAATGGTCTTCCAGAACGCATGACGTAGGAAAACCAAAAACCGAGGTACCACTGTATTGTTATTGTTATTATCTCCTTTACAGGTGAGGAAACTGAAGCCCAGAGAGGTAAAGTAACTTGCCCAGAGTCACCAAGCTAAGAAGTGGGGAAGCTGAGATACAGATTTTGCTAATCTACTACTGGAGGTCAAGGGTTAGAGGTCAGGAGCTACACCTATTTAACTTCCTTTGTGTGGCCCTTATCTTAGCACAGCTGGGATCTATACACGTACCTTGTAAGTGGATTGTAATGATTACTTTACATTAGATAGCTCTTTACTTCTGCATCTACAACTTTACCTTTGTGCGGCTGAGGCACTGAGCAAAATTTAACAGCTTAAATTGGAAATGTTTGTTGAATGAAATAATGAGTAAACAAGAGTTAGTTCTGGCTTCATTTTCCTTCACTTTCCACTTCTTCCATTGTCTCCTGTCTCAAAGCAGCTTATCCCCCACGACATATCTTACGTCAGCAGAAGTTCTTCATTTCCGCTTTCTGTCCAGTTCCACCATCCAACGGTTCTGCCTCTCTTCCACCTCTCCACCATTCCCCGCCTGTTGGACTCTGGATGAAGACCATGGCTTTGCCATTCACTAGCTCTGTGACTTTGTGCAAAATTTCTTCTGAGTTAGAAATTCCATTTTCTGATCTGTTAAAAAGGAGCTAGTAGCCTTAACCTCTTACAGTAGTGGAACAATAAGAGTAACGTAGAAAATCATTTGATAGGGCCTGGCTCATAGTAGGTGCTCAAAGCATATTTGTTCGTTTTCTCTTTCCCCTTCAAGCATACTAGCTTTGGACCTTTCCCCTATCACTCTCTCCAGTCAAAGATAATAATTCCTTGACTCAAAATGTCTGGAAGGCACACGATTCTTCGATCTGGGCTTAGAACCAGTCGAAGCCACCAAGCGTAGTTGCAAAGCCATAAAACAATTAGCAATAATTCTGCTATCAAACAAGTAATTATCACGGAGTATAAATATGTGCTCAGGCTGTCATTTATAGATTAATAGTAAGGTTTAAAAGCTTCCAGTTCTTTGAACGTTTGAACCAAATGGTTTCCTGGAAAGCCTAGAAGCTGGAAGCACAGCTGGAGGCTACTTCCACCTGGAGGCCATGCCACCAGGAAGTGGCCAACAGGATGGAGGCCTGAAAAAGTAGTGACTGAGTTCCAGTGATTGACCCCTGAGGCTGCTGATTTCTCACCAGGGATAAAAGCTCTCTAGAAAGTTGGAGGGGCAATGATTCGTAAATGGAAATCTGGAGAGATTAAAAGACCAATGCAAAATCAGGGTGGTCTTAAGGAATGAAACTTAAGAATTCTGTTTTTCAACCTTTGGCCCAAGCTTCATGACCGTAATTGGAAGTCAAAGAGTCTGAGTTCTTGGAACTGTATTTCTGGTTGGATGGCAAGATCTTCAGTTTTTCCTTCATTTCTCTGCCAACTAAGATTTTTCACATCAGCAGTAGAAATACTGGAAGGACTCTCTCCCCTCTATTTCTAAGCTGCTCCGGAGCACTTTAGCAAATGCTTTGATTCAGGTGATTTGCCAAGAAGGACTCTTTACTTTGGATTTCTCCAATGCAAATATTTGAATCAAGCCTGAAGAGAAAGTGAGATGTTTGGGAAGTTGAGAGAAAACTTCAGATGTTTTGGTTCCGTTCAATTTCTCTTGAGGGTCAACTCTGTGAATTATAAAACAAATACATCTGTATTTTGTAATATATTATTATTATGTAATCTCTCCAGACTTCCAGCCTTTAAGAAAAAAGGTTGGAGATAAGTTAAATGGTTTCTATTGACTATAATTCAATAATACAAAGTTTGACTAGAGAGTAATGTGGGTGACTTTTAGGGTAAACACTCCAAAACTTTCATAATAGAAGGAAGGTTGGCTTCAGAGAGTATGTTCCAATTGGAAAGTGTTGCTATAGCTCTAAACACATTCTACAATTCCTCTTTGAAGACTGCTTTCAAAGCCAATTTATAAGACACTCATAAAAATCTACTTTTGACCCCAAATAGCATTACATGACTTGTCGACTCTATATTAGTCTCCAGATTTGACCACAAATGGTTTGTGTCTATTGCCAAAAATCAAATTCACCTGCAAATGATTAACATTTGCCATCCCCAAGGATGCACTGAAATTGAAAATGCTCTGCAGGCTCCAAAGACAATTCTCAAGAAAGAGTTCCTAAAATGAGAACAAGAGAAGCACTGTTTGAAAGTGAAGCTTTCCGTTTCTACAGTGGTGACTTTCAAGACCACATACCTTATCTGTATGCAGCGCATCACAAGCTGCCAGACTTAGAAAAGGCCAAGGAGACGAGGCTGGGACTAGGGTGAGAGAATCCCCCAGAGGAAGCATCGCTTTGGAGTCTGTGTCCCAGGTCCTTCCTCTCCTCACCTTCGTCCCAGCCCTGCATCCGGATTTTCTAACATAAATTTAAGCTGCCTCCCCACTTTCCCTGCCAACCCTGTGGCTTTCTTAAATGTATCAATCATGTATTTGATATTCACGTCTTAGGAAAGGGGTTCTGAAACATTACAGCAGAAACTGACAGAGAAAGCCACTGTGCCGGCGTATGTTGGATGTAGGGCCTCCCATAGCCAGTCAATGTTCAACTATGTTGATGAAATGAAGCACTCAAGATGCAGTACTTAGACATACATGTTAACTAAGATGTATGCTATCCCTGCCACCATTGCCAGGGGTAGCCACTGGTCCCACCGTTCTGCAGTGCGGGGAGTGCTGAGAATTACAAATGCAATGCCATTAAACCATCCTAAATAGGTGCTTTGTGCATTTGTTTTTAAACGTAACCAGTCACTAGTATTGATCTGTCTGAATACCAGCCTAGGACCAAGAACTGTAAAGTATTCTGCTCTGTAGATCACCATTAAAATCCAATTCCTGCCAAGGTACAGGGACAAGAAATGAGACAATGTGCTTTGCCAGATGCTGATGGAAATTAGACAAAGTTTGGAACAAACTTGAGAAAGAGATGAGTTGATCAAAAGCAAAATTACCAACCTCGTGCAACAGTGAATTGGTGGCCTTACAAGTATTCGAGCAGAGATGGGAGGACCCCATTGGGAGACGGTATCGAGGGGCCTCTGCGGTGAGCTACAGAACCCCCAGTCCCTCACCAGTTTGGGGTTCCCAGGATTCTGTGACATCAGCCTGTGGAATGAAGGCGTTTGCAATATAGAGTTTGGCACATTCCTTGAATAAGTCAGTATCCTTTGTCTTTTTTCCCTGTTTTAATAGAGCAAATTTTCTTTGGCGTTTCTAAATTTAAAATTCTAATTTTAAATTAAAACTCTGCCAGGAGCCTTCCTGATTCACCCAGGGAGGTATTGACCTCATAGCCATTTCCCACCTAATCGGGACAGTCCTAGACTTCACATCAGAAAGTCTAAAGAGCAATAGGCATCAACAGGGCAAGGAACTAGCATCTCAGTAAGTCTTACAAATACTCTGTAAAGCAAACATTCAAAAACTAGGGTTCCGGAGGTCTTGCTGCTTGCTGAAGGTCTCATGGCTCACAAAAGGCAGCGCGCATTCCTATCCAGGTTGCATGGCCCCCAAGCACCTGTTCTTTCCATCACTCCAAGGTATACCTTGAGTATATGTGTGCATAAATACGGCACTGAGTCATCAATCTATGGATTGTTATTTCACTTGTTATATCACCAGTCTTCACAACACAATTCAACAAAACAACTCAAGCTTATCAAGTGGTAACTGGGTGCCAAGCACGGCTGTGGGAGCTTACCCATAAAAAGCTTCTGTTACCCTGGAAAGTAAGGACTGTTATTATTCCCTTTTAGTAGATAAAGAAACAGAGGTATAGGGGGTTTATGGGATTTGTACAAGTCACACAGCTAGTAAGTAGTAAAAGCGGGGTTTAAACCTAGACTTCCTGTCAGCGGTAAACACTCCCCACTACCCTTAACCACTAAGCCATACTGCCTCTAACCTACTCGAGAGTGAAGAGCCACTTTTCATTTCTCTAAGTCATTCAGAGCCATTAGCATAGTTCCGTGTTCACTGTAGGAAATTAATAAATATTGTATTAATTGGCAAATGTGGGAGGGATCATAGGAGGGGAGGAAATGACTGGCTACTAAGTGGGCAGGGCAGTTAACTAGCATTGCCTGGCGGATGGTCAGAGATCAGAGATGTTTCTGGGCCATTGTAAGCCAATACCTCTGAGAAAAGGTTGTGGTTATCAAAAGGCAGTGCTGTCTTCTCATTCCAGAAACCTAGACGCAGGGGCTGGAAAGAGAAAAGAGTTCTTAAGCAAGCCCAGCAGATCTGAACTGTTGGCCCTGCCTGCGGTGATGTCCTTGCAGGATTAAATCAGCTCTTTTGTCACCTTAAGCATTCATTCAGTAAATATTTAATGAGAGATAACCCCATGCCAGTCACTGGGGACAAGCAAAGTCCCTGGCCTCATAGAGCTTACATTCTGGTGGAGAGGATCAGAGGAGCAAGGAGTAAAATGTGATATGTTAGGTGGTGCTAAATGCTATGAAGGAAAATAAAGCCTGATTGAAAGTGATGGATGGGCCATGGGGCAGGGTGGTGGGATGTATTTAAATGGAGGAGTCAGAGAAGCCTTCTCGAATAAGGAGAGCTTTGAGCAGAACCTGAACGAAATGAGAGGGCAAGTGATGCTAATGGGGGAAGAGTGATCAGGCAGCCGTGCAAAGGCCCTGGGGTTTGTTCAAGCAAAAGCAAGGGGGCCTATGATTCTGTAGCATGAGCACTATTTATTCTGCTGAGATCAAATCAGAGTCATAAGGGATTTAAAAGTTCCTATGTGTCTCTCCAAACTGTGTCAGGGTGGACCCAGTCAACTTTTCTGTCTTACGAAAAAGACAAAAAAACATGGACGTAGTTAAAAACAGCTTATACTATATACAGGTTTATAGTCTTCAAGTGCTTCCATATACACAATCTCGCAGGTTCTCCCATGTTGCTTAGGTAAGCTCTGTGCTCCTTTCATACACAAAGGAAACTGAGGTAAAAGTTAAGGTTTTACCTTAAGGTGGCCGTAGGATCCCATGGCCACATCCACAGGGACTTTACCGTCTCAGGGGAACACATGTGGGTAAAGCCTGTGACTATCACTGTCTTTTGTCCTCAGGCAAGGTGTGCTGCAGTCTCAGTGTGCCCCTAGGAGGGAGAGGCCACACAATGCAGCAAGGGAAACAAACATGAGCACATTACAGTTAGGACTTCTTCTTTGTTTAGAAATCACTCTGCCTTAATTTGTGTGTTTCTGAAAAAGAACAGGGAGACCCTGGCTCCTTGATGTCTGAATGAGATAAGAGTTGTGACTGGATGTCCCCACAGGACAACAACTTCTGTCTCACGGTCAGCAATGAAGGAGGTTAGAACCCCAGTTGCTGTGGGAGTCATAGCCCCCTGGATATTAACAGGAAGTCAAGGTCCCTCCATCGTTGTCCCAGACGTTAAGGAGCAACGTCTGGGGGAAGGTGCTTCAGGTGGAAGGTTGAAGCAGTGAAGGTGCTGTTCGGGTATGAAAAGAAATGAAAGGAATGGAAGAAAGGTCTAACCTCAAGGGGAGAGAGCCCTGGGTTGACAGAGCTTGGTCTGCCCAGGCTACAGGATTACAAATTAGGGGAGCTAAGATACTAGTCAGATTTCCTGGGCTCTATAGCACCATATTTCACTGCCACTGAATCTTGAGATCCTGGAATAGTCTCCTCTAAAAGATGAGCCAAGTTCAGATGACAAACCTAAGCCTACCTCTTAGATATTATTTAAAATACACATAACATAAAATTTACCATCTTAACCACTTTTAAGTGTAGAGTTCAGTGTCATTAAGAACATTTACATTGTTTTACAACCATCCCCACCATCCATCTCCAGAACTCTTTTCATCTTGCAAAACTGAAACTCTGTACCCATTAAACAACAACTCCCCATTCTCTTCTTTTTGCTTTAGCCCCCTGACAACCACCATTCTCCTTTCTGTGTCTACGAATTTGACCACTTTAGGTATCTCATATAAATGAAATCATACAGTATCTGTCCTTTTGTGAGCAGCTTATTTCTTTTTTTTCTTTTTTTTAAAATTAGTTTCAGGTGTACAAAGCAACATAATAGTTAGACATCTATACCCCCCATAAAGTGATAACCCCCCCCAGTTTACTACCCTCTGACATCATAGTTATTATAATACCATTGACTATATCCCCTATGCTATAATTTACATCCTGTGACTATACACATGAAACATTTCCCAAGATAGTCCACACACTTGCTAGGCCACAAAACAAGTCTCAGTAAATTCAAGATGACTGAAATCATATCCAGCATCTTCTCTGACCACAGTGCTATAAAACTAGAAATCAACTATAAGAAGAAAACTGGAAAACACACAAACACATGGAGACTGAATAACATGATACTAAATAATGAATGGGTCAACAATGATATCAAAGAAGAAATCAAAAGATACCTTGAGACAAACAAAAATGAAAACGCAACAACCCAATATCTGTGGGATGCAGCAAAAGCAGTCCTAAGAGGGAAATTCATAGTAATGCAGGTCTACCTACAGAAACAAGAAAAATCTCAAAGCAACAGTCTATGTTTACACCTAAGTGAATTGGAAAAAGAACAGCAAAATAAGCTCAAAGTGAGTACAAGGAAGGAAATAATAAAGATCAGAGCAGAAATAAATAAAATAGAGACCAAAAAAAATAAATAAATACAAAAGATCAATAAAACCAAGAGCTAGCTTTTTGAAAAGCTAAACAAAATTGACAAACCTTTAGCCAGACTCATCAAAAAAAAATAAAAAAAGAGAGGACCCAAATTAATAAAATCAGAAATGAAAAATTAATAAAGTCAGCTTATTTCACTTAACATAACGTCTTTAAGTTTCATCCATGTTGTAGCATGTGTCAGAATTTCCTTCCCTTTTAAGGCTGAATAATATTCCATATATGTTGTGAGTGTGTGTGTGTATAGGAATATTATTTGGGATGTATACCAGGGTGCCAAAAAATGTATGCAGGTGGACACTTTGGTCAACGTTACTCAAGCAGTAGTTCGCCGTAATCAGAAGTGTCTGGATGCTGATGGTAAGTAACCACTTTTAGCACCTCTTGTAATTGCAGAAGTCAAATGTAACTTGTATTCATCTCTTCTTATTGGTATGTACTGAATATTACAATTTTAATACAGTTTCCTTTCTTAATATGTATATACATTTTTTTGGCACCCTCTATACATCCTTTTTTAAAATTTTTTATCCATTCATCTGTCAATGGACACTTGGGTTTCTTCCATTATTTGGCTATTGTGACTAATGCTGCTATGAACATGGGTGTACAAATATCTCTTTGAGTCCTTGTTTTCAACTCTTTTGGATATACACCCAGAAATGGAATTGCTGGATCATACGGTAATTCTAATTTTAATATTTTGAGGAACCACCATACTGTTTTTCATAGCAGCCGTACCATTTTCCATTCCCACCAGTAGTGTCCAAGGGTTCCAATTTCTCCACATCCTGGCCAACACTTGTATTTTCTGTTTTTTGAAAGCAGCCACCCTCATGGCTGTGACGTGGCTCTAGAGTACTTTTTAAACTGTTCTATAGACCTTGTTTTTTTAAGAGCAGTTTTAGATTCACAGCAGAATTGAGAGGAAGGTGCAAAGTGGCTGGGGGTACTGTTCAAGAATAAAGGAGATGAAAGAGATAAGACAACAAAATGCAATGCTTGATCCTTCATTGGATCCTGGATTTAAAATGTTTTGTTTTGTTTTTTTTCCCTTAAAAACCTAACCAGCTATAAAAGACACCATTGGGACAATTGGAGAAATGGGATCATGGGCTATGTATTTGATAATGGCATTGTATCAATGTTAAATTCACTAATTGTGACAATCGTAGTGTGGTTATGAGGGAGAATGCCTCACTGGCTAAAGGCTTTAGGACAATGTCATGATGTCTGCAAGTAACTGTCAAATGGTTCCGCAAAAGTAAACAAACATAAGTAAGGGTATACACACATATACAGAGAGAGCCCAAATGCAGCAAAAATGTTAACAGTTGGTAAATCTAGGTGGAAGGTATAAGGGTGCTCATTGTCCTATTCATGAAATTTATTTGAAGATTTGAAAAAAAAAAAATTTTTTTTTATTGGAGGAGCGGGAACTCTTGAACAAGTCTCCTTTGTGCCTGCAAGTCTTTGCAGTTGATTTTTAATCACTGTGTGATTTTATTGCTGCCTTATATCCTTTTTGGAATAAGAAGTGCGGAGTGTAAATAATTTTTAAATAGCAGCTTCTTTCCAGACATGTTTAGTGGAGACAGTGGAAAGTGTGATTAAAAACAAAAACAAAACCTCCAGCTGCCTTGTTATTTAAACATAAAACTACCTACGCTAAAAAAAGACAAAGCTATAGAGGCAAAAATTTGAACAGGGGTTGCCAGGGCCTGAGGGCAGGGGAGAAGACTGCCTTACAAAGGGGCACGTGGGAACTTCGGGGGTGATGAAAATATTCTATATCGCGGTGATAGTGGCACAACTGTATGTACTTGTCAAAAGCCTAGAACTGTATACCTAAAAAAAGATGAATGCTACTGTGTACAAACTATACCTCAACAAGCCTGACTAAAAACAAACAAAAGAAGAAAAAACCACTATTTTCAACCTCATACTCTTCCCACTCGCTTGCAGGGGTCATTCCCAGGAGCTTGTCTACTTGCCGCAAGCAGGGAAGAAAGGAGTGCAAATCAAGAAAGGCAGGCAGGGTAAAGCAAAAACACATTTAGGGAGAAAGATCAGAGGTGCTAAATCTAGGAGGAAAGTTAATTGTCCGCATGGTAGCCATGGTAGGAATGCTTCCCACACCTCGTGCCACATCGCCTCAGTTCTCAATGCAGGGACATTGGTTTCTGTGTGCCAGCGGAGCCAGAGCCTGTCCAGGCAGTGACACTGGAAGGTTTCCTCAGAGCCCCATTTGTAGCAAACTTCTGTCCACTAACTTCCCTTTGGGCCACTCTTCCCTCTCTCTCATCTGCACTCTAGGTCCCACCACTGGTCCCATTTTTGAACTGGACATAAAAACAAAGATCCCTTGTCAGGAATCCATTAGGAAGAGTGTTCATGGTTTTACTGGAAGTGGAAGATAGTTTCTTGCCTTTTTTTCTCACCTACATTCAATAAATATTTTCCAAGTATCTACCAGACACCGTGCTGTATACTCAGCATTGGAGATTAATGAGCAGAATCCGAATCATAATAGGTCAAGATTCAGCAGAATCATAGCATTGAGAGCTAAAAGGCTTTGGGGATCCTGCCGTTTGATACCTTTATTTCATAAGTGGGGAAACTAAGTCTTATAGACTGGATGTTTCTGTCCTCCCCCCAAAATTCATGTCTTGAAATCCTAAGCCCCAATGTGATGGTATTAGGGGGTGGGGCTTTGGGAGGTGATTAAGTCATGAGATGGAGCCCTCAGGAATGGGGTTAGTCCTACACGCAGGTCCTATTATGAACAGGACTGGTCCCATGAATAGGTTTTAGACGAGATCGGGCGCGTTCAGGGTGGTATGGCCGTAGACATGAATAGGTTTTAGAGTCCTTGATAAGAAGAGACAGAGTGAGATGATGTGTCTCTCTGACGATACAACGACAAAACAGGTGTCTATAAACCAGCAAGAGGTTCCTCACCAAGAGCCCAGCCATGTTTGACCCCCTGATCTCAGATGCTCTGCCTCCAAGACAGTGAGAAATAAATGTCTGCTGTGCAAGCCACCCAGCCCCTGGTATTGTTACAGCAGCCTGAACGGATTAAGGGGCTGAAGCCCAGAATGATGCAGGGACTTGCCCGAGGCCGCGTAGCAGATTAGCTGCTCAGTGAAGAGCCGAAGCCAGTTCTCACCAATTCACAGAACACCATCCACAAACTCATCGTGGGAGGCAGGACCACCTCAGGGTAAGAGTTGGAGCTTTAGAGCTGGACACAGTCAGATCTGAGCTCAGCCTCCCAGTTGGCTGACTGGCAGTGGGCCTTGGGTCCTGATCTGTACAGCGGGAATGACAGTCCCTTCATTGCAGGGTCTCTGGTAAGAACTAGAATAATTTACGCCAAGTCCCTGTCGTAGAGTAGGCTACTCTTCTGAGCCATTGAGGGAGACACAGGGAATGTGGACCAGTCAAGGGGCGAGAGTCCTCAGAAAGATTCTGAAAGGGCAGGATGAGGACACGTAGAGATCTCTGACGAACTGCACCGACCTCACAGCTCTGCTTGGGGCCAGTCACAGGTATATTAATTACATGTGTTGAGGTAAAGCTGTATTAGAGACATGTTCCAAATGATGTTTTACAACCAGTACTCTTCTCTGAAAGGCAGAGAAGAGAGGGCAGGGGTTTCTGACAGAGTGTTCTGAATACTGGAAAAATGCATGCAGCATCGGCTAGACATTATTTAGGGTTACCTGGAAATCTAAATTAATGGAAAGCTCAGGTTCCAACCATGTGACACAGGCAAGGAGGTGCTTTCAGATCCCTAGATTCACTCTAACTGGGCTCCACTTGTCAGGTTGGAACCCTTTTGGGATCTGCTCTAAGGAAGAGATGGGACTGTGTTATTTACCAAAGCAACATGTCTGAATGTAAAAGAGGGCCTGGGCGGTGGCTAAGAACAGATTATTTCCCTAAAGATCAAAAAGGTCACTGGCAGCCTCCTTCAGACAGTCAGGCATTGCACACTTACGGAGCAGGCTGGATTCAAGAGTCCCTCACACCTCCTTCAGGACTACGCACGTGGAATACTCAGGCAATTGTCTTTCTTGACACCTTTGCTCAAAGCTGGAGCAGTTTGGCCCTGAACTGCAAGACCGTGAAGCAAAACAGGTTCTCCTTTCTCTAGATACTGTCCCAAATGGACAAGGATTTGCTCTCGGCTCCATCCCGCGTCCTCCCTGGTCAGGCTCTCTGACCAGCTTAGCAGCTGTGGTCCTGGCATCTCTGAGCACATACCTGGCCCCTCCATCACTGGCCAGCGAAATTGGCACCATGTCCCACCCCTTTGCATCCAGGTGACAGGTGCCTCTTCTAGTGGGTAGGGACCTGGTCCCTACGTAATGTTCCCCAAAACATGGAAGGTGTTCCTCGTCATGGGTCAGAGGCTGGGCTTTCTTCAGTGTCTGGTTTGAGTCCTGGCTTAGCCTTCCACCAGCTTGAGTCCTTACGCGCAAGCTAACGTCCCTACACCTGCCTGCTTTTCCCCCATCTGTGTAATGGAGAGAATGATCTGTATGATGGAGAAAATGATAACAATAATAGCAAACATCTGCACTTGTTTCTCTCCCGCAGACACAGTTCTGAGCACTGTGTGTATCTATCAACCAGCGAATCGTTGCACAGCAAAAGTAGAACTCTCCTCCTCATCCCTGCCTCACAGTGAGGATTAAGCAAATGCATACTCATGGAGGGATTGGAACAATTCCTGACCCACAGCCCTCAACGAATGACATGAAATGATTTTAGGGACCGATAAGCGTTTTTAAGCTCACAGCACGCACTTATTATTATATAAAAAAGTGCATATTAGAAACCATATACTTTGCTCATGGTTTCATTGATATTATTGCCTAAATTGAGGATAAGAATAGTGTTTAAGTCAAAATATAGAGTTTTTGAAAGATAAAGTAAACAGCAGCATAGATAGTAATGAGATTCAGTGGAAATCACTAAGGTGGAAGGCAAATACTCAAACATTAGGACCCTAAACTGCCAAAACAGTGCCTGCTGTTTGTAGCTATCTTCCCGCTTCTCCTAGTTTACAAATGCCCACCTCTACCTGGCTCAGCCATCAAGAAAGAAGTCGGCTGGCACTCGTCCCATTCCCTCCCTGACACCAGCCTGTCCTTTTTAGCTCATGCTATTTCCTGGGTCAAGGCCACACCCTCAGGAAGAGACAAAGAGTGTTTCCCACACCCTAATCTAGAGGTGAGCTGGAGGGAGTTCCCCCTAGACCTGTCTGCCGAGCCCACAGATGGTAACTGCGTGGGTGGCTAAGGAACCGGAGGAGGACAGTCCCACTAATGACAGGACCAGCACAGCCCAAAGCCCTAATTGCTCCTCTGGCCCTCACTGAAGTTCACTCCCCACTTAACCGTTAACAAGCCCTTCTCAAGGAAATTGGGAGCCACTTGAGTTGTTGGCTAGAGCCCTTGAAGACCGAGGAAAGAGGGTGGCAGGGATGGCCACACCGATCTTGAAAACATTTCCAAATAGGTAATTCTTTAGCTTTTCAATAAGATTTTGAACCATGAGGGACTTGTGGAGGCTCTGTCAGGGCTATAACAAGCCTTGGTGGAGGGTTTTTCTTTCCCCTGAAGAAAACCATGTGGATGTCCCATCAGCTCAGACTTCTGCATCAGCTGGGTTTTCACAGAACACTGCCTCACCTTGTAGCTGCCCAGGCTGCTATCTTTCCAACTTGCATCCAACCTCGCCCTCACAGATTTAGTTTCATTCCCAGAAGAAAACATGGATAGAAAAACAGAAATAACTTCCCTTTAAAGGGTTGCAAACCTTGTGCCACCAAAAACTAGAATTCCCGGTCTCTCGGGTTTGCAGTGTCCCAACGCTATTATTGTTTTCACTTCTTCCGGGGCCATGAAGTGAGTCCCGCAGGTAATTACTCTGCCCACAGTAATCCCCGAGGCCTTTTGGTTCAGACTCAATGCTTGGCTGCTTACCAAGTACCAAAGACGCTGCTAAGTGCTTTTCGAACCTCATTTCATGCAAACCTCACAATAACCTTCTGAGTTTGGGTTCATTTTTCCCCCTGTGTTCGAGGAAATCTCTTCATCTGGAGTTAACATTCAGGACAGGTTCAATGACTCCACCTGCCTTCAATATGCCTGGTCCTCAATCTTTCCTCCTTGTCATTCTTTTCCAAGGAAACGGGTTCAAAGAGCTGAAGCCACTTGCCACAAATCATGAAGCTAGTGAAAGGAAGAGATGATATTTGAACCAAGACTGCTTGCCTCCAACACTCTGCCATGCCGGCTGGAATCTCTCTGTGGATGGAATGACAGACGGATGTGCCAGCTCAGCCTCAGGGGCCCCAGAAGTGCCCTCCACCACATCCCCTGTCTAAGTCTCATGCACAGGGAGGACTTGGACCAGTAACTAGGAATCTAGGACCCTGTTCTGGGCATCGGCTCACATCCCTGCCTGATGCAGTGCAGCGCCTACAGACTCCCCAACCCAGGACTTCAAACTCCAGACCCTCCTCACACAGCGTGGTCAGAATTAGGGAGAAAATAAAACAGAACAAAACAGAACTCCCAGTTGCATGTGAACTTCAGATACAAAGGAAAATGTTTTAGTGTAAGTACAGACACCCATTCAATGAAATAATAGGCAGTTTAGAAAAGATGATTCATTAAAATAATATTATCACAGTGCTTTGATCTCCCAGGAAACAAACTAGGTAAGCATAAAACATTATGACTTTAATATACTATTATTCTTTTATGTTGTGAGATTAATCTAATCTTAATACACTAAAATGATATAGGTGTGAACCAAAGACATTAATGAACCTAGAGTGTGAGATTGTAAAGACCGTAACAGATAACTTATTGTGCAGTACAATGCTAAGAATCAATGTCAGCGTACAGTATATATTAAATCTTTTTCTCATATGATTTACTGGAGCTGAAAGGAAAAAAGCAAGTCTTTGAAGCTATTTTATAAACCTGTTATAAATATCAAAAACGGAATAAAAAGATGCTAAAAGTGATCGATCTCACTAATAATCAAAAAAGTAAAACAATAACATATTACTTTTCATTTACTAAATGAAAACATAAATTAAATCAATTCAATAAATAATGTTGACAATGGCTAGTATTGTGATGGAGGTGGGTAGAATGTGGTAGAGTATTCACATTCAGCACAAAAGAGTAAAAATCTGAACCTTCTCAAGAGCAATTTGATGAAATACATCAAAAGCCTTAGAAATGGGCATACGCTCTGACACAAAAATACTTCTAGGAATTCGTCCAAAGGAAATAATGCAAAGATTTTACTACAAAGATGTCCACTGCAGCATTGTTTATATATATGTGTATATATATACACACACACACACACACACACACACATATATATACATATATATGTATATATATCATTATAGGTAATTACATGTTACTATTGGTAATATATACGCATATATGTGTGTTTATATGTTATACATCAGATATACACCATACATATAATATATATGCATTATACATCACATATACACCGTATATACACTATACACTACACACACACACACACACACACACACACGAAATATATACACATCCCAATGGGGGAAGAGGTAAATAAATTTTGGTACACCTATTCAAAGGTAAGCATTTCAACTGATGTTGTAGAGGAATATTCCCAGATATGAAAGTGTTGACAAGTGCCTCCCTTCTTCCTTACATGGACCTGAGCCTGGAGGTGAAATAGCCATCCTGCAACCATGAGGTGGCAAGCACGACGACACAAGCCACATGCTAAGGATGGCGAGGAGGAAAGATGGAAGACCAGACATACTGAGGACGCTGTGGAGCCAATGCACCAGTCCTGAACTGTAACTCCAGACTTCTTATCAAGTGATTTGGCTTTTCTCACTCAGAGCTTTTAGAATTTCCATTTCAAAACAATAGATAGAGCACACCAACGCTATCCATTGCTTAAAAGATGCACAAGATCTACGTAAAGAAAAATATTGACTCTTGTTGACGGACACAAAGACTTGAACTTGTATTTTCTCCCAGTCCTCATAGCAATGCTTTGAGACGTATTATTTTATCTTTCTACATGCAGGAAGATTAATTAAGGGGCTCGAGTGCCCAGTGTCACAGGACTGAAATTCACACCTCTGTCTCGCATTTGTGTTTGTGTAGTAACCCACGCTAGCCCAAAGGAACTGATATAAATTAATGAGATGACACAATGTGACTTCAAGTGTTCCTTTATCCCGAGATTACTCCTTTATGCATGTTGACAAGTACAGGCTCACAAACTACATGAGGTTTCTCTTTTGGTTGTAAAACAGTGTGAATTTTATATTGGTGACAAGAACCATCTAACAAGGAAAGGACATTTAGAGATGTGTGGAATAAATGTTGATAAGACTCTAAAAGTGATTGGTCAGGAAGTACCTCAGTGTCTTTGCACTTGGTCCCTCTACCTGAAAAGCTCTTCCTCCCAGATACTGACACAGCTAGCTACACCCTCACTTCTTCACGTATTTGTTTCAGTATTACCTTCACCAAGTGTTCTTCCCTGACCACGCCATTCAAAATTGTCACCTCTCCTGACTTTATTGTTCTCCATAGCACCAATCACTCTCTACTATACTATATAATTTGCATGCTTATTTTACTTATGGTCTTCTCCCCAGCACACACCTCCCCCCAAAAAAGTTAACTCCAGGATGAAAACAGGATTTTTGTCTGTTTTGCCATCAGCATCAAGGACAGGGCCATGCATGGAGTTGGCCCTTGGAACTTATTGAATAAATGAATGAATGAATGAATGAATGAACAAACAAATGACACCAGAAGCACACAGTGTAAGCACCACTCAGAGCAGGGCCTGTGCTACCAAATTAAGCCCTTGGCTCCAAGGTCATCTCAGAATGGCAACAGACAATAATGGAGAAAGAGGAACACAGAACTGATTGACTCTGAATATAGTTTAGTTCTACCTGCTTTTGCACTTTATATAAATAATTCATTCTTTACATGTCCTTTTGTGACTCGCTTCTGTCACTCACATTCTGACTGCAGGGTTTATACGTGCTGTCATGTGCAGCTGTAAATTATATTCATTTCTATTGCTGTATCAAATACCATTGCAAGAGGAGTATAAAATGTATTCTTCTGTTTCAGATATTTGGGTTGATTGCAGTTTGGGGCTGTTTTGACCCATTCTGGGGTGAGCGTTCTCGTCCAGTTTCAGGTGTGCATGTGTAAGAATTTCTCTAGAAGGGCGGTACTTCTGTTTTGCCAAATACTACACAACTGTGACTCAGAGTGGTTGTACTAATTAACACTCCCACCAGCAATGTATAGGAGTCACTGGTACGCCACATTCTTGCCAAGCTTGGTATTCTCAGATCCTTGCTCAAATTTTTGCCATTTTGATGAGAGTAAAGTGGCATCTCCCTGTAGTTTTATTTTGACTATTCCTGATTATAATGAGGTTCACAGACTCTTGGTAAGATGCAATTCTTTTTTAATTTTCTTTTTTTCTGTGTTCAGTATCATCATTACCTTACGTGCACCCAGGCATCTCTGTTTTCTTCATTCATATGCATTAGCAAAGAAACGGGCATGCAAGTAACTTAAACGCAATTTTAATTGAACTTCGGAATTATCAGTGTTTGGTCTCTACACTTCCCCTTTTTAAATCAATTCTGCTTAGTCAGTCATGACATCTGATTTAGAATCACAGATTTTAGAAGTGGAAATAGTGATAGCTAACATTTGTTGAGTGTTTACTATGTGTTAGCCACTGTGTTTGGGGCTTTGCATATATAAAGGAATGAGGAACTTGCTACTTAAAAAAACAACTTTCTTCTAAGGAGAGGGAGTCTTTTTTCTGGAAAGCCCTATTCTGCCAAGCACCTTGGTTCAAGTACACAAAGTGAGGGTTGGTGGAAGCAGATTTGATGCTCAAAGCTAGAGAGAGCTCAATGCTCTGCCTCATGAAGTGAGAAGAGTGTGGAATTCTTGTGTAATCACAGGGAGAAGGGATGAGGAGAGAGATGGGAGGTGGCAGAGGGAAGAGGAAGGTCAGTCAATATAGTGGTGGATGGATGTCAGGTTGCTGAAATGACCAAGAAATTCTTCAATTTTTAGTTTAACAACTCTTTCTTTGTGTCTGTTATACAATGCACAGCTCCTTAGGAGGAGTTTATGTTGTTTGTTTGCAAAATTTTCTCATCTGGGGTAACACAGTGTAGGAGATGAACAGCATGTTCAGGATTTAGAGGCAATTCTTAAACAGAACAAATTCACGGATGCTGAAACTCAGAAACAGAAGCGAGCAGAAGAATGTAAGCTCCCCCACCTGCCCATTCACGACATGTGGAATGGTGTTTGAAGACATTTTACCCAAACTTAAATGGGCAGCAAGACCCTAGCTGATATCTAGATAACACTTCCACTATCTCCTTTCTTTAATCTTCACAACAATCCCATTAGGTGGGTACTAATAATATTCCTCCACACCATTACGGGTATCAAGACTCAAAAAGGGAAGTAACAAGTACTGGTCTATGAACAAAATTAGAATCATTTGTGACTGGATTTCTGATTAATTTTGCAGATTGGAAGACCCTTCTACTCCCGTCACATACAAATGATGTATAAAATTTAGACCCTTCCCCCCAATTTTTAAATACATGTCCTATTAAAAAAAAAAAAGAAAAGAAAGAAAGAGAGAGAGAGAATATGCCCAGGTTCCAGAGCAGGGAGCAAGAGCTAAAAGGAAACAGTCCATGTGGGTTTTGGAATCTGGTAAATGTTGCAGAGACTGGTGATGAAACAACTGCCCACAATCTCAGCCCATGAGAGGTGCGGAGCTGGAACTGAGCCCCCTCCTGCATAAAGGCAGGAGCAGGAAGGCGCTCTGTCTCTGAAACAGGCAGCAGAAGTCCTTTTATTGGCCAGGGATGCAAAAGGAAGTGGATGGCATTTCAGGGCCAGGGAAGGTAGAAGAACCACTTCAAAGAAAGCAGAACATCAACACGCGTCATGCACGGGCATCTCATCGGAATCCATGTTACCAATGAGGCACAAGAACCCCTTCTGCGCAACTTACATAAAACTGGTCTGGAATCTACAGGGTCCTGACCAAGTACCGTGCATTTCATGGAAAATCACTCCCACTGAAGATGTGCTCACAATATCAAATTACTAATCTCATAAAGTAAATAGCTACTGTGAGGGAAAATCAGCAAAGACAATAAATGCAACAAAATTTAGAACCAAAAACTACAGATATAAAACAATCTCAGTGACCTTAAAATTATATAATTCAAACATGCAATAATACAAAGGACTGAAATGCATGAAAGTAAGAAAGAAAATAAAATGAAAGAACATGACACCAAGAGAGGGACTATGAAATTTTTAACAAGCATTCAACTGAGCTTCTAGACAAAAAAAAAAAAAAAAAAAAAAAAAGAGTCATTAAAGTTAAAAATTCAATGGACTCTCTTCTGAAGAGAGAACGAATACACTGAATGGTAAATTTGAGGAAATTATCCAGAATGCAGCTCATAGCAATAAAGAGGTGGAAAGAATGAAAGAAGTTAAGAGGTGTATAATATAGAATGAAAAGATTCAGCATACATTTAACAGGAGGCCTAGAGAAGGGAGAAAGATAATAGGAGAAAGTATAATATTAGGCATCCAGGCCAAATCATTATGCAGGAGTGAACAGGTAAAGATATTTTAGACATATAAAAGTCGAAGATAATTTACTGTAACATTCCCTTACTAAAAGCAATACCAAAGGTGATAGCTCAGCAAGAAAGAAACTCAATCCAGAAGGGAGGGGTGGGATGCAAAAAGCAATGGTAAACCAAGAAATTGATGAGAAAGTTGATAAATCTAAATAATACTGACTGTAAAATTATAACAATGAAGATGACCAAAAAGGGATTTTTTAAATAAAAAGGTGGATCTAAAATATTACCCAACAATAATATCGAAGATGGGAGAGGGTTTTAGGAGTTAAAGCATTCTGAGTTCCCTAGTGTTGTTTGAAAAAATATTGGGTATATTGATTAGATCTAAACCTTGAATCATGTGTGCTAACAAGTAAACACCAAATGAGTAGAAATCGAATGTTTAACTTCTAAACAATGAAGGGGAAAGAGGTGGATGGAGAAGCAAAAGAAAAAAAAAAGTGAATAGAAAAAGAAACATAAAATAAGCTAGTAAAAATAAGTCAGTAATCATAAAAAATATACATGACCATAGAGAAACTCTCCCACGTATGCCCAAGAAAAAAATCTATTAGGAGGTTCATCACAGTATTGCTTGTAATAGAAAAAAATTGGAAATAACTCAAAGTTAGCATTCTTAGGAGACTTGATAAATACATTGTGGTCTATTTATAAATTGGAGCTCTCTAGAAGAGTTTAAAATGAATGAAATTAAATATCAATATGGATAGGGCCCAAAAATATGTTAATAAATGAAAAAAGCAAGTTTCAGAATGATATATACCGTATAATTTCATTTGTTTAAATTGAACGCTCAAACAATGCTACATATTATTTATAACTAGTGAACTACAAAAATATGGATGGAAAAGACACACACGCTTCTGGGAATAGAGGGAGAGGGAAAAGAGGAGGGCGGTGAAGAAAACTTCGATTGTCTCTTTAATATTTTATTTCCTTAAAAATATATGAAGCAAATACAGCAAAAGGTTAACTAAGTGTGTATTCCAATCGGTGGTTCATTACACCCTCTGCTCTTTTCTGAATGTTTAAAATATGTGATAATAAAAAATGTATTCCTGACTCCAAATATTATAGAGCTGGGCTTTCCAATAATTAAATTAAATTTGCTTTTAAATTGTAATTTAATTAAAATTCAGTTCCTCGGTCGCATTAGCCACATTTCAAGGGCTCAATAGGCAGAGGTGGCTACGGTAGTGGACAAAGCACTGTTAGAACATCTCCATCATCACAGAAAGTTCTACTGGGAAGTAATAGAGAGCCTTAAAACCACCCTGGTTCACGTCACTTCTCAGGGTTTTATACTATAAGTAGATATCAGAGATAGTCATATGCAAAATGTAGACCAAATGCACACTAAGCATAGAACATATCTACACACCCTTGTGGGAATTTGGTTAAGTTTTCTTTTTGTGTTATGTTGTGTTTCATCAAATTACTTGAAGTTTCTGGGAGGCTGATATTCAGTTAATTGAGATTTTCCTGTACTATTTCAATTGAAAACAGCCATAGTAATTTAGAGCTGGTAATAATAATAAGGTACTTCCAGCCACTAGATGTTTAATTCCCCAACTTATTCCAATTCCATCCAGTGCCTTCCCAAGATATAAAATCTAGTAAAATTAACACAAAAAAGACATTTCCCAGATTTTTTTTAAGATTTTTTTTTTTTTTAATTGGGGAAGGGGATCAGGACTTTATTGGGGAACAGTGTGTACTTCCAGGACTTTTTTCCAAGTCAAGTTGTTGTCCTTTCAGTCTTAGTTGTGGAGGGCGCAGTTCAGCTCCAGGTCCAGTTGTCATTGCTAGTTGCAGAGGGCACAGCCCACCATCCCTTGCAGGAGTCGAACTGGCAACCTTGTGTTGAAAGGACGCGCTCCAACCAACTGAGCCATCAGGGAGCTCAGTGGCAGCTCAGCTCAAGGTGCTGTGTTCAATTTTAGTTGCAGGGGGTGCTGCCCACCAACCCTTGCGGGACTTGAGGAATTGAACTGGCAACCTTGTGGTTGAGAGCCCACTGGCCCATGTGGGAACCGAACCGGCAGCCTTTGGAGTTAGGAGCATGGAGCTCTAACCGCCTGAGCCACTGGGCCAGCCCATTCCAGATTTTTTTCATTTACTAAAGTTAAGTGATTTAAACAGTTATCTAAATGGCCAGTATTTCACTAGAATTTCAATATTAACAACAACAACAAAAACCCATTACAAAAGCATTAAGACAGTTGGAAAAAGCAACCATTGGCTTTAGGAAGGGAGAGACTTGAGTCTTTGCACTCAGAGCTCAGAATTAGTGCAGGTCATTAAATTCTTTCTACTGGGGCTTTAATTGATTTTCTCACTGGCACCAATTTTCTGGCATCTCCTCTAGCTGTCTAATCAAGGATGACCTATGAAATACACCAAAGCAAAAGTGAACTGTATATAGACAGGTAGCAAAATACAGTAGTTTTACAAGCTATTATCAGGTTATACATGGACAGTTCTTTGGGCTGCACAAGGCTTTGGGGGGGGATATAAACTCACCGATGATAGATGTCTAAGGAGCAAGTCAATTTCAATACAATGATTTCATGAATGGGTGAGATCTATTCATTCATGTGACAGTTCTATTTTGAGCATCTACTGGGCATCACACACTTGCTTAGGGAAATCAAAATATAGAGACAGACGTGGTCCCTGCCCCTTACGTAGCCAAGAATCCACAGAGACGAGCTGTCGTCCTGGCCTACGGCATTGGGGAACCCATGAGTTAAGCCTAGCCAACCAAAATGCTAACAGAGTGCTTTGAGGCCTGGCCTGTTGTGGAGTCAGGAGGTCTCTGTCAAGAGAACTGGGGTCTTTGTCAAAGGTGAAGCTGAATTTCTTCCAAAATTCTAAGTCTCAGTGATTCTAAGTCGCAGTGAAGAAAACCTCACGCTGGCTCTGCCACCCTTTGAGCCTATGCACGGTTTTTATTCAACACCAAAATCTCCCTAAGCCTGCTGGGGTAAATATGCTGGTACCACCCTACAGACTGAGGAGGACTCAAATTCTAACCGAGGGATCTAATTACAAGGAGAAATGAGATGTTCTACTGTGGTTCAAGGCCAAAGACAATGGTTTTGAGAGAAGAAAGCACGGCAGACGTGTGTCCCTGTGGCGAGGGGGCTACTGTATTCTCTCCATGGTTTCAGTCATTCAATCCTCCAACAGTTCTGCAAAGTGGGCATTCTCAGGCCTCGCTTACCATTTGAAGAAAACAAGGTTCAGAGAGGTTCAGGGGCCACTCCAAAGCCACCAACTAGTGAAATAAGGTCAGAACCCAGCTTGGGCTTCATGTCCTTTAATCCACCTGCTCTGATTTACAGGTAAGGACAGCCTCTAAGTTTCCTTCCAGTGTCTCTGGGTCAATGACAGCATCCTGTTGTACAGCGGGAAGTCAGGAGCAGCCGTTAAGCTGCTGGTAATTAAGGGATTAGAACTGTAAACCAAATGAGCATTGTTTCGTGAGTCTCCTTTTATTACTTCCAAGTTTTATTCACTTGATAAAGTAATGGGAGAATAAAACCAATCAAAATGTCTTTGGTTCCCTCAGTACACAGGAAGCAGTGACATCTTCATTATTGTATTTTGTGGACAGATTAAGCATTAAATTATAAAACTAATCTGCTCTGATATCAGGAATAAGGTCAACTTTGATAGAGCGTTGCGTGCTATGAAGTTTGCTTTCAAAATGACCTGATCAGACTCAATGAATATTTAACAATTGATTTTCTGGCAGAAACACTAAAGAATAAAAGACAGCATCTCCCAAGATAATCTTGAGAGGAAAGATTTCCTTTTCTTTGAGACTTTTATTGCATCTTACATTTGATGGGGAGATCCCACCATTTGTCCTCATTAGTGCCTGACAGATCTGAGATTTACAGCTTTTCAAGTAATTTTGAAAAGCTTACTTTGGTTTATTTTGGTGTGAAGATATATATCCAAATCCCTGTCCAGGGCGTCAAGAGAAGGGATGCTTCCAGTGGGCTCAAACCTGGCCCAGGGGCTAGGACTACAGACACAAAGGTATATGGTCTCTACCCTGGCAGAAGTGAAGGTCTGGGGGCAGAAGCAGCAGACAGAGAAATGAATGTGGGGTGAGAAATGCTGTGGGAGCCCAGGAGAGGGGCTGTGACTTCACACTGGGGTGTCAGGGATGCTTCTGGGAGAAGTAGGGGAGGCATCGGGAGTGGTAAGTCTGTGAGGAGAGAGACAGCGTGGCTTCTGCAGGGAACTGCCTGGATCTGAGCCAGCCTGGAGCCCAGGATGTGAATCGGGCACAGGCCACGTTGAAGACAGGCCTCTGAACCTGGGAAGAAGAAGCTTCATCTTTCTCCCAAAGGTTTTGATTCAACAGGTTTGGGATGGGGCCCAGGAATCTGAATTTTTAAAAAAATCACCCTGTGAGAGAGGACTCCATTTTTCTGACCCCATGCTTCCATGAGGTCCTCCAATAGGACAGAAGTAGACCCAAACCTTCATTTTTATAAGATATAGTTTATAATACTACATTTGCTATTCTGAAATGGAACACACGGGCCATATTACCTACCCAAGAAAAAAATAGTTGAAAAATTATTATGCTACCTGAACTGTAACGTAAGGGAGAAAAAGAGAGTAACTTTTCATAAAAATGCTTTTCGATATGTAAATATCTGAGCACACGTTTCCTAGAAGCCAAAGAAGAACAGTCAGCTATTTGTACCTACATGTGGAAACGCAATGAATGCAACCACCACAGATACTGGCCAACACAGAAGTGACAGTCATATTGTCGTATTGAATTGGTGGTGAAAATACTACAGGAGTCATTATCATCACTGACATAATTTTCTGAAATATTAACACCCCTCAGATAAATTCTCAATCTGCCCAAGTGTCATCAATTCTCAATTCCCTGATTATTTGCTTCTCTAGCACAGTCAGTGTAAATGTATATTAAAACCATCCAGAAAGCACTTCCACTACGTAAAACCAGGGCTATGATTCAGAGGCAGATGTTTAGGACCTGTAAGAATGTCTGGTGGGACGCTGGACATTCATGCAGGACCAGGGAGAGCTCTTTGAGGGACAGAAGTGTTTTGTGTTCTGGAATGCCCAGCACCACTGTCCGCCATCCACTACCTGCCTGAACACCCCACAAAGTACAAAGCAGCCCAGGGAATGGAACTGCCCTGCTGGTGGAGGCTAACGTGCCTAGTCTCTGTCCCCAGCCCTTCCTGCCTTTTCCCCCTGGGAGAAGGAGTGATATTTTTAATTGGTGCATTTGAGAGAATGTTATCCCTTCTGGCTTCTCTAGTGCACTACGCATACTGGAGGAATATGCCTTCTGGACTGTCCTCCATCTAGGCGGAAACACTTGCAAGAGTCCAGTATAGCCCAGGATTGGTGAGTGAGTTCACTCTGGGAAGAACAGCAAGCCCATTTGGATGAAGATTTAAAGCCACGCTTCCCTAACCAGCCTTGTCAGTAACAAAGCTGACGTTTTGTTCTCTGTCTCCTGTATCTCATGTCTTAATTGCTTGAAAGAATTGGGGGGAGAAAAGGGTGTTGTTTGTGACCCTCCCCTCACACCACATGTGGCGAAAGGATAGTAATTGTTACTCCTAGGAAGGAGGAGACCATCCAGGGAGGGAAATGGGAAGAGGCCAAGTCAGAGGCCTGAAGAACCTCAACATGTAAGGCTGTGGTTCTCAGCCAACAGCACTTCTCAGAGCCTCAGGATCTGGAGAAGTGCCCTCAGGGCTTTTGGGAGAGGAGCCAGAGGAAGGGAAAGTGCCTCTCCTGGCACCGCCTGCCCCCAAGAACCACCATCAACCTCTATTCCAAACACAGCAGTTATGATTTTAGTTTTTTATGGGGCTTGACTATATATAAAATTTCACTTGTTAAAAAAAAAAAGTTCTATCAAAAATAAAAAAAGAATGGGCAGAGAAAAGAGCAACTCACAAAGGAGAGCGAGAAGGATCTGGCAGAAAGCAAGAGGAAGACGAAGGTTGGCTGACCAGGAAGCCTAAGGAATGGAACTTTTCCAGAGGGAGGGACTGGTCAAAGGCACCGCAAGCCCAAGGGAGCTCGAGGGGGAGGAAGACAGAAGAGTGACCAGTGGGCCTACTGGCATTGTCATCTTGGCAGGAATAGGCTCAATGGACGGCTGAGGGCCAATCCCAAATGGCAGTGGATTAAGAGGCGAGTAAAAAAGATGATCAGGATTGCATGGTATCTGTTTCCCCAATGTCTTCGGGTTGTCAAAAGAGTCCACACACAAGGACATTCAATCACTGCGATGTGCTGGACAATAGAGCATTATTCATGGTAGAAGTGGAGAAACCCTTCTTTAAACAGTGTGGCAGAAATTGGAGAAGAAGGGGACAAGGTGTGTGGGCACGCCCGTGGCCTCTTTCCGGGAAGGGCTCTGTGGTTTGGATCTTTTTTTTCTTTTTTCATGTTGGAGAGAACATGACTCTTTCTAGGAAGTCCATGTCTCAGACGGGAGCTGCAGTTAACAGTAAATGAACGTCGGACCAGCAGGAGAGAGGACTCCTTCCCCCAGAATCCGTAGTCTGCTGGCAGCGAGGACATAAATGTTGTTGGTTGGCTGCCTAATGGCCCACGGAAGTCACTGAGGTGACATTCTTAGTGTTGGAGACCTCCAAAGGGTTTGCTCCTTCATTCTTAGAGAAAAGTACTGGAAGGAAACAGAAAGCAATAGGGAGACAGAATGAAAACTCCCGAAGTTAAGAAACACTGGGAAAGTTACAGGGAAAATAATTAAGAATCTTAAGTGTCATTTTGCTAAGTACAGCTCTGGAATTCTAATACAAAGAGATGGGATTATAGATAATTTCTTCCTCTTTGTTTTCACACTTTCTCCTGTTTCCAAAAGTTCCTTCAATTAGCACTCATGATTTTTAGAATTAAAATATACGTCAACAGGCGGCCGGATGGCTCAGTGGGTTAGAGCACGAGCTCTGAACAACAGGGTTGCCGGTTCGATTCCCACATGGGCCAGTGAGCTGCGCCCTCCACAACTAGATTGATGACAACGAGCTGCTACTGAGCTTCCAGAGGGGCAGCCAGATGGCTCAGCTGGTTAGAGCGTAAGCTCTTAACAACAAGGTGCCAGTTCAATTCCCACATGAGATGGTGGGCTGTGCCCCCCTGCAACTGAAGATTGAAAACGGTGACTGGACTTGGAGCTGAGCTGCGCCCTCCACAACTAAATTGAAGGACAATGATTTGGAGCTGATGGGCCCTGGAGAAACACACTGTTCCTCAATATTTCCCAATGGAGTTAAATATACGTGTGTGTGTGTGTGTGTGTGTGTGTGTGTGTGTGTGTGTGTATGTGTGTGTATATATATGTGTATATATATATATATATATATATATATATATATGTATACACACACACACACACGCACACAGATATATACCTCAAACTTCCCGTTGTTACTGAGTGCTTGCCAAAATCCACCCACCACAGCTAATCTTTCTGTAGGGCTCTGTGTGCTCAGAAACCTCAGGTGAGGTTCTCCATGGAAACCCTGGCTCCCTGGGGCACACCATTTACCTCGTCCCTTGAACAGACTGGCTAGAGGCTTGAAGCTCCCAGGCAGCACCACTAACATCCCCTTTCTTCCTGACTTGGTGCTTTGCAGAGTCGGGGCTTAGAACTAGGGGATGAGGGCTCACTGCACAGAACGCAGCTACGGCCTCCCAGGGTGTGCTGGTTCCCTGAGGAAGCCCTGAGAGCCGGCTCCAGCGTCCATGAGACGGTCACTGCTCTCTCCTGCTGACCCCCACAGAACTGGAGTTAGAATTAACATCTACACGTGGTTTTACATTGTTCCCCTCCATGCCTCTTTGGAGCCTCTCAACAGCTCTTATCCTATTTAACTCAGGAGCAAACTGAGGCTCCAGAGGTCACATGACCTCCCCAAGTCCCATGATTAAAAAAGGGCAGAAGTAGAACCTGAACTTCAGATCTTCTGGTTCTATACATCCCTGTGCCTTCCAGTGCAGCACTCTGCTGCTCGGGGGGGTTCCTTTCAGGGACACATCCTGAGGGCTTCATGGACCACCAAGAGCCACCCTAGGCTGGTTTACAGATCTGTCATGCTGGTCACAAATAGCCACTTTGGTGACAGACAAGGTGTTAAGAAGGGTGTAATGCTCAATTTCCTTGGAAGGAGCCTAAATCTCAGAATAGCAACCAGTACCTCTGGCAAAGCTGAGTAAGATCATCAATAATACCAGGAACAATTTCTAAAACTGAATTTATGCCTCTGAGATGGAGGTAAAAAACAATAGTCCAAACCCAATAACAACTCAATAGCAATACTTATCAAGGAAACGCAAATTAAAATCATCGTGAAATAATCCCTACACATCTACCAGAATGGCTACAATTTTAAAGACTGACAGTTCTAAGTGCTGACAAGGAAGTGGGGCAATAGAACTCTCAAACATTGCAGATAGAAAGGTATATTGGCTCAACTGCTTGGTAAAACCATTTGGCATAATCTGCTATAGACAAACATACCTCCTACCTACTATCCGGAAAATCCACTCCTAGGTATATATCCAAGAGAAACAAGGGCATATGTCCACTAAAATATATGTACATGAATGATCATAGTTGCTTTACTAACTAGTAGCAAAAAACAAACAAAAACAAAAAAAAAGAAAGAAAGAAAAGAAAAAAGGGAAATAGCCCAAAGGCCATCAACAGAAAAATGAATAAATAAATTACTGTATATCCATGCAATGGACTACTACACAGTAATCCAAAAGAAGGAGGATGGGGGTGGGGAGGAGAGGAAGAGGAAGAAGAAGAAGGAGAAGGAGGAAGAGGAGGAGGAGGAGGAGGAGGAGGAGAAGAAGAAGAAGAAGAAGAAGAAGAAGAAGAAGAAGAAGAAGAAGAAGAAGAAGAAGGAGGAGGAGGAGGAGGAAGAGGAGGAGGAGGAGGAGGAGGAGGTGATACACAGAATAAAAGGGATGAAACTCACAGACATTATATTGGCTGAAAGAAAGAAGCCAGGTGCAAAAGATTAGAACACAGTGAATGATTCCGCTCATAATATTAACAACTCATGAAAAATTACTGTTATATTGTCAGTAATCTTGCAAGCCAATTGTTAAACAGAGCCTTTGTTAAAAGTTAAATTGTATAAATTTACAATGACATAAATTATATTTAAAGCAAAGGTATTTCTTCAACTTTGAATTCTTTACTATTTTTCTGTTATTATCTATGCAACTGAGGCTATTTACATCTACTGTATCTGTATGGTGGAAGTGCCATATAATTGTGTTCTACTGCACGTCTGTCTAGTCCTGGCTCCATGTTCAAAGACCTCACCTAGTTAGCTTCAAATCAGTGGTGGGGGCTGCCAGAGAATTTGACAAAAGCTACAAATCAGGGTGTTTTGTTTTCATTTTTCCTAATTTGGGGAGCTGGTTATCCAACATTTACCAACACAGTACAGATGTGATTCCAATTTTACGAATCTCAAGAATAGGAACAATTAATCTATGGTAGCAGAAGTCAGAAAGGAGATTACCTGGGGTCGGGGAAGCCTCCTGCCTGGGACGGGATAAGGTCCCATCTACCTTTCCATCATGGTGGTGGTTCCATGAGTGTAAACGTATGTATGCACTTTTCTATATGTGTATGTAGGTGATACCTCAGTTTAAAAAATAAATTGAAAAAAGTTTTTTCCAAAACACCTACCCTCCAGGGCGTGCCTCTGCAAGAAGGTGGGAGGTTTGACAGCCCCACAAGTATCTCCTGTTCCATCTGCATGGGACAACCTGAGTTATGAGAGACCCTAGAAAGAGAAAGAAACGCTAGTAACTATTTCCTGTGACTTCCAGAGAGTAGGATCTGCATTGGATTAAGCTTTATAACTGGCCATAAGTCGGTACATAGTACAGATAATAACTATGCTTCCTGAGCACTGTTCTAAAACCCTGAAGGGATTTTATGATCCCCATTTTTCAATTAAGGGAGTGAGGTTAAGGGCTCCAGGTCACAGAGCTGGGAGGTGGCAGTGTGAGGATTTCCAGGCTAGGAACCTCCCTTCAGGGCCTGGGTTAATCACTCCACCTTCTGACAATAAATAATCAGAATAAGCTAGTACGTTGTTAACAGCACCCGGATAGCATGGCACGGTGCCCACGTCTGTGTCTGTATTACTTGTGTCTGTGAAAAGAGACAGGAGAAGGTCCAAACGTCTGGCCTCAGTGAGCTGCTTTCTTATCTGATGTGAAGTTAAACTAAGGGGCAGTAAACATGGCCGGTTGTAAACAACCCAAAAGGGGAACCACGACTGGCAGGTTCAGGGGAGCAATTTGGTTAGCTGTGCCCAGGGAGGCCACCTGTTCCATCAGGGAAATGGAAACTCAAAGATACCACATTATCACTGAACTTGCCCAGCTGAGTCCAGCCTCCCTGGCAAGAGAAATATCCAGATCTGAAGGTGTGGCCCATTGCCTCTGGAAATTAATGGCTCTGATTCCACCCTGTCTGAGCATGCGACCCTTCCAACACACAAATTAATCTGCACAACACCTGTGCACAATGAAATCCACTCACCTCTGAATTTGTCTGTTGATTTATGGAGCGATAGGTAAGCAAAGCTGGGAGGTGCTTTCAAACTCACAGGGCCCTTGCTTTCACGGGTGGAAGACCCCAGAGAGGGGTTGTCCAAGAGACACTATGAAACTGGTGAAAGAACTCTCCATCCAGCCTGCTTCACCGTCTTATGTGATGGGGCCAGGAAGCACACCTCCAATGTCTGATGGCATGCCCTCTGTGGGCCGGCCTCACCAATGGCTGGATCCACCCTGGTCTCTTAGTTTCAGCGATGATGCTTGTTGAATGCCTACTTTGTGCCACCACTGTCCCTGGCTGGCTTGTCAGTTTCTGTATCCTGCCAATAAAATTGCCCTGTCTAGTGCCAGTTGCAAAGGGGGCTGTGGGGAGAATGTAGATGGGTCCAAAAAATCTGAGAAAGCAGACCAGAGCCAGTCTCAGGCTGCTGCTGGTGGTAGTGGGCTCAGCAGTGTGGCCGCAAGCAGGTTTGCATGGATCCAGCTCCTGGAACTTGAGCCAAAGCTGAGCGGAGGGCAGGGTAGAGTCTAGTAGCATTCTGGCAGGCTGAAAACGCCATCTCCTCTTAGTCTTCCTCCAAACCCTCATGCAACCGCTTATCTTCTTGGATCTTGTCTCTTCTCTTCATCTCTCTACTATTTCCCTTTCTCCTCCTGAGAGAACAGAAATAAATCAGCGTGACATGCTGCAAAAGAGGCGGGCTCTGGTGTTACGTTAGACGTGTATCTAAGACCCTGACCAGCTTACCTATTGTTCTCTAAGTGATCCTGAACTATAAGTTGGGGCCTTTTCTAGGGCTCTTAAAGGGTTGGAAAGACATTATAGACATGTAAATATATATACACACACATAGACACTATTCGTTCTAATGTGATAGGCTCACCAGGGAAAAAAAATGAAACCTTCCCTTCTTATCTCTACCCTCGACCTTCCGCCATTCCCAGAAGGAAAAATTAAGTTTTTGATTCTGTAATTTTGCCCCTGGACCCACCTAAAGGGCATTTTGGACTTTCAGGGTCCTTGATCTCCTAGCTTTTACATAAAATGGTCCTTCAGCCTAGAACTACTTTTTCCTTCTCCTTCTTTAGTTGGTTAATTCTTATTAATATATTAAGACTCAGCTCAAGTGTCCCTTCTTCCTAGAATCCATTCCCTTATGTTCCCAGAGATACCTTCTTCCACCCAGAGTCCCTAAACTGACCTCTTTCTAGTCATGTCCTTAACACCAAGAACACAGCCTCATAATTGGGAATTTCTGCTTTGTGGTCCCTTTCTGGACCTGTACCCACAGGTCTAGCAGGGTCCTGGCACACAGAGTGGGGACGTGCCTGTGAAAGAACGCCCCTCAAGTCAGTAACAAGGCAATAAAACATACTGATTTACACTGAAGAGTTAGTGCCTTAAAATTGCCTTTCTCAGGTGACTTTCCTTAAAAGAGGACAAAGGAAAAGGTAACCGAGAAAGATAAACTGCTAGTGGTGGAATTTTAGGAAGAAGTGGTCCTTCCTAGGCTCCTAAGATTAGACCCAGAAATTTTCCAACAGAAAGGAACCTGAGAGATCATTAGGGTTTGGACGTTTTCAAACAGTGCTCTGTGGATGCCTTGAGGTCCCTGGAAAGTGGGGAGGGAAGATAAGGTTTGGGGGATACAGCTCCAGATTCCCTCTGCCCAACCAAGGAAGGAAGCTCTGCTACTGTTTTCCATATTGGGAGTATGTGCGTGATTTTGCTTGAAAAAAGGGTTCTGCGAAAGGGGAAAAAAATGGATCTGGTCCAACTCACCTATTTTATAGATGAGGAGAATGAAGCTCAGATAGTTAATGCCAGTTGCCCAAAACAACACCGTGGGTGGGCAGATGTTTTGACTCTGCCATTAGTGCTTATTTCAGTACCTGTCTTCGTTTCCCGCCTTGTGGGCTGGAAGGGCTTCCTGCGTACTCCTCACTCCCCAACCCCTTCCCAAATCACCTCCCTTAAAGGAGAGGAGAAAGCCGATATGGGGAAAGCAGAGGGATCTTGTGATTCCCTTTTTTAGATGACAAAAACCAGGGTTCCAATTCTGAAGCTCCTCCTTGGTAGACCCCAGGCTGATCCAAAGTGAAGAAAAACATGACAGCTGGAGTGAACTTCAGAATTGTAACAGCTCTTTCCTAAGACTGTAAAAACATTGCTGTGATCACTCGGACCTCCTGCCAAGATGATTTGGAACAGTCTCATTCTTTTGCTAAGTGTTAAAGTCCTTCTGGGTCCTTATATCAAATTAAATGTTGCCTACCGACTCAGGCCTGCCTGCGACTAAGACTAAGCCGAATAAAAGATACAAAGGGTCCTGTCCTGCTGGGGGATGTTCTTTTTATTTGTGTCTTTTGGAAACCACCTGACAGAAGACAATAGGCCTTTAAGGATTTAATACCCACTGGAACTGCAAATTACAGTAGGTGCCTCTCGAAAGCCCAAGACGGAAACACCCCACAGGGAGAAAATGAACAAGAGCTATTTCATTTTATGTGGATTCTGACTCTTGACGGGCCCTTCCCTTCTAATAAGATTTTTTGCATTCCTCCCTCTCCCCCTCCCCATGCTTTCAATTTGTCTGCCTTATTGTTACTGTGGGAAACTTGGTCCTTTGATCTGAGCCCAAATCAGGAGCCAACTGAGGCATGTGTGGCATGCACAAAGAAAATAATCATAAAAGATTATTCATACTGAATGCTTGGCGCATGCCAGATGCTCCTCCACATGATTTGAGGGTGAGAATGTATCTCATCCGCACAGGAACTCTATGGGGGAAAATACTGTCATCATAGTCTTCATTTCACAGGGGAAGCGCTTGAGGCACAGAGAGGTTAAGCAACTTGCCCAAGGGCACACAGCTTGTTAAGCTTCAAACACAGGGAGTTCTGGGTCCAAAGACACAGCCTTAAGTGCTGTACTAATTTGCATCAGTATTTAGTAAAACTACGGATCAGGGTCTCGCTACTGGAACTTAGCAGAACACAAAATAGTGAGACATTTGGGCATTAGGAATTTGGCTGGCCTGATCAAGAAAGGTGAGCAAACATTCCTTTGGGGAGGGACTTATTTATTCTAAATCCTAGCACAGAGCCCTGGGGCGAGTCAGAGACTTAGGAGGATGGCAGGAGACTGATCATCCAGCCCGCTGCCTGGAGAGCAAGAGACCAAGAGAAAGAAGGACTCTGCACATAGACAGACTGTACCCCCGTTTCTCCACTCACTAGTCATTCGCTTTTGGGAAATTGTGCAATTCTCTGTGTCTGGATTTTGTCACTTGCGAAGTGGGGTAACTACTATGAATCTCAAAGGGCTTCCATGCGAACTAAAGGAGAAGACACAGAGAGACGCCTAGGCCTCAGCGTGAGGCATCAGAAGGTGTGATGGCCTTTCCTTTCCCAGGGATGTGCCTGCTATCCAGCGTACTCCACCTTAAACCAGGCATCAGCACCTTCGCCTTGAGGAGTCCCCCCTCATAATCAGGATGCACTTTGTTACACTACCTCCCGGACTCTGCGGGGCTTCACAGAAAACATGTGGACTTTGAAATCAAACCAATATAAATGGGAAGCCCGACTTTGACATTTACTAGTGCGAGCAAGTGGCTTTCTCTCGCCGAGCCTCCCTTTCCTAACGGTGAAACGGAGATGCCAGGCTGGATGACTTAAACAACAGAAATTTATTGTCTCCCAGTTCCGGAGGCTGGAAGTCCGAGGTCAGGGTGTTGGTAGGGTCAGTTCCTCCCAAGGACTTTGGGGGAGAATCTGTCATGCCTCTGTCCTAGTTTCTGGGTGGCCTCAGGCTTTCTTTATAGATGATCACCTTCTCGTTGGGTCTTCCCTCCATGCATGTCTATCTTGGTGTCCGAATTTCCCCTTTTCGTAAGGACACCAATCATATTGGATATGGGTTCCCCCTAGTGAGCTCATCGTAACTTGATCAGCTGCAAAATCCTTATTTCCAAATAAGGCCATGTTTACAGCTAGCAGAAGTTAGCACTTCAACGCTTTTTAGGGGACATGCCCTATGGAATTATGCCAATTATCCAACTCTGTGTACTTACTATCCCCTCAATTACTATATAAATTTAACACTGTACTTAATAAAGTCCATTAATTTTTTTAAGCTGTGGTCTGAACCTATGCAAAAATACAGAGTAAAGGAAGAGGGTACTTCTAGGAGGCTTGGAGTTGGGAAGTTCAGGAAGAAGAAAGAGCTGAGAGGAACGTGAGTCTAGGTGAAGCTGACTTCGGTCAGGTGGAAATGAATCCACGGGCCGATAGCATCAGGTGAAACAGTATTCTTCTTCTAGGAAGAAATATACGGGAATCAATTCCAAGAGATGCTGTGGGGCAATGAGAGCAGAGGAGCTCAAAGAGGGCATTCATAGAAGTTTTGCAAAGAGCTTGCATCATAAAATAGAAAAGCCACAACAGTACAAGGAGGGGAAGGAAAGGGAACCAGGCTGTGACCAAATTTAAAAGGACGTTCCGGCCAGAAACAAGGGAGACGGTAATCAATGCACACAGCAGAATTTAGGAATCAGAAGTCAGGAGGCAGTGACATGCAATTTTTAATACCCTTCTCCCAGACACAACTAAGTAGAATTAGTTTTATGAGTTTTCCCAGCTATCCTGAACTAGGAAAAATAATACTGAAAAAAGGAACATTTTATTACACCTCGATTCATTATAGGTGTTCAAACAACGGATAAGTTTCTCACGTGAGGACTTTAAAAGCCACAGCTTGCAATGCACAGATGTGTGAGGAAAGAAATGTGTAAGTTGACAGCGAGAGTGACCTCATCGACCCAAGAGCCACACAAGTGGACTGAGTCTTATAGGTACAACATGCCTGAAAGAATCCAGATGCAAAAAAAAAAAAAAAAAAAAAATTACTAAAGGATTCCATTGGTACAAAGCAAAGAACCAGCAAATTTGATGATGGTGGAGATCAAAAAAGGTTACTTTTGGGGTATTGACTGGGAAAGGCATAAAAGACACTTGGGGGGACCTAGTAATGTTCTACATAAGATCTGGGTGGTGGTGACTTGTACATAGGAAAATAATATGTAAAATGTAAAGAAAAAATGTCAAGTATAAAAATTAACCCACCTGTGCCCTTAATAGTTTTACTTCATTTTACTGCAAGCCAAACATACTTCAACCTTAAAAAGTAAGTAAAGTGAAAAAGCAACCTGTTCTTGTCCAAAATGTATAGTTTCAAGATATACATCGATAATGGCCAAAGGGAGGAAAGGAAGGTTAGGGGTGGAAGGGGAGCGGTCTTGACAGCTGTGTGGCTGGCCCCATCATGTCTCAGCCCCACAGAATCCGAGGCCACCCTCCATCTCTACCCCTAACCCACTGTCACATCCTCTTGTTTTTATTCTCTTTATTAGCACTTCCTAACAGAATTGGACATTATCCCATTTTCTGTCTGCTTACTGGTCTAACATCTGCCTCCACTCCCATGAGATGGCGGCATCTACCGTAGTGACCCAGCCCAGCACATGCCTGGCTCACAATAAGCCCTAATCTATATTTATTGAGTACGTGCATAAGTGAATGAAGGAGAAAAGGCTCACATGTCTGATACTGGGTTGGAAAACGAGGAACGCATAGATGAATAAAAACCCATTTCTCTCCCACAAGGAGATTCTGGTGATCAATTCTGGTTGTTTCTACCTTAAAAGGGTCCTTAGGAACACTCCCTTCCATCTGATTCATTCTCCTGGACTTGTTCAGCAGCCCCCTACCTAGTCTTTCTGTTTGGGGGTTCTCCCACATCCATCCCCCCTCCCTGACAGACACATACACACCTCTGTATGGCCACCAGCTGACTTACTGAAAATGAATTCTGATTCTATTGTTCCACTGCTTCCAGCCTCCTTTGGCTCCTCTCTCCACATGTGAACTGCTCCAAACGCCACAGGCTGGCTCCCAGCTACCTGCCCCCACTCACCTCCCAGCCGCCTCAGCCCCCTCTTCATCTCATCTCCAAGCCTCTTTCACTACATCCGGCCCCCCACACCACCCTCTGGTCCTCCTGGGTCCTTGGACTCTTTTTCAGCCCCAAACTCCTTGGGGGGCTGCCTCTCTGCCCAAGGAGCCCATGGCCTAAGGGCTGGAATGATTGCAGCAAGGCTGAAACCAGGGAGGCTCCTCTCCATTGGTTTCATCAACTTTTGTTGTTTTCTCCTGGTTTTTCTCAAAATGCCCACACTATTTTAGATTATTGAGAGAAGGGGGGGAAGAAGGAAAGAAAACAGGAGTCATATTTTACCACCCAGACATCACCACTGTTAATGTTTCAGTAACCAGAATAGCAATGAACAAATGACTCAGAGTCATCGTCTCTGTAGTTTTAGTTTCTTATGGTCACCTGAAGATTATAGTTGTCCACTCTGTTTTCTCTCTGCGTGTTTGTCTTGTTTTGTTTTACAAACAAAGAAAGAGAAGGAGAAGAAGAGAGAGTGGGAGGGAGGGAGAGAGGGAAGGAGGAAGGGAAGGTGGGAAGGAAGGAAGGAAGGAAGGAAGGAAGGAAGGAAGGAAGGAAGGAAGGAAGGAAGGAAGAAAGGAAGGAAAATGACCTTTCCTTGTCTTGTAAACATCTTGTCTTGTGAACTGCCTTTCTCCAAAATATGGACATTGTAAGTGTTTGATTTGAATGTAGAGTTGCGTGTAGCAGATGTACAGTCCAACCAGATCCTTGGAACTCAAACCATTAGACACCACATCTAGATCAAAAATGATGCATGAAAATACATTTCAGGGGCACTTCAAGAAGAATTAGTACTATCTCAAGACAGAGAGAGGAGGTCAAGTTTATTTAGGGTTTTACTCTTTAGTCTTTATTCCTTCAGTATGTACCTCAAGAGCTGAGTTCATAGAGTCAGGGTGATAGATAGTCTCATTCAATTTCAGCTGAGCACTTGCTATTCACCACGTACTGATACAGGGCTGGTACAGAGCAGCCATAAAAATGAATGTCAAGTTGACTAGGACCCCATTAACCTCAAGTTCAATCTGACGGTCCCTAACCTCTTTGTTCTTCATCTACTCAGACTAGAAAACTGTGACTCGTCCCTTTCCATTACTACCTTGACTCCGAAATCTAGTGATTCTTTCCTTCCCATAGCTCTTCATTCACCTCCCCTGTGTCCCTATCACCTTTACAAACCCTTAGGAACCCAGACCCAGATTTCTGCCCCTGGTCCTGCCTGGCCCCTGGGCTCTCCAACCCCCGTCCACCACATATGTTCTTGCCACTTAACCTTTCCAAACCGAGGAGTTCTTCCCAGCATCCTCTGCGAAAGTCCATGAGTGTCCTCTTTGCCCAAGATACAGATCAAATTCCTTAGCTTGCAATCCAGAGTACTACAGAAACTAGATTCATAATCCCATGTGCAAGCCACAGGCCACGTGTGACTACTGAGCACCAGAGATGAGGCTGCTGAGAGACAGTCTCACCAGAGTGAGAAACGCTCGTGTTTTTCCGTTGACACGACTTTAGT